>NC_041382.1:261263288-261307591 GCF_002162155.2 Triticum dicoccoides | reverse complement strand
GACACTGTCGCACCTCCCGCCGCCATGCGCCATCGTCGCCTCGGCCTCCGCGTGCCACCGCCGCCTCAGCCTCGTGCCGCCACACCGCCCGTCTCCGGCGCTCCGGCGAGCCCCGAGCCGGCCCCCTCTTCCTTCCTCTACTCCGGCCGCCGCACGGCCATCAACGCCGGCAAGGTTCCGGCGAGATCCCGGCGAACCTCGGAGCACGTGCAAACCCTAGATCTGGGAGGTTGAATTTCTACTAAGTCCTCGAAATCTCAGATCCATGTGCTCCTGTTCATAGCCTCGTATCTCCGCATCCGTAACTTCATTTTTGGTATATAGCATATCGAAATGTTCATCTCAGAGAGTACATCATTTCATTCCATTGCATCATTTTCATTTGAATTCATCTTGATGCCCGAAATGCTGTTAGAAGAGGGCTACTTGAGATAAGTGTCAGATCTGCTACTCCATTTAGCTTTTTGTCATTTTTTCCATGATTATTGTGTGCATGATATGCCCATGAGTTCTACATATGTTTTGTTAAGGGTTTTGTCCTCTTTCCAGAGGTGCAACCCATGTATTTTTGTGGTGTGTGTGGTGACTAGCACAAGCTTGCAAAGCGGTGCACTTGGTAATTCTGTTTTCAGGGACTTAGCATTTCCACTAAGTCCTTGAGCTGTTTATCTCATATGGCCATATGTTCATGTTGTTTCCTAGTGATCCGTTCCTCTTTTGAGGATGATCAGTAAGGATGTTTTGTTAATCTTGTAGTGCTCTATCCATCCATGTCTTTGTTTGCAATTATGGAGCACCCTAGCTTGAGTCAATCGAGCTCTATTTTTGCTACTTTGTGAATCTGGGCAGATTGTCAACTTGTTTGCAATTTTGCCGATGTTGTTGTAGTTGATCCGCGCATGCTATGCTATTGTTCTTGCCATGTCTAGCTTGCATTTTGTGTATTCTTGATGGATGCATTCTTAGATTGTCATGACTTGCACCGTAGTGAGTGCATCAAGCTCGTAAACATGCCTACTTGAGATATGTTTCAGCATGTACCAGTTTTCACCAAGTCTGAAAACTGATTATCTTTTTGCCATGTTCACATGCTTGCAATTGTATTTTCAGATCCCTTTTGGCTCAAGGTCACTAAGGGACTTTTGTTAAGCTCTTTGAGTAGCTCCATGCCGTGCTTTACTTTGCCATGTTCAGTTCCTGTAGCATATAGTTTTGTTGCTCCGAAGAGTGCTACCTGATCTGAAATTCCACACAAGTGTTAATTTCACTAAGTCTGAGATCTATTTGCCATATGCATTTTTGCCATGCTCGTTTAAACCTGTTAATGGATGAATTAGCCGTAGCTCAGTGCTAGACTTTTGTTAAGCATCTCGTATGCATCCCTGCCATGTATTTTGATGCCATGTTTGGGTGTTGTAGCATGTTCATCTCATTGCATTTAGATGGCTACTTGCTGTAAATCGCAGACCGGTGTCATATTTGAATCGGTTGCCATTTCCAAACCGTAACTCCGATTCTGGCGTTCTTTATATCGTTTTCAAGAGATTTCATCTCATCTTTCCAGTGGCACACTTGGATTCCCAAGTTGAGGCCAGGTTCATGCATTCCTTGTCACATCTTGCATATGCATCCCGCATCGCATCCCGCATAGCATATCATCTTTGCATCATCTTGTTTGGTCCTTGCATGTGGTTGATTGTATCCTTATTGCTTGTTTGTCTTGTTTGGGTAGAGCCGGGAGATGAGTTCGCTAACGAGGAGCCCGTTGAGTTTGCTTTCGAGGATCCAGTCAACTCTGACAACTTTGCAGGCAAGATGATCATACCCTCGAAATCACTACTATCTTTGCTTTGCTAGATGCTCGCTCTTTTGCTATGCCAATGCTACGATGCCTACCACTTGCTTTCAAGCCTCCCAAATTGCCATGTCAAACTCTAACCCACCTTTTGCAAATAAGTTAGCCACCATATTTGCTAATCGCTTGCTGCAGCTCCTCATATATATTTACCTTGCCTTACCTATAAGCTTAAATAGTCTTGATCGCGAGGGTGCGAGATTGCTGAGTCCCTGTGGCTCACAGATTACTATTACACCAGATGCAGGGCCCGATGATTCCGCTCCAGGAGACGCGTTTGAGCTCAAGTGGGAGTTCGACGAAGACTCTCAACTTTACTATGTTTCCTTTCCTGATGATCAGTAGTGGTGCCCAGTTGGGGGTGATCGGAACCGTGTCGCATGTTGGGTTATCTTTTATTTTGGCGCCGTAGTCGGGCCATGAGTGATTGGTTGATGTAATGTTATTTATGTACTTGATTGACGTGGCGAGTGTAAGCCAACTATGTTATCTCCCCTTTTATTATGTATATTACATGGGATGTTGTGAAGATTGCCTAACTTGCGACATATGCCTTCAATGCGATTATGCCTCTAAGTCGTGCCTCGACACGTGGGAGATATAGTCGCATCGAGGGTGTTACAAGTTGGTATCAGAGCCTTCCCCGACCTTAGGAGCCCCATTGCTTGATTGTTTTTAGCGGCCGAGTTGTGTCTAGAAAAATGTTTTGAGTCATTTAGGAATTATATATCGGAGAGTTTAGGAATTCTTTTTACTTCCCAGTCTCCTCATCGCTCTAGTAAGGCATCCTGACGTAGAGTTTTGACTCTTCTCTTCTCAAATTTTACTAAATTTTTTTAGGATCACGCGGGTATCTTGGAATCGTTCCGATGGTTTTATGATGAGAACATTGTCGTGGTGCCTCCTGTCAGGGGTTTTTTGGAAGTGTCCCGGGGAGTTGAGCTCTGAGGTGTTGTCGTCATAATTTTATCGTTGCAGTTCTGGAATACCTGAGTTTAGTACGCCGACATCGAAAATCTCTTTTATGCAGTTCGTTGGTGATATAACCTCGACGCCACCCAGTACTGGGGCGGGAGTTCGGGAGTATCGCCATAACTTGTATAACGGATGCTTTTCGAAGGTTGAGGTAGATGGTTTCCAAAGTTTTTCTCGGTTATGTGTTGAAGGATGGATACAACTGGATGTAGGATTTGCTAGTTTGGGTGAGATATTATGCTTCCCCTGTATCCCCAACACCTGATTGCATAACCGGAAAGGTTTGGGAGTTTCATAGGTGGGAATTCTAGTAGCTCTAGTTCTTCTTCCACGGATATTGGTTTGAGATTGGGATTTCTTACCGATTATTCGTTCTTGATCCGTACCTTGTTGATTTATTTCTCTACCTTAATTCTACGTGGCTTCTCAATTTATGGATATGTGACCATTTCAAGAGGAATGCATTCGTTCATTTTGTTCGGATGTGAAGACTATATGTTGCAATTTTCATTCCGTTGGATTCAGCTTCGATAATTGTCTATCAATGTGCTAATGGATGTCAACCTCTTCAGGATGGCTCCTCCAACGCGCACGACTCTGAATCCTGATCCGCCACCACCTCCCCTTCCTCCGGAGGCATGGCAAGCTATGATGGCCACAACCAATGCAAACACATAGTTGATCATGCAAATTCTTCAAGAGCGCAATCAAGGCAACCAAGGGAATCAAGGCAACAATCAGAATCACTTTGCTACACTCAACCAGTTCCTTGCTAATGGGCCAAAGACTTTCAGCAATTGTGTTGAGGCAACCGATGCTGAGGATTGGCTTGTGGATCTGTGCAAGCATTTCGAGTGCAGTAACGTCAGGCCTGAGGACTTTGTCAAGTTCGCTTCCTTCCAACTCAAATATCAAGCTGCAAAATGGTTCCAGCAGTACAAGGACTCCAGAGGTGGACGTGTTATCACCTGGGATGAATTCCGTCAAGATTTCCGAGCTCATCATATTCCTCAAAGCGTGGTTGAAAGCAAGCGTGAGGAATTCCGCAACCTGAAGCAAGGCTCTTTGTCTGTCTATGACTACAACAAGTTGTTCCACAAGCTCGCCCGCTTTGCTAAGCAGGACGTCCCTGATGAGAAGAGCATGATATACCAGTTCAGGGGTGGTCTCAGAGAAGAAATTCAGCCAGGTCTTGTTCTCTTTGAGCCCTTGAGGTACGATGAGTTCTACAACATGGCGCTGAAGCAAGAGGCTGCTCAATTGAGGTGTGATGCTTCCAAGAAGCGAGTGAGAGATGCTACTCCTTCTTCCTCTACTCAAGTGGCCAAGCAGCAGAAGTATTGGCTTCCTCCTCCTCCGTTCCGTCAGCCGTATCAGCAGAAGAGCAAAGGTGGCACTGGTTCTTCCCACCCACCCAACCCTGGCTTTCAGAACAAGACTTCGTCTCAGGCTCCAAGATCGAATGCTCCGTATCACCGTTCGCTTTCAGAGGTCACGTGCAACAAGTGCCAACAGAAGGGTCACTATGCCAACAAGTGTTTCAACCAGAGGCGTCTTCCTCCTCCTCCTCCTGTCAGATCGGCAAGTACAGCTGTGGTCAAGCATAACCCCAAGCACGCCAAGGTCAATTTGTTGAATGCAGCTCAGGCAGAGGATTCATCAGATGTCATCATGGGTAACCTTCCCGTTAATGATGTTCCTGCAAAAGTTCTTTTTGACACTGGTGCATCGCATTGTTTCATCTCGAGACCTTTTGCATCTAAGCATGATTTTGTTACTCAAGTGTTGTCGAAACCGTTGGCTATTGTCTCTCCGGCCCGTCAAATGACATCTCGAGTATGCGTTCCGGATGTTACAATCACTTTGGGTGACTATAAGTTCTTGTCCTCTCCAAATGTTCTGGGTGACTCGGATATTGATCTTATTCTCGGGATGGATTGGCTTTGTAAGCACAAGGCTCAGCTTGATTGTGCAGCAAGGCAGATTCAATTGACTCATTCGTCTGAGGATGTAATTGTCTTTGCCGCTCATGATGATACTATCCGTCTGTTTTCTCTCAATGAGAAGGGTGAACTGGATGCTATTTCGCAAATTCCAGTCATTTGCGAATATCAAGACGTCTTTCCAGAAGAGCTTCCAGGAATGCCTCCGCACCGGCCAGTTGAATTCGTTATTGATCTTGAGCCTGGCACGGAACCTGTGTGCAAACGTCCTTACAAGCTCGGACCTGAAGAGTTGAAGGAGCTGAAGAAGCAACTCGATATTCAAGAGAAAATGGGTCTCATCCGGCCTAGTTCTTCTCCGTGGGGTTGTGGTGTTCTTTTTATGAAGAAGAAGGATGGAACAGACCGACTTTGTGTTGATTACCGTCCATTGAACAAGAAGACCATCAAGAACAAATACCCACTTCCCAACATCAACGAGCTGTTCGAACAACTCAAAGGTGCTCAAGTATTCTCCAAGCTTGATCTCCGTATGGGTTATCATCAGATTCGAATACGTGAGCAAGATATTCCCAAGACAGCCTTTAGGACAAGCTATGGTTCATATGAATACACTGTCATGTCTTTTGGCCTCGTCAACGCTCCTCCGACGTTCTCTCGCATGATGAACTTCATCTTCAACGCCTACACCAATGACTTCGTTTTGGTCTATCTCGACGACATTCTGGTTTTCTCGAAGAACAAGGAAGATCATGCCAAGCACTTGCGTTTGGTACTCGATAAGCTGAGGGAACATCAGTTCTATGCCAAGTTCTCCAAGTGTGAATTTTGGCTCAATGAGGTTCTTTATCTTGGTCATATCATCTCTGCCAAGGGCATTGCCGTGAATCTTGAGAAGGTGTCTGCAATTGTGAATTGGGAACCTCCTCAGAACGTGAAGCAACTTCGTAGCTTCCTCGGTCTCGCAAGCTACTGCCGAAGATTCGTTGAAAACTTTTCTAAGATCACGAAGCCTCTCTCTAATCTTCTCCAGAAGCACGTCAAGTACGTTTGGTCTCCGGAGTGTGACATTGCTTTCAACACTTTGAAAGAGAAATTGATAACTGCTCCAGTTCTGACTCCGCCTGATGAATCCAAGCCGTACGAGGTCTTTTGTGATGCCTCTCTCCAAGGTCTTGGCGCAGTATTGATGCAAGAGAAGAACGTTGTTGCTTATACCTCCCGCCAGTTGAAGCCTAATGAGAAGAACTACCCCACTCATGATCTCGAGTTGGCGGCATTTGTGCATGCTCTTTTGACTTGGAGACATCTCTTATTGGGAAGAAAAGTGGACATTTTCACTGATCACAAGAGTCTCAAGTACATCTTCACTCAGCCTAATCTCAACCTCAGGCAAACTCGATGGGTCGAAATGATTCAAGAGTATAATCCAAGTATCGAGTATACTCCAGGCAAGGCCAATGTGATTGCTGACGCATTGAGCAGAAAGGCTTATTGCAACAGTCTGATTCTCAAGCCTTATCAACCCGAGCTTTGTGAAGCTTTCCGCAAACTTAATCTGCAAGTTGTTCCTCAAGGTTTCCTCGCCAACCTTCAGGTCTCTCCTACCTTGGAAGACCAGATTCGCCAAGCTCAGCTTCTTGATGCTATGGTGAAAAAGGTGAAGATTGGGATTGCCAAGAGTCAACCCAAGTACAAGTGCTACCACCTTGATGACAAGGATACTCTCTTCTTCAAGGATCATATTGTTGTACCCAAAGGTGACCTTCGTAAAGTGATCATGAACGAGGCTCACAATTCTCTCCTCTCCATCCACCCTGGGAGCACGAAGATGTATCAGGACCTCAAGCAAGCTTATTGGTGGACTCGAATGAAGCGCGAGATTGCTCAATTCGTGAATGAATGTGATGTCTGCAGAAGAGTGAAGGCATAACACCAAAGGCCAGCTGGTCTCCTCCAACCTCTTGCCATTCCAGAATGGAAGTTTGACCACATTGAAATGGACTTCATGACTGGGTTTCCAAAGTCCAAGCGTGGCAATGATGCTCTATTCGTTGTCATCGACAAACTCACCAAAGTGGCTCACTTTCTGCCTATCAAAGAGTCAATCACTGCAGCTCAATTGGCGGAACTCTATACCTCTCGAATTGTCTCTCTGCACGGTATTCCTCAAGTGATCTCTTCAGACCGTGGCAACATCTTTACCTCCAAGTTTTGGGATTCTTTTCAGAAGGCCATGGGCACCAACATCCGCTTCAGCACAGCTTTCCATCCTCAAACTAGCGGTCAAGTCGAGCGTGTCAACCAGATTCTTGAAGATATGCTCAGGGCTTGTGTGATCTCCTTCAGCATGAAGTGGGAGGATTGTCTTCCTTATGCTGAATTCTCCTACAACAACAGTTTTCAAGCAAGTTCGGGCAAGGCCCCATTTGAAATTCTGTATGGCAGGAAGTGCCGTACCCCACTCAACTGGTCTGAAACCGGTGAACGTCAGCTTTTGGGTAATGACTTAATCACAGAGGTAGAGGAAATGTGCAAAGTCATTCGTGATAACCTCAAAGCAGCCCAATTCCGCTAGAAGAGCTACTATGATAGTAAGCACCGTGATTTGGCCTTCGAGATCAGAGATCATGTTTACCTCCGTGTCTCTCCTATGAAAGGTACTCGTCGCTTCGGTATCAAAGGGAAGCTTGCCCCCAGATACGTGGGACCTTTCAAGATTGTCAGCAAGAGAGGCAACCTCGCCTATCAACTCGGGCTTCCTTCAAACTTTGCAAATGTTCATGATGTGTTCCATGTCTCTCAGCTCCGAAAGTGCTTCAAGACTCCTGACCGCACCGTCAACTTCGAGGACATTGAGCTCCAAGAAGATCTCTCTTATCGTGAGCACCCAGTTGCTATTCTTGAAGAGACTAAACGCAAGACTCGCAATAAGTCAATCAAATTTCTCAAAGTCAAGTGGTCACACCATTCCGACCGTGAAGCTACCTGGGAACGCGAGGATCACCTCCGTTCTGAGTACCCAGCGTTCTTTCAGTCCTAGGTCTCGGGACGAGATCGTTTCGTAGTGGTGGAGTGTTGTAACACCCCGGATGTAACTTTCCCTATTTGTACTCCAACTCTTGCCGTTTCCGGCGTTAAGTTATTTTATTTTCTCGGGTTCGGGTCTCTGTCACCGTGTGTTGTTGTCGTTGTCATGCATCTCATATCATGTCATCATGTGCATTGCATTTGCATACGTGTTCATCTCATGCATTCGAGCATTTTCCCCGTTGTCCGTTTTGCATTCCGGCGCTTCGTTCTCCTCCGGTGGTCAATTCTACCTTTCTTTCGTGTGTGGGGATTAAACATTTCCGGATTGGACCGGGACTTGCCGAGCGGCCTTGGTTTACTACCGGTAGACCGCCTGTCAAGTTTCGTGCCATTTGGACTTCGTTTGATACTCCAACGGTTAACCGAGGGACCGAAGAGGCCTCGTGTGTGCTGCAGCCCAACACCCCTCCAATTTGGCCCAAAACCCACCAAAACCTTCTCCAACATCTAGAGCGTTCGATCACGATCGCGTGGTCGAAAACCGCACCTCATTTGGACCCTCCTAGCCCCCTTTACCTCTATTTAAAGGCCTCTCCCCGAAAATCCCGACCCCCCTCGTCCGAAACCCTAAAAATCATCTCCGCGCCGGCCGGACACGTCCGCCCTGGCCAGACACATCACCGCCACCCACCCGCGCCTGCCACGTCACTGCCACCAGCCACGCGCCGCCGCGGCCCGGAGGGCCCAGATTCGGCCCCCGCGGCCCAGATCCGGGCACCACCCCGCGCCTCCGCCCGCTGCCGCCTACCGCGCCCCGCCGCCGCTGCTTCTCCGCCGCGCCGCCGTGCCGGCAGCCGCCGGACCTCGCCGCCGACACCGTCACACCTCCTGCCGCCACGCGCCATCGTTGCCTCGGCCTCCGCGCGCCACCGCCTCCTCGGCCTCGCGTCGCCACGCCGCCCGTCTCCGGCGCTCCGGCGAGCCCCGAGCCGGCCCCCTCTTCCTTCCTCTACTCCGGCCGCTGCACGGCCATCAACACCGGCAATGCTCCGGCGAGATCCCGGCGAACCTCGGGGCACGTGCAAACCCTAGATCTGGGAGGTTGAATTTCTACGAAGTCCTCGGAATCTCAGATCCATGTGCTCCTGTTCATAGCCTCGTATCTCCGCATCCGTAACTTCGTTTTTGGCATATAGCATATCAAAATGTTCATCTCAGAGAGTACATAATTTCATTCCATTGCATCATTTTCATTTGTGTTCATCTTGATGCCCGAAATGCTGTTAGAAGAGGGCTACTTGAGATAAGTGTCAGATCTGCTACTCCATTTAGCTTTTTGTCATTTTGCCATGATTATTGTGTGCATGATATGCCCATGAGTTCTACATATGTTTTGTTAAGGGTTTTGTCATCTTTCCAGAGGTGCAACCCATGTATTTTTGTGGTGTGTGTGGTGACTAGCACAAGCTTGCAAAGTGGTGCACTTGGTAATTCTGTTTTCAGGGACTTAGCATTTCCACTAAGTCCTTGAGCTGTTTATCTCATATGGCCATATGTTCATGTTGTTTCCTAGTGATCCGTGCCTCTTTTGAGGATGATCAGTAAGGATGTCTTGTTAATCTTGTAGTGCTCTATCCATCCATGTCTTTGTTTGCAATTATGGAGAACCCTAGATTGAGTCAATCGAGCTCTATTTTTGCTACTTTGTGAATTTGGGCGGATTGTCAACTTGTTTGCAATTTTGCCGATGTTGTTGTAGTTGATCCGTGCATGCTATGCTATTGTTCTTGCCATTTCTAGCTTGAATTTTGTGTATTCTTGATGGATGTAGGCTTAGCTTGTCATGACTTGCACCGTAGTGAGTGCATCAAGCTCGTAAACATGTCTACTGGAGATATGTTTCAGCATGTGCCAGTTTTCACTAAGTCTGAAAACTGATTATGTTTTTGCCATGTTCACATGCTTGCAATTGTATTTTCTGATCCCTTTTGGCTCAAGGTCACTAAGGGACTTTTGTTAAGCTCTTTGAGTAGCTCCATTCCATGCTTTACTTTGCCATGTTCAGTTCCTGTAGCATATAGTTTTGTTGCTCCGAAGAGTGCTACCTGATCTGAAATTCCAGACAAGTGTTAATTTCATTAAGTCTGAGATCTGTTTGCCATATGCATTTTTGCCATGCTCGTTTAAACCTGTTAATAGATGAATTAGCCGTAGCTCAGTGCTAGAGTTTTGTTAAGCATCTCGTATGCATCCCTGCCATGTATTTTGATGCCATGTTTGGGTGCTGTAGCATGTTCATCTCATTGCATTTAGATGGCTACTTGCTGTAAATCCCAGACCGGTGTCATATTTGAATCGGTTGCCATTTCCAAACCGTAACTCCGATTCCGGCGTTCTTTATATCATTTTCAAGCGATTTCATCTCATCTTTCCAGTGGCACACTTGGATTCCCAAGTTGAGGCCAGGTTCATGCATCCCTTGTCACATCTTGCATATGCATCCCGCATCGCATCCCGCATAGCATATCATCTTTGCATCATCTTGTTTGGTCCTTGCACGTGGTTGATTGTATCCTTGTTGCTTGTTTGTCTTGTTTGGATAGATCCGGGAGACGAATTTGCTAACGAGGAGCCCGTTGAGTTTGCTTTCAAGGATCCTGTCAACTCTGACAACTTTGCAGGCAAGATGATCATACCCTCGAAATCACTACTATCTTTGCTTTGCTAGATGCTCGCTCTTTTGCTATGCCAATGCTACGATGCCTACCACTTGCTTTCAAGCCTCCCAAATTGCCATGTAAAACCTCTAACCCACCATGTCCTAGCAAACCGTTGATTGGCTATGTTACCGCTTTGCTCAGCCCCTCTTATAGCGTTGCTAGTTGCAGGTGAAGATTGAAGGCCGTTCCTTGTTGGGACATTTATTTACTTGTTGGGATATCATTATTTTATCTTGTTATCTTAATGCATCTATATACTTGGTAAAGGGTGGAAGGCTTGGCCTCTCACCTAGTGTTTTGTTCCACTTTTGCCGCCCTAATTTCCGTCATATCGGTGTTATGTTCCCGGATTTTTGCGTTCCTTACGCGGTTGGGTTATAATGGGAACTCCTTGATAGTTCGCCTTGATTAAAGCTTTTCCAGCAGTGCCCAACCTTGGTTTTACCATTTGCCACCTAACATCTTTTTCCCTTGGGTTTCCGGAGCCCGAGGGTCATCTTATTTAAACCCCCCCGGGCCAGTGCTCCTCTGAGTGTTGGTCCAACCTAGAGCCCCTTGCAGCGCCACCTCGGGGAAACTCGAGGGCTGGTTTTAGTTGTACGGATTGCTTATCTGAGTGTGCCTTGAGAAAGAGATATGTGCAGCTCCTATCTGGATTTGTCGGCACGTTCGGGCGGTGTTGCTGGTCTTGTTTTAACCTGTCGAAGTGTCTTGAAGAACCGAGATACCGAGTCTGATCGGAACGTCTTGGGAGGAGGTCTATTCCTTCGTTGACCGTGAGAGCTTGTCATGGGCTAAGTTGGGACTCCCCTGTAGGGTTTTGAACTTTCGAAAGCCATGCCCGCGGTTATGGGCAGATGGGAATTTGTTAATGTCCGGTTGTAGATAACTTGAACCTTAACTTAATTAAAATGAATCAACCGAGAGTGTTACCGTGATGGCCTCTTCTCGGCGGAGTCCGGGAAGTGGACACGGTGTTGGAGTAATGTTTGCGCAGGTTGTTCTCTAGTTCCTCGCTCGCGCTTTGCCTCCTCTTCTCGCTCTCTTTTGCGAATAAGTTAGCCACCATATTTGCTAGTCGCTTGCTGCAGCTCCTCATATATATTTACCTTGCCTTACCTATAAGCTTAAATAGTCTTGATCGCGAGGGTGCGAGATTGCTGAGTTCCTGTGGCTCACAGATTACTATTACACCAGATGTAGGGCCCGATGATTCCGCTCCAGGAGACGCATTTGAGCTCAAGTGGGAGTTCGACGAAGAGTATCAACGTTACTATGTTTCCTTTCCTGATGCTCAGTAGTGGTGCCCAGTTGGGGGTGATCGGGACCGTGTCGCATGTTGGGTTATCTTTTATTTTGGCGCCGTTGTCGGGCCATGAGTGATTGGTTGATGTAATGTTATTTATGTACTTGATTGATGTGGCGAGTGTAAGCCAACTATGTTATCTCCCCTTTTATTATCTATATTACATGGGATGTTGTGAAGATTGCCTAACTTGCAACATATGCCTTCAATGCGATTGTGCCTCTAAGTCGTGCCTCGACACGTGGGAGATATAGTCGCATCGAGGGTGTTACACCGGCGCTTCCTCTCGCCATGGCGGATGGAAGGAAGAAGCATAGGTGGAAGGAGACGGATGATGGAAGAGTGTGGAATGCTGCCCCTCCCCTCCTTATAAAGGGGCGGAGTCGGGGCTCGGCCGCCCACTCGACCAATCTGGTCATCGAGGGCGCAGGGAATCAGGACCGGCCCGCTGCCCCAATCAGCGACAGCCCGGTTTCCCGCCTCCACTTCCTATGACCCGCATGGGGGACACATGGCGAGCGAGCAGCATTGAAGGGACAGGCGAAGCCGCCGCTCGCCACCCCGTGATCGTGGGGCGCGTGTGCCTTGAAGGCCACGACCCGAGTCCACCCGAGTAAATCGGCCGTGCCTCTGCGCGTCCCTCCTTTTACGGGGAAGGCGCGAGCCGCCTCTTTACCATGATGTGATGCATGCATGCGGGAACCGCCCCATGCATGACCCCCATGTCACGCACGACCCTCCACGTCGCGCGTTCAACGCGGGTTGTGGGGAAGCGCAGCGGACGAGAAATTACTATGGTAAAATCCGCCCCACCTACCCGCGCACCGTCCTGGGCCTAGCCCAACAATGCGTCACGCTTATGTGTGGCTCAGGCCCGGGGGCTCCTATCAGTGTACAAAAGTAGGGGCTCTCCTTTTGACCCCTTTACTTGTGCACGGGCAGTCAGAGCCACACGCCGTAGCCACACTTAGTAGGGCAGAGGAGGGAAGCCGGAGAGAAGCCGAAGCACGAGACGACCAAGGCGACGCCAAGACCGGAAGCACAAGAGGAAAGAGGGCGAGGTGGACTCCCTCGGCAAGAGGCGTCCCCCCGCAGCCCCGACAAGAACCTTGCCGGGGCAACTTGCCCTATGCCAGCGGAGTGAACCACCCTTGAGCCCACCGGCTCCAACCCAACCAGCTGCGTTGGAACCAGGACTCGGGAGGCGCCTCTGTGGTGGCATGCAAATCTTCGTCAAACTCATAAATATATGAGTTCAGATGAGGACTAGAAGACGACGACCCTCGGCAGGATCCTAGCTGAGGAAATCCACAAGACCCCCGGCAAGACCCTTGTCGGGGATGACAGCAATGCCACGACAAGACCCTTGCTGAGCCCCCGACAAGAGCCTTGCCGAGGGTGTCAGCTGGGCCACTGCCAGGCCCGCAGCAGCCAAGACTCCGCTGCCGTTCGCATGCAGCTGCTAGCCCAACCATCTGGGCAGGCACTTGCGTGGAAACATGCAGCTTCTAGGCCAACTCAGCAAGCACCTGCATGGCGACATGTAGATCTTCCTAAAGGCCCTACCACCGTGCCACCTCAGCTGCTTGCCTGCCTACATGGCGCTGCATGCATCGCCAGCCTGGGCGCGTGTCGAAGCGGGGCGAAGCAGCGGCGGATGGGACGGTCCTTGTTCCCGTCCCCAATAAAGCTAATGGACACCTACGTAGCCCATTTAATGCGCTTTGTCCCATAATGCCGTGCGATAAGCTCGCGCACTGTAGGCCTTTCCACCTCCTGTGTGCCACAGTGGCAGCCCCTTTATCCTATAAAGGAGGCCCGAGGCGACCAAGAGAAGGATTCGGCTTATTGGAACGAGACGACCACCGTAGCTAGTTCAGAAAGCTCAAGAACACTCAATACATCCACCAAAGCAGGACTAGGGTTTTACGCATCCTCGCGGCCCGAACCTGGGTAAACGATCCATGTGCTTGCTCTTAGACCTGCTCTTCTCATGACCCTGCGCCCGCCGACCATAGAAGGGATCCCAGGGATTCCATAGGTGTCGTTCCCACCGACAAATGACATGTTGATGCCGCTCCATTATAGCATGCCAGGTTTCATGAATTTCAGATGAGTTTTGGATTTACTAGAATTTAAAAACCAGGCATCTCAACCTTTTGTCGGCAATCAACAACGCCCTGCTGTTTGAATTTCATTCCCATCTCTTGCATGGGACCTAGAAATTAACCCAAGGACACACATGTAATTTTTCAACCAACTTTAGTGCATTGGAGCATGTGCTTGTAGTTCAAATTTGAATTATGCACATAAAATGCCTAGAAAACCCAGTTAATGTATAAAAAAGGCCAAACGAACCCCGAAAAATTCCAAGATTAAACGCAACACTTCTGTTGTTCTATGTTGACACTAGAAATTTTTTGAGAGCAATAAGAGGTAACGGATATCGTCCCGTCCCCAAAGGTGGTAGGTTCCCTATTGAAACCATCATGCTCGTTGTGAGAAGCTCTGGTTTGTGAGAAGCTTATACCCGAACCTGCCCCAAATGGGACAATTTTTTTACCACGTCATGTTGATGCCGCTCCATGATAGCATGCCAAGTTTCATGAATTTCAGATGAGTTTTGGATTACTAGAATTTAAAAACCAAGCATCTCAACGTTTTGTCGGCAATCAACAGTGTCGTGGTGTTTGAATTTCATTCCCATCTCTTGCATAGGACCTAGAAATTCACCCAAGGACACACATGTGATTTTTCAACCAACTTTGGTGCATTGAAGCATGTGCTTGTAGTTCAAATTTGAATTATGCACATAAAATGCCTAGAAAATCCATTTAATGTATAAAAAGGCCAAACAAACCCCGAAAAATTCCAAGATTAAACACAACACTCCTGTTGTTTTATGTTGTCACTAGAAATTTTTTGAAAGCAATAAGAGGCAACAGATATCGTACCGTCCCCAAAGGTGGTACGTTCCCTATCAAAACCATCATGCTTGTTGTGACAAGCTCTGGTTTGTGAGAAACTTATATCCAAACCTGCCCATATGGGACAAAATTTTCACCACGACATTTGATGCCACTCCATGATAGCATGCCAAGTTTCATGAATTTCACAAGAGTTTTGGATTTACTAGATTAAAAACCTAGTATCTCAACGTTTTGCCGGCAATCAACGACGCCATGGTGTTTGAAATTCATTCCCATCTCTTGCATGGGACCTAGAAATTCACCCAAGGACAGGAATGTGATTTTTCAACCAACTTTGGTGCATTGGAGCATGTGCTTGTAGTTAAAATTTGAATTATGCACATAAAATGCCTAGAAAACCCAGTTAATGTATAAAAAGGCCAAACGAACCCTGAAAAATTCCTAGATTAAACAAAACACTCCTGTTGTTCTATGTTGACACCAGAATTTATTTGAAAGCAATAAGAGGCAACATATATCGTCCCGTCCCCAAAGGTGGTACGTTCCCTATCGAACCAATCATGCTTGTCGTGAGAAAGCTCTGGTTTGTGAGAAGCTTATACCCAAACCAGCCCCAAATGGGAATTATTTTCACCATGGCATGTTGATGCTGCTCCATGATAGCATGCCAAGTTTCATGAATTTCAGACGAGTTTGGATTTACTAGAATTTAAAAACCAGGTATCTCAACATTTTGCCGGCAATCAACAGTGCCCTGGTGTTCGAAATTCATTCCCATCTCTTGCATGGGACCTAGAAATTCACCCAAGGACACACATGTGATTTTTCAACCAACTTTAGTGCATTGGAGCATGTGCTTGTAGTTCAAATTTGAATTATGCACATAAAATGTCTAGAAAACCCAGTTAATGTATGAAAAAGGCCAAACGAACCCCGAAAAATTCATTCCCATTTCTTGCATGGGACCTAAGCATGCACTGAAGGACACAGATTTGATTTTTCAACCAATTTGTATGCACCGGAGCATGTGCATGTAGTTTAATTTTGAATTGTGCATCTGAAATGGCTAGAAAACCAGTTTAATGTATAAAATGTCCAAACAAACCCTGAATAATTCCAATTCTTTCACGACACACATATAGTTGCATGTTCACTTCAGATAAAAGGTCTAGCAATTCAAACAATGTCCATTGCCGCTGTGACACCATTTTGTAATTGAAATCAAGTAGATCCCACACAGTTTATTATCACCAACTGTGTGAGATGTAGTACAAAATATCTTGGAGCACCGTCGGTGTATAGTACGCCTATGGCTTACGCGAGAAGGTGCGTTGGCTACAGTCCACAGCCGGCGTGTCAAGCACACTAGCTCGCTCCCCAAAAACTCCCGCCTCTGCCTCCCTCGCAATCTCAAAAATATCTACTGCCTGCAAGGTTTTAATGTTTGATAGAACACAATTAGTATGTGCGAACCGTGTGCGATGCCTATTACTCCCGCTCTGCTTCAGTCCCTTGATTCAATTTTTTAGTAGCCCCAGCATTTTACTCCCGCCTCTGCATCCCTCACAATCTCAAAAATATCTGCTTGCCCTTGATCCAAATTTTTAGTAGCCCCGCCTTGTTACTCTGGCCTAGTAAAATTTTCAGTTGTCGCAATATTTACTCAAGCACAACCTCCGCTCACACAGACACACACAACCCTCGAAACCATTGGTAGGTCGCGGCCATCGCCGGCGCCTCCATCCTCAACCTTTGCCTGTGTGTCCGGGAGCTCGAGGAGCCAATGGCCAAAAAGAGGTTTATCACGGCCTTTTCGCCCGACGTCGGCGAGGTGGCCGCCGAGGTGTCCCCGTCATCCTCCACGGGCCCGATCCACCGCCGCTGGTCCCCCGATCCGCCCACCGCCGCACCCCTACGCCAGTTCGAGGACTTTCCCCGTCCTCCCTCGGACCCGGCAACCGACAAAGTTCTACCTCAGGGTTCGGTAGCGGCAGTGGGGGACATGGGTCGCCGAGATTACAGATCGAGAGACCCACACCCGCCGGTGGCTCGGTAGCTTCCACACAGCCAAGCTCGCGGCCATGGATTATGACCGCTGGCAGGTCCGCTACCACGGCGCGGCGGCTAGTCTCAATTTCCCCTTCGGCACATGTCCGATCGACCTTGTTCCACCGGAGCCAGGGGTGGTGAGCTCGGCTATGGTGTGGGAGGACCACGAGGCGTGGGAGCGCCTCGAGGCCGAGGCCGCCGACGAGGCCTACATGCAAGAGCTCCGCCGGCAGCACCCAGAGCTCATGGAGGTGGAGCGGGCGTGTCTTTGCCGGCGTGGAGGGCGGCGAGGTTATTGCGCTCTCCTTCGATGACGAGGTCGAAGGCGGCGAGGACGGCGGCGCAGCGGGCGTCGAGGTGGGCCCTGAGGACGAGGAGATCGACATCGACGAATGGAGGAGTGCCTTCCCGAATGACCCCGACGATGGTACTGGCCCGGACCCGGCTCGCGGCACACCGTACATGATGAGGAAGGATTGGCTCGACCTCTACTTCGACCGAAAGTAGTTTAGCTTAGTTTAAATTTATGTTTTATGTTCGGTTATGCAAAACTATCTATGTTTATGTTTGAACACATGCTACTTTCGGTTGAACCTACTTTGAACTTGATCAAATTGAAGTTTACAACCTTAAGTTTAGGGGATCGACCAGAAAAGGCCAAAAATTGCTGGAGTATATATATATATCCACTAAGAGTTTTAGTCCTTTAACTTTTTAAGGATCGCCTAGAGATGTCCTTATGACTTGTTTATTTCAGTTCTTCACAATCTGATGCCCTATATGTGCAACTATTTGCCGTGCAGTTCAATTTCATCAATAACAATTTCAACAATACCACTATGAATTACGATATTTGGTTGCTGTTAAGGATATTGCAGTTAACATGCCTTTTCGTTTTTCAATTATTGTTTAGCAACATGCATTGTACTGAATGACTAAATATGCAATCCCAGGCTATATAGCAACAAGGAAGAGTGTTACCTTAATGTTTCTGATGATGTCTAGATATAGATGCAATAAAATCTTATATAATGGGATGGATGGAGTGTTGTACTACATCATTTTTCAATTATTGTATAGCTTCTAATATTAACTTGGTGCTTTTAGGTACATATATCATTGCCAAAGATCCACACTTCGACCCTTTCTGCGTATGGGGCAATGACATATTCATGAACTAGCATCAAGTGAGGAAACGGATAAAGATTATTATTAAAATGGGTCAAAATATGTCAATCGATCTATTTGTTTACACTTTATGCAAGACAACAGTGAACTGCAGGATGGTAAGTAAGAACCCTGTAGCCTTCTTTTTACTGCCCGTAATGAGTTGTGTTAGATGACAATATCTGAAGCTATTTTCTTTTTAAGTGGATCCTGAAGCAGTTTACTCAAGATTACCTCTCAAACTACATGATTGGCGGCCGACCATCACAAGGGGTTGTACTAGAGTCCTGCATGCGTTCTGCATCCAGGAGAGCACAATAGGGCCATTCGGCTTCACCTCGTTCAGCAACTGGAATGTGTGTCAACTCTTTCTTTACCATCTGTAATAGTACAAGTATAGAACCCTGGTACATCATTCTTTATTTGGTGCTTATGTAATTCTTAAACATATGTACCTGTGAATCAAATAATGCATTGGTTGTTTGAACCTGATGGATATGAATAAAGCTATAGCCTACTTTCAAGTTTAAATTAGGTACAATTTTAAATAGCAACAATTAAATTAGGGCGAAATTATGTTGTGCAGGTCATTACGGCACACACAATTAGTAAAACACAAACGTTTGCGATATACACCATAATCCGCGACGGTTCACAGAGAGGAAACGTGTGCAAGCATGCACACAGTTGCCGTTTGCAAAGCGTGTGTGATGTCAGACACTATCACATACGGTGCGGGAAAACTAAATGTGTGTGATTGTCTACCTACCATACACAGTTTGTAATCATGAAATGTTTGTGATGTGCCAGTCATCGTAAAACTTCTGTGCCTAGAATCTGCCTGGAAAACTCCCATGCCTGGAATATGCCTGGTTTTAGGCAGAATCACAAAACTCCAACTGCGATGGCAATGCAAGCAGAAACGAGTAGCAAGGATGAAGCGTTTGGGATATTCGAGATATCAGAAACGGTTATATAGGGACAACTGTATGCATGAAGGCTCCCTATCCCCGACAGTTTCTGGGTCTTGTGGGAAGGACCCCCTATGGCCCACACTCACTTGGCGATGGTTCCAAATGCCGTTACGAAAAGGGGTTAAAAACCATTTGTTTAGGACCGACGTGCACCGGTGATTTATCATGCCCTACGGGCCGTTTTGCTTCAACACAATGCCCTTTGGGATGAAGAACGCTGGCGCTACATACCAGCACATGATTCAATCATGCTTGGAAAAACACATCGGAAAAACCATCGAGGCCTACATCGACGATGTGGTTGTCAAAACCAAACACATCGAACAATTGGTTGACAACCTCTGCGATACATTTGCCAGCTTGTGGGAGTACCAAATTAAACTCAACCCGGAGAAACGTGTCTTTGGAGTACCAAGGACAAGCTCGTTGGCTTTATATTATCTAGCCGAGGAATCGAGGCCAATCTGGCAAAATGCGAGCCTTTGACCGATTAGAGGTACCAACCGAGCTAAAGCATGTTCCAAAACTAGCAGGATGCATGGCGGAGTTAAGTCGCTTCATCTCAAGACTTGGGGAAAAAGCCTTAACTTTGTATAGGTTGCTGAATAAACAAAGACTTTCAAATGGACCGAGGAAGCAGCGGCAACCTTAGAAGACATCAAAGCCCTCTTTGCCACAAACCCAATCTTGGTAGCACCAGGCATGTGTGAGCCGATGATATTGTACATCTCGACCATAAACCAGGTGGTTAACGCATTACTCGAGGTTGAAAGAGATATGAAGGGCCACAAGTTCCAAGTCCAAAAGCCTGTTTATTACGTCTCTGATGTCTTAACCCTGTGTAAGACATGCTACCCTCACTATCAAAAGATAGCCTAAGCTGTCTTTATGTCGTCACGAAAACTTTGGCACTACTTCCAAGAGTGCTCGGTGACCGTGGCATTCGATGTCCCCTTAAGCGACATAATTAATAACCGAGATGTGATGGGGTGTATAGACAATAGGACATAGAGCTCCTACCCTTTGAAATAACATACCGGCCACGCCAAGCTATTAAATCTCAGGTGCTGGCAAACTTCGTAGCTGAATGGACAGAGGCTGAACTCTCATCACATACTCACATTGGACCATGTATTTCGACGGTTCAAAAATGCTTGCTGGGCTAGGGGCTGGAGTGGTGCTTACATCACCAACTGACGATAGCATTCGATATGTGTTACAAATCATATACATAGACTCCAACAATGCGGCCGAATATGAGGCCCTCTTACACGAACTCCAGATAGCAGTCTCAATGGGCGTCAAATGCCTCGATGTACGAGGAGATTCCAACCTTGCCATCTCCTAGTCCTAGGTAAATGGAGAGTTTGATGCAAAGGAACCAAAGATGATAACTTATAGGAATGCTGTCTTAAAAATCTCGGCCAGATTCGAGGGGCTTGAATTTCATCATATCCCTCAGATAGCAACCAGACCGCCGATATCCTCGCCCGGATGGGCGCCAAACGGGATAAAGTCCCCAAAAACACCTTCCTCGAATGGCTCTTTAAGCCATCCGTAGTATGGCAGGAGGACAAACAAACATCAGAGTCGAACGATGTAGGGCAATTTGCCCCACCCAAGGATGACACAAAAGATGAAATAATTTGTGGATCAGCCATCCGGAAAATGACCTCGGCTCACGAGGTCATGGCATTCATTGCACCCTGGACCAAGAACTCCTAGCATACTTACTCTACAAGGAACTCCCTGAAGATCAAAGTGACGCACGCCGGATCATAAGGCAACCTAAGGCCTATAAGGTCCACGAGGGCTCGATAAGCTAAGTACCACAGGGGTCCTCTAGCAATGTATACCCAAAGAAGAAGGGATGTCGTTGCTTCAATAAATACACGCCGACATGAGTGGCCATCACACCTCTGCTCGGACCTTGGTCAACAAGGCTTTCCGAGCTGGTTTTTACTGGCCAATAATAGGGGCTGATGCAACAACATTAGTACAACACTGCACTGGCTACTTGGGCCGGGTTAACTTCATAGTGGTATAAGCAGGTGAAGGCCCAAGGCCTATAGTCGGTCTAGAATCTGTAGCTGTAAACCGACCTGATGTATAACTTGTATTGTAAGTTAGGAATAGAGAGATACCGACCGGGATACAAATATGAACCGGCTGGGACTCTATGGACCGACGGGCGTCACCCGTGTATATAAGGGGACGACCCGGCGGCGGTTCAAGGGAGACGACAACAACTCGAGCCTAGGCGAAGCTTGTTTGCTCCCTAGCCATCGAGATCATATAAATTCCACCACAACTAGACATAGGCTGTTACCTTCATCGAAGGGGCCGAACTAGTATAAAACCCTCGTGTCTTTGTGTCCGCTTTAACCCCTTCAAGTAAACGCGTAGCGATGGCTCCACGACTAAGTCCTTTCGCTAGGACACCTGCCGTGACAAATCCACGACAGTTGGCGCCCACCGTGGGGCTATCGCACGATAGTTTGACGATCTTGGAGGGCAAGCTCAAGGGACTCGAAGGCTATGTAGTGGGCCAGATGACCAAGAGTCGTCGGGGCAGGATCTACATCGATGATGTAGGATGGGGTCCCGAGGCCGATTCGATCGAGTATGGGTACCGGGTCCCCTTTGGCAGCATACACATCTTCATCGGCAAGATCGGTGAGCCTGGGCCTGAGCCGGACATCTACACCGACCCCGTCGAGACGGCTCAGCGTGCGCGATCTACCCAGGTTAAACCGGCCATGAAGCGTGCCTTCGTTGGAGTCATCTACGGAGGAGAGCGTGAGGACGAATCAGAGCACGGTAACGAGACCGTCGTCTATTCCGGCGACGAGTCTTCGACCGGAGAGACCGAGTCGCTATACCGGATGCAAGACGATCAGGTGAGGGGTTGTTCCGATGGCGACAGTATTCTGGACCCCCCAGGCCAGATCAACCGGGTTGGAATATTCATGGCTGGCACCCAGGCGGCGAATTATTCTTCGACTGCCGCAGCAATGCTCTTCGGATCCGCAGCGGCAGCGGCAGCAGGGGCAGGAGGCCTTATGCGCCCGCCGGTTCAAGTTCTGTCTGATCTGTTTGACGCACTAGCCGCGCTTATGACAGAGGATGATCCGACAGATCAAGAGGCTCATAATGCAGAAATTGCGAAGGTGAGAGAGCAGATCGTGCAAGCCAAAGCGGATCTGGCAGCGGAAAAAGACCGGATGGCTACAGAGCGGGCCGCTTTGGATGCACAGGCCTATAAACTCATGCTTGACCAGAATGCATCACAGGAGGTTTTGAAGCGGAAGCACAGATCACGCCTGCCGTTAGGGTTTGACCCCCGAAATCTCTTTCACACTCTAGGAGCTGGACCCAGTAATCCACTGCGGTATCAGGAGACAAACCGGATTGAGGCGCCAGGGGCAGGAGCGGCGGTCCAACCTTGCCTGATGGAACCCCCTCGCCAAAATATTGTGGTCCCTCCGCCAGTCCAGACGCCCCCGGGTCATTATTCGAATCCTATGGACAACCTTGTTGCGGCCGCCGCACGATTAGAGGCCATCCCAGTCGAAGGGGATTCTCCGCAAGCAATAGAGACGCGCCGGGTTAAGGAGCTTCTCCGGACCGCGCTGATTCAGCAGGAGGCATACTCATACAGCCGTGATCGGGTTCATTCTACGCCCCGTCCGAGCCGGAGCTATAGCAGGCGCATAGATGAACCGGCCATATCAAGCAATGCGCAAGGCCGTGAAGCGACCCGTGGTGATGACCCGGCAGGCGGTGTTGTCGATACTCGGGATGCGGTGAACCGGGCCCGGGCGCAAAGGGAGGCCGAGTTAGCAGCACAGGATAATGCGGGCCAACTCACACCGGTTCGTTCTGCCGGGCCAGGAATCACATCCGCTCTGGGAGTGCCTTGCTTGGTCCCTGCTTTACGTAATGTGCACCTGCCCAAAGATTTCAAGGGTCCACGCAAGGTGCCGAATTACACCGCTGATTTACCCCCTGAAGCATGGATAGAGAGTTATGAGATGGCCATGGAAATGCTGGACGTGGATGAGGCCGCATGTGCAAAATATTTCACCATGATGCTTGAGGGCACGGATCGTACTTGGTTAAAGAGCCTACCGCCCAATTCTATCAGCTCATGGGCCCAGTTGCGGGCCCGGTTTATACAGAATTTCAAGGATACATGTAAGCAGCCCAAGTCCATAGTGGACCTGGCGGCTTGTGTCCAGGAAGAAGGAGAATCAACGACCCATTGGGTGCGCCGCGTTTCGGAAATTTTGCACTCGTCTGACAGGATTAATGCTGACTCCGCAGTCTTAACTCTAGAAGGCAACTGCCGGTTTGAGCCTCTAAAATTGAAATTGGGACGCATGAAGCGGTTCTGTAATGACATGGGAACCCTCATGGCTGCTTTAGTGAAGTATGCCGATTCGGACAGTACCAAGGATCCTGAGCTTAATGATGATGAAGCAGGGAAGGGAAAGAAGAATAGCAGCTCCAAGCAGCAGCAGAACAAGCTAGCGGGTCATGGAAACGGAGGCAAGCGCAAAGCGGACGGCAGCGTGGACTTTGTGGCCAACACTAACGCACAGGACAGGGGGCAGCGGCGCAGAGGTAAACCGGCAAATCGTAGCGGGGCTCCCAATCCTAATGCAAGCCGTTTGAACTATTTGTTGAATCAGCCTTGCCCGAAGCACGGGACGAAGGAGGCGCCGGCTAACCATCTTTGGAAAGATTGTTATATCATGCAGGAGTTCAAAAACTCTAATGCTTTCCGGTATGATCACGGATCAGGTGGCGGTTCAGAATCCGGTTTCCACGGGCCGGATCACGATGGAGCTTCCGGTTCAGGTCGCAATCAGGGCGGTCAAAATCACCAGAATAATCAGAACAGCCAGCAGCAGCAGCAGCAGTCGGGTTATCAGAGCCAGCCAAAACAGTTGAACAATGGGCAATATCATGTATTCACAACTAGTTTGGATAAGCGCGACCGAAAACTCCACAAGTGAGCGGTGAATTCTGTTGAACCGGCCTTACCATGTTACTTGCGCTGGTCGGAGCAGCCTATCGTGTGGAGCAGAGAGGATCACCCGCCCCGGGTTGATAACCCGGGCCAGCTCGCATTAGTGGTAGACCCTCAGGTGGGGGGTTATAAATTCACCAAGGTACTCATGGATGGAGGAAGCAGTATTAACATACTATACTATGAGACATTCCGGCGCATGGGACTAACAGACAAGGATCTCAGACCGTCGAATACGGTATTCCATGGTGTTGTGCCAGGCAAATCTGCATATCCTGTTGGTAAAATAGCCCTAGATGTGGCTTTTGGGGATGAGCACGACTCCCGGTCGGAAAAACTAACATTTGAGGTGGTGAAGATCCGGAGCCCGTATCACGCCTTGTTTGGCCGGCCGGCTTACGCCAAGTTCATGGCGTGGCCTTGTTATATCTACTTGCAGCTCAAGATGCCGGGTTACAAGGGGACCATAACGGTTCATGGGAACCGTAGGGTCGCTTTGGAATGTGAGGAAGGTGATGCGGCTTATGTAGAGTCAGTCTGTGCCACGGAGGAGTTGAAGTATTATAAGGACAATGTTGATCCGGCGGATATGACCCCTTTAAAGAAGCCAACTACAGAGCATGATTCAGATCTGAAGTTCAAATCGGCAGCTGAGACCAAGCTTGTTGACTTCGTGCCCGGCGATTCGTCCAAGTAGTTCACTATCAGTGCCAACCTAGATCCCAAATAGGAAAGCGCGCTCATCGAGTTCATCCGTGAGAATCGAGACATTTTTGCATGGAAGCCTTCTGACATGCCAGGTGTACCGAGGGAACTCGCTGAGCACACTCTTAATGTGGATCCTAAGTATAAACCAGTGAAACAGTTCCTCCGCCGGTTTAACGAAGAAAGACGCAAGGCCATTGGAGAGGAAGTGGCCAGGCTTTTAGCAGCTGGGTTTATTATTGAGGTGTTCCATCCAGAGTGGCTTGCTAATCCGGTGCTGGTTCTTAAGAAAAACTGCACTTGGCGTATGTGTGTGGATTACACAGATCTTAACAAGGCCTGTCCGGCAGACCCCTTTGCCCTCCCCCGTATTGATCAAATCATTGATGCCACGGCGGGTTGTGAGCGTTTGAGTTTTTTGGATGCATACTCTGGTTATCATCAGATCAAGATGGCGGTTAAGGACCAGGAGAAAACAGCATTCATCACTCCCTTTGGAGCCTTCTGCTATGTATCTATGCCCTTCGGGCTCAAGAGTGCTCAAGCCACCTATCAACGGTGTGTACAGAATTGCCTGCATGAGCAGATCGGCCGCAACGTGCATGCATATGTGGATGATATTGTAGTAAAATCAAGGCAGAAGGAGACACTGGTGGATGATTTGAAGGAGACCTTTGACAACTTGCGAGCTTACAGGATGATGCTTAATCCGGCCAAGTGTGTTTTTGGTGTTCCAGTAGGCAAGTTATTGGGTTTCTTGGTGTCTAACAGAGGAATTGAGGCTAATCCGGAGAAGATTACGGCTATTACATCTCTGGCTAAACCGGAGTGTCAACGATGTCCAGCGTTTGGCGGGCCGAATCGCCGCGCTGAGCCGGTTTATCAGCCGCCTCGGGGAGAAGGCTATCCCTTTGTACCAAATGCTGAGGAAAACAGACAATTTTGTCTGGAGTCCAGCTGCTGACGAGGCATTTGAGGACCTGAAGCGGCAGTTAGCCAATCCGCCTGTTCTTGCAGCTCCGGTCGACAAGGAGCCACTATTATTATACGTAGCGGCTAATGCTCGAGCAGTTAGCGTTGCCATTGTGGTGGAGCGCAAAGAGGCGGGCAAGGAATATCCGGTTCAGCGGCCGGTTTATTATATCAGTGAGGTGTTGATTGAATCTAAGCAAAGGTATCCGCATTGGCAGAAGCTGGTCTATGGTGTTTTTATGGCTAGTCGGAAGTTGAAGCAGAATTTTCAAGGGCACCCCATCACAGTGGTCAGTTCAGCTCCCTTGGGTGATATTATACAGAATCGGGAGGCGACTGGCCGGATTGCCAAATGGGCTATAGAGCTGGGGCCGCATGGACTGAAGTACGTGCCTCGGACGGCAGTGAAGTCTCAAGCACTTGTTGATTTCATCAATGATTGGACGGAATTACAAGCACCAGAGGAGAAGCCGGATCACACATATTGGACTATTCATTTTGACGGATCCAGGCAATTGGAAGGCTCGGGGGCTGGAGTCATATTAACTTCCCCGCGAGGTGATAAGTTTTGTTATGTTCTCCGCTTAATGTTCCCTTGTACTAATAATGCAGCTAAGTATGAAGTCTTGCTCCATGGTCTGCGGATGGCTAAAGAGATGAATTTAAGCCGGGTTAAGTGTTTTGGTGACTCGGACCTAGTGGCTCAACAGGTGTCCGGCACTTGGGACTCTAAAGACCCGCTCACGGCTGCATATCATCGGGAAGTGGATAATATTGCAGGTTGTTTCAAGGGTTATCAAGTGGATCATGTGGACCGTCGGAAGAATGAAGCGGCGGATGCTTTAAGCCGGTTGGGCTCTCAGCGTAAACCGGTTCCGCCTAACGTCTTTTTGGATGTGTTGCACAATCCGTCAGTCAAGCTCCCAGGTGAAGCGGATTTGGCTATTCCTGATCCGGAGTCCCAATTGGTGGCAGCCCTGCGTGTTATTCTGGATTGGACAGTCCCTTATCTTGCGTACATGACAAGGGGGGAGTTGCCAGAGGACGAGATTCTGGCCAGGCAGATAGTCCGGCGATCCAAGTTATGACAATTGTCAATGGTGAATTACATCATTGCAGTGTATCAGGGGCGTTTCAACGTTGTGTTTCTCCTGAGGAAGGCTGTGAAATCTTAAGAGAAATCCATGAAGGGGATTGTGGGCACCACGCCGGTTCAAAGTCTCTGGTTGCAAAGGCGTTTCGTCACGGGTTCTACTGGTTGACAGCACATGCTGACGCGGAGGACTTGGTTAAACGGTGTGATGGATGTCAGAAATTTTCAAGGCGTGCTCATGTGTCGGCTCAAGAATTGAGGATGATCCCAATAACATGGCCGTTTGCAACTTGGGGGATAGACATGGTTGGACCTTTTAAAAGGTCCAAGGATAAGAAAACTCACCTTTTGGTGGCAGTTGATAAATTTACCAAGTGGGTTGAAGCGGAGCCTGTCAGCAAGTGTGATGCAGTAACAGCGGTACAGTTCATCAAGAATGTGATTTTCCGGTTTGGTTTTCCACATAGTATCATTACTGATAATGGTACCAATTTGTCCAAGGGCGCTATGAAGGAGTTCTGTGAACGAGAGCACATCCGACTTAATGTGTCGTCAGTGGCACACCCCCAGTCCAATGGACAGGCAGAACGAGCTAATCAGGAAATCTTGCGAGGCATCAAACCCCGGCTTTTGGTCCTATTGCAAAGAACACCAGGATGTTGGGTTGAAGAGCTACCATCTGTATTATGGAGTATCAATACTACGCCAAACCGGTCCACAGGATACACGCCATTTTTCATGGTCTATGGAGCAGAGGCAGTTCTCCCTAGTGACATCCGGCACGATTCGCCTCGGGTGGCAGCTTATGTTGAAGCAGACAATGAGACAACACGACAAGATGCTTTGGACCTATTGGACGAGGAGCGTGATATAGCGGCTGCCCGTTCGGCGATTTACCAACAAGATCTTCGTCGCTATCACAGTCGCCGGGTTAGAACCAGAACTTTTCAAGAAGGAGATTTGGTGCTTCGATTCATCCAAGATCAAATGGATATGCACAAGTTATCCCCACCTTGGGAGGGACCTTTCGTAGTCAGCAAGAATCTGCACAACGGGTCGTATTATCTGATTGATATTCGAGAGCATCAAGACTCACGTACATCAGAGGAGGAGACCGGCAGACCATGGAATATAGCTCATCTTCGGCCTTACTATACTTGAGCCATTGTCTCTATCTATGTACATATCATGACAATGTATATATTATCTTTGATATATAAACCGGAGCCTCAGCTGAAGCGGGGTCTCTGTCTGTCTCATCATGGGAGGTTACACGGAGTGTTTCTGTTTAAAAGCGGCCTCCGGTTTACCCCTTGATATTTGTTTTTATATATCACTGGGGGCCTTGGTCGTGTCCGAACCAACGAATACCCTTTGATAGGCGACAGCCACCAGATCATTTGGGGACTTGGTCAAGTCTGAACCAGTCACGCCTCTTGGTCGGCCTAAGGCCACAAAATCATTTGGGAGCATGGTCGGGCCCGAGCCATTGCTACGCCTCTTGATCTGGCATATATGCCACGAGTCATTTGGGGACCTGGCTGACCTGAATCATTGTCACTCCTATTGGGGGCCTTGATCCTGTCCGACCATGGTAATGCCATCTGAACAGCTCAGTATAGCATATTTTTGCAAATGGTTTTTATTATTACTTTTGCTTCCATGTTGTTTTCATGGTTTGATCGTTCTTTGTTTTTGTGGGATTTCTTTATGTCAACAAGTATATTTTTTCCGGGTCAGCCAATGATTTTTGATCCCCCTTCTAATCCGGAGGATTCTGCCCGGTTTACCTTTTCCCTGTTCACCTCATGGAGTAACCAGGGGGCTCGTATTAAGTCAGTACGGTTTGTACGGGGGCTACTTTCTCCCTTTTTGACGGTAATGGTTTATAAAAACCACCGCTTCAGGCTTGGATAAAGCCATCCTTATACCCAAACATGTTCAATTTTTTTCTGATTGCAGGAAATATGAGTTAAAGTTTTTCAAGCAAAAGCCTCAGTACTTATGCATGAAGGCATATTCCAGGTAGAAGTTTTAATTATCCTATTACAAGGCAGCATGGTGCCCAAACAAAATCATTGTTTTTGTGGAAGGATGTTGCAGATAGTTCTTCAAACCGGCTTCCGGTTCAAGCCTGCTCCTCATCCTCCGCCGCTTCAGCTTCCTCGTCTCTACCCATTGGCTGGAAATCAACAGTGGTCCAGTCGATTCCCATTAAAGCTTGGAAAACAGCTTCTTCATGGAGCAGGGAAGACGGTTCAATATCAGGGGCGTAAGTGTGCTTACGGATTGGAGGAATCAGATTCTCCGCTTCAACAGTTGGGGCAGGCACTCGCTTGTTTTGATTGTTATATTGCGCTTGATAATGCGTCAAATCTGCCTCTTCAGCTAACTGGCAAGCAAGAGGGCGCAATGCACGGTTTATGGCCCTTAAATCTTCTTCGTTGAACTCAGAGCCATCTTCTTTCAGACTGGGATAGCCTTGAGCTGCTTCCACAGGATCAAAGTCGGGCACCCATGCTTTTGCCCGGATTAAGGCATTGATGGCTCCGGTTCGGGCAGCGGATTTTTTCATCTCCTCAATCCGGGCTGGAAGCATTGATAGCTTGCTAAGAGTGTCCTGGATTAAAGAGGGCGCCGGGTTGTTGTGAGATGCTGTGGTGATGATTCGTTGGGCTCCGGTATACAGTTGTTCTACCAAGGTGTAGGCAGCTTTCAATTTCTTCCGTACGTCATTTCCTAAGTGCCCAATACGTGTGCCTACAACAAGATTGGAATGGTCTTAAACCGGACTTACGATACAGCAGATTCAAAATTCATCACAGAAGTTACAAGGAGCTTACCAAAGATTGCAGCAGTCATGGAGTGTATTTGCCGCTGTACGGCCGTCAGTTCATCCACCACCGGTTTAAGGGCCGCTTCGGCATCTTCTGCTCTTTTGGTTAAACCGGCCTTCTCAGTGGCCCAGTCAGACCGCTCTTTCTTGAACTTTTCTTTCAGCCGTTCAGCAGTGCTCAAAGCGCTGGTTAATTCTTGCTTGGCCTTATCTATTTCAGCTTGCTGGGTCTTCAGGGCCTCCTGCAAATTGGCAATTTGGTTTTCCTTGATTTTAATCTCAGCCTGCATACAGATGGCATTTTCAAGCTTTACACAGGCGAGCCAAGAAATTGAAGTATCAACCACATAACAAAGTTATATGCCTGATACTTGGGGGCTAATGTACCTTCAATTTTTTGTACATTTACAAAGTCCCAAGCTCAATACAAGTATTCAACGTGGCACTTGGGGGCTAATGGCTATTTGATCAAGTCATGTTCTAAGAACAGCTTTTTAATATTTTAGCCCCGGTTTGCTTATGCTAAACCGGCCCTCGAGGGTTATGCCGACGGATTTCAAAAAATATATATTCAGGATCAAGTCCCGGTTTGACCAAGGTCACAAACCGGCCCTTGGGGGCTACCGGGATGAATGCAATGGCAGAAAATAAAGAAGGAATTTACCTCAAATTTATCCCTCATCATTTTGACCAAGCCAGCTTCACAGTCACGGCTAGTGTAAAGCCGGTTCAAATAGCCAGACTGAAGATCTTGAGCATTCAGAGCGGCATATGTTTCTAACCCGACATCCCATTTTCCTTTGTTCAAAGGGGAAGAATCCTCTTTCATGGTATGCCTGGTAAGGGTGGCAGGATTCCCGGGTTCAGAGCGGCCTACACCGGTAATCACAACATCATCATCTTTTGACTCGCCAGTTTGGGTTGGTGCGGCCGTTTTGTCAGCAGGAGTGTGGGATTTCTCAATCTGGACAGAGCTGGCAGGCAGATCAGCAGACGCTGGAGTATTAATAAGACCTTCTTCAGGGATAATGTTGTCTTGCAGAGGAGGATCATTGGGGATATCTTCAGAAGTAAACATTTCACGATCCGGCGCTTGGTCATGTTCTGGGGCCACATTTTCTTCAGCCGCTTTATCCAGGCGGGCCTTCTTGCTTGGTTTCGGTTTAGCCCTGGAAGAAAAGATAAAAATTAAGGAAAAGTGTAAACCATTGCGCAGTATACTGGAAGCATATGTTCGGTTTAACTTACCCAGCAACTGTTTTCAAAGGTGGTAGTTGGGTGGCCAACGATTCACCAGATGATGAATGAGAAGTGACCTGATAATCGGAGTCGGATGGATTAAGAGGTTGACGAAAGAAACCCGCTTTACGATTTAAATCAATAAAAAGGTCGGAGACCTCGGAGCGGCGTTTTCGAACCAGACTGTTTGGTAAACCGGCAGAGGTAACTACCTGGCCACTGTGCCGGGTTGTGCGGCGAGCTTCGTGTTGCTGGGTCTTCATAAGAAATTGGGAATCCAGATAAGCAAGAGGATGAGAAAATTTAACTTTCCGGTTTGCCCGGCGAAATTTTGTCAAAGGCAAGATTTCTGAATCGGAAGAGAGAATGGTTACCTCAACGAAAACCGCATTGCTGGCTTCAGCGTCATCCTGACAAACATCATCATCAATAAGGCGTGTAAAAAGTAAGCCAAGTGAATCAAGTTCTACCTCAAGATCCGGATTACCCACATCATCATCAATAGCTGGGTCAGAAGAAGCGGTGGTTTTTCTCTTATGAGCTGGTTTCTTGATAACCTTGGTCTTGGGCCGGGTTGGCCGTCCTGCCTTCTCCATTTTGTCTTGAGGAAGTTTCTTACTCCAGAACGGATTATCACCCTGGATCAGCAGCAATTAAAACATTGAACGTATAAAATAGTAAACCGGTTCAACAATAGAGCAATTGAAATATTACCGCTGGCGGTTTGTTGGTGGTGCAGTAAGGAAGCAGACTGGTTTGAGCACAGAGGTGCTCCGGTTCGTTCAGCATCTTTTTCACAGATTCTGTGACTTCGTCCTCAGGGAGTTGGATTTTAGTGTGTTGGAGTGGGTCATCGACACTATCAGTATACTCACACATCAAATTTGGGCGCCGGCTTAGAGGCAAAATGCTCCATGATATCCAGCAGCGTGCAAGGTCTATTCCTGTTAAACCATTGGCCATGAAGGCCCGGAGCTTGGACAGTTGAGGAGCATATTTAATTCTCTCCTTGGCGCTTAGCCTTTGTGGAAAAGGGTGAGTGTTGCTGAGCCGTTCCGGACGGAAGCCAGGCAGGGGATTTTCATTGGCAGGAGATGTATCCTTGCAATAGAACCAAGTTACGTTCCATTCTTTGGGGTGCGTATGAAGTTTGACGTGAGGGTAGGTGATTTCCTTCCGCTTCTGAATGGCCATACCGCCCAGTTCGGTATTAGGGCCGTCAGTGAATTCAGTCTGACGTTCAGATGAAAGAGATCCCTAAATAACTCGACTGAAGGCTCCTCTTGAAGATATGCCTCGGAAAGTACTTGAAAATGACAAAGATTGGTGACGGAGTTGGGGCCGATATCCTGTGGACGGAGTTGAAAGTTGGCTAACATATCCCGAAAAAATTTGGAGCCGGGCGGTTTGAAGCCCCGGGCCATATGATCTGTGAAGACCACGACCTCTCCTTCCTGGGGTGTAGGAGGACATTCATCTCCAGGAACCCTCCAATGAATCGTGTCTTTGCTATCCAAAGCGCCAATCAGGACTAGATCGTTTAGCTGTGATTCTGTGACACGGGAGGGAACCCAGTTGCACTCGTACACTTGTTTGGCCATGACGAGATCTACAAGAAATAAGTGATCCGGTTCAACCAGGGGGCAGTACCCATAAACCGGTTTTCTACAACACAGCATCAGATGGATTCTGGCGGTTCAACCAGGGGACTAATGACATATATACCGGTCTAGTAATTTTTTCTCTATGGTGAAGTTAAACCGCCTGGCCTAAGCATCGGAAGCAATTGAAGCTATGGATAACTGGTTATGCAGAAACAAGTTTCACAAAATTATGTTACAGCCGCGGATCTACAGCAAGCTCATAAAAAACAGGAAAAATTTCGAAGACTAAGGCAGAAACAGAAGTGAACTATCGAGCAGATATGTGCAGGAGATTTATGAGCTTGGATGAGAAATAGCAAGTGGATACTAAATGGATCGCTATTAAACACAGTAAAAGTTCACAGATGCATTCAAGGACAGAGAACAGCCATGAACACGCAATGAACATACCAAGAACATGAAACCCTAAGAACAGATCTAGGTTAAGAAGGAGAGAGGACTTGCCGGGAACGGAGAAGATGCGGAAAGACGCCGCAACACTCTGGTACGTACAGGTTGATGCAGCGGCCTGAGACGAGGCAGAGGTCGACGGTGGTGGCGGAGCTCCAAAGCCGGCGACGTGAGGAAGAAGAAGAAGAAGGGACGAAGGGGAAGAGAAAGGAAATGACCCTTCGGTCTTATTTATAAGGCAACTGAGCTAGGTCAAACGCGCGAATCCAGGAGCTGTCATTAAGAGGGCGTTATGAATTTCATAATGACGTCATGCCGGTTTATAGTAGCCAAAACTGATGACGTCATGCCGGTTTACATCAACCAAAAATGATGACGACATGGAGATTTGCCAATTAACAGAAGACATCCAAGACGCAAGATGGTGTGAAGGATTGACATGAACCAGTTCAAATCAATCTGGGGCCTAATGTTGGGGATATTACCACTGGGCGTAAACCGGCCTACTTGGGCCGAGTTAACTTCATAGTGGTATAAGCAGGTGAAGGCCCAAGGCCTATAGTCGGTCTAGAATCTGTAGCTGTAAACCAACCTGATGTATAACTTGTATTGTAAGTTAGGAATAGAGAGATACCGACCGGGATAGGAATATGAACCGGCTGGGACTCTATGGACCGACGGGCGTCACCCGTGTATATAAGGGGACGACCCGGCGGCGGTTCAAGGGAGACGACAACAACTCGAGCCTAGGCGAAGCTTGTTTGCTCCCTAGCCATCGAGATCATATCAATTCCACCACAACTAGACGTAGGCTGTTACCTTCATCGAAGGGGCCGAACTAGTATAAAACCCTCGTGTCTTTGTGTCCGCTTTAACCCCTTCAAGTAAACGCGTAGCGATGGCTCCACGACTAAGTCCTTTCGCTAGGACACCTGCCGTGACAAATCCATGACAATTAGTACAACACTGCCCTGGCTATCAGGTGTTCGCCAAACATCACATGCCCCCCACAGCCCTCTACACCATCCCGATCACATGGCCTTTCACGGTCTGGGGGATGGACATGGTTGGCCCACTTAAAGACGGGTCGCGTAAAATAAAATATTTACTTACAAGGTAGACAATTTTACTAAATGGATCGAGGCAAAGCCAGTAACCTCGGCCAGAGAAGTCCCAGTAATCGAGTTCACCTTCGGGGTAGTATACTGTTATGGTATCCCACACATTCTTATCACAGACAACAAGACAAACTTGACGACCAAGGAGGTTAAAGCGTGGTGCGCCAAGATGGGCACAAACCTCGACTATGCGTCCGTCTACCATCCGCAGTCAAACGGACAGGTAGAGCGCGCCAATGGAATAATACTCAGCAGTATCAAACCAAGGTTAGTACGCTCCCTTAAAGAGGCATACTGCAAATGGATAGAGGAACTAGATTTAGTCCTATGGGGGTTCCAGACCGCATCGAATTGGTCCACTGGATATATTCCATTATTTATGGTATACGACGCCGAGGCAATACTCCCTTGCGACATAATCCATGACGCACCCTGGGTACATATGTACGAGGAATGGGAGGCCGAGCTAGATTGGCAGGATGTCTTGGATGCCTTGGAGGAGGAATATAACATAGCACGAGCACCTTCTGCAATTTATCAGTAAGCAAGACATTATCATACCAGGGAGGTCTGTGCAGAAGAATTCGGCGTAGGAGATCTGGTCATGAGACTACATCCAGAGAAGCATGATGACCCACAAGTATATGGGATCAATTGTAGTCCTTTCGATAAGTAAGAGTGCCGAACCCAATGAGGAGCAGAAGGAAATGACAAGTGGTTTTCAGCAAGGTAATTTCTGCAAGCACTGAAATTGTCGGCAATAGGTAGTTTGATAGAAAGATAATTTGTAACAATTAACAATAGTAACAATAAGAGCAGCAAGTTAGCCCAATCCTTTTTGTAGCAAAGAACATGCCGGAATGGTCTATGATAATAAGCAAAACATTCTTCAGGACACACGAGAATTTCATCTAGTTACTTTCATCATGTTTGTTTGTTTGATTCGCGGTCGCTACTTTGATAATTTGTTATGTGTGTGGACCGGTGCTTAGGTGCTGTTCTTACAAGAACAAGCCTCCCACTTATAATTAACCCCTCTCGCAAGCATCCACAACTACAAAAGAGGAATTAAGATACAATCTAACCATAGCATTAAACATGTGGATCCAAATCAGCCCCTTACGGAATAGCGCATAAACTAGGGTTTAAGCTTCAGTGACTCACTACTGCAGGAAGGTCCAAACGCGATAGTCGAATCAGAGACCCTTGAACGAAACTGTGTGAGATGCATTAATCACAAATGGTGATGTAATCAAACTGTCAAAAAGATGCAAAACGTTTGCGGTGGCAGCAGCATCAAACACACTTCATACTAGAGTTGCATGTGCAATGAGTGGCAAACAGTTAATCCAGAAGAACTATTTGCGATGATGCAGAACAACAGAAACGGGCAGCCAGATGAGGGTGTGTGCGATATACGACATACAGTTCACTAGGATGAACTGTGTGTGATTAGGCAACACAATGGAAACGGTTCAACTGAACAAGATGTGTGATACGCGGCAAACAGGTCCGTAATCAGAAATGTGTGCGAAGACCAATAATAACAAAGACAATTGCTGCTAATAAGCCGTGTGATTTGCTCTGCCTACAGAAGAATAACATGTATATATATAATTGAAATAAGCATCCAATTACATAAATGACTATACAGATCATTCACACAAACCTCATTAAACAATTGCATGCATTTTAAACTAGGAGAAATGATCGTCTAGCCATCTACTTCTTGTGACGCTCCCGCCACTGCTCTGTGGCTCGATCCTCGTCTGGGGCAGGAAGAAGACACTCCCTCATGTCAACGATCCACATGTACATCTCGTAGCTTTTGTATGCATCCTTGGCTGCGTACTTGACGTGTTGTTCAACCAGTCTCCCATGCCAGACACTGTGCCAGGCATTCTTGTCCTTCTTGCTCTCATCCTTCATCTTCATGTAGTAGGGGACAATGATGGCCGGGGCAAGGTCAACCAAGGAGTTCTATTTGTTGTTGTCGCTGCCCCAGATCTTGTAGTGGTCCTGGATGTTGATAAGATTCTGACATTTCAATCTCGAAACCTTGAGCGCTTTTAGATCGTTGGTGGTGTCCACCGTAGCGAAATTGTAGTCGGAGCTGTCAATAAACCTGGAGAAATTCTCGCAAGGCCTTGTGGCAAGTGGTAGTGGTAGACCAGGACGTCATGTCACACGCACAACTGGGCGACGACAACCTTCTGATCGTGCCCGGCACGACCGATGGTGTACTCGAGGTCGAAGCCGACCACTTGGTACTTGTCCTCGGCAAGCAACTACTCCATAGTTTGGATGGATCTCTCCACCGAGACCGGATCTTTTGTGTAGACCACCGAGAGGGCCTTTCCCCTCACGTGGGTGTCCACTACTTGATTCATGGTGAACTGCCCGTCGTTGTCGTCGTCGGCTATTGGGAGCACCATTGGATCCACGAGGAGCGCCATTGGAACCGCTGGATGTCCTCTCTGTATGTGTCGTCGTGGATGTGCTTATTGTGTCGTGTGGCGCGAGAGATGAAGGTAAATGGCCACATGAAAAAATGGGGCCAGGCACCCTGGATTCTTGGCGCGTCCGCATGGCAGGTTTTGCAGCGGATAACTGCATCGTCACGCCACGCCCAGTGCAACCGCATGCACAGGAATGTGCGTGACCGTGCGCCGGCACCAAACACTGGCAGCGCACATGGAGGGACGGGGGCAAAGCGCCCGTAGGGACGCGAGAGAAGAGCACACGTGGCGGGATGCGAGCATAGCACGCCGCGGCCGCCTCAGCCGCAAGCAACCTGATACGTCTCCAACGTATCTATAATTTTTGATTGTTCCATGCTATAATATATATATATATATATATATATATATATATATATATATATATATATATATATCTATTTTTGATGTTTATGGGCTTTATTATAAGCTTCTATATTATGTTTGGGACGAACCTAGTAACTGGAGGCCCAGCCCAAATTGCTACTTTCTTACCTATTTCAGTGTTTCGAAGAAAAGGAATATCAAACGGAGTCCAAACGGAATGAAACCTTCGGGAAAGTTAATTTTTGGAATGGAAGCAATCCAGGAGACTTGGAGTAGACGTCAGGGAAGCTTCGAGGTGGCCATGAGGGAGGGAGGCGCGCCTGCCCCCTGGGCGCGCCCCCAACCTCGTGCCCCCCTGACCGGCTACTTTCGCCTATATATGTCCATATACCCTAAAAACATCGAGGAACAGAATAGATCGGGAGTTCTGCCGCCAGAAGCCTCCGTAGCCACCAAAAACCAATCTAGACCCTTTCTGGCACCCCGCCGGAGGGGGGAATCCCTCTCCGGTGGCCATCTTCATCATCCCGGTGCTCTCCATGACGAGGAGGTAGTAGTTCACCCTCGGGGCTGAGGGTATATACTAGTAGCTATGTGTTTGATCTCTCTCTCTCTCTCGTGTTCTTGAGGTGGTACGATCTTGATGTATCATGAGCTTTGCTATTATAGTTGGATCTTATGATGTTTCTCCCCCCTCTACTCTCTTGTGATGAATTGAGATTTCCCTTTGAATTTATCTTATCGGATTGAGTCTTTAAGGATTTGAGAACACTTGATGTATGTCTTGCATGTGCTTATCTGTGGTGACAATGGGATATCACATGATCCACTTGATGTATGTTTTGGTGATCAACTTGCGAGTTCCGTGACCTCGTGAACTTATGCATAGGGGTTGGCACCCGTTTTTGTCTTGACTCTCTGGTAGAAACTTTGGGGCACTCTTTGAAGTTCTTTGTGTTGGTTGAATAGATGAATCTGAGATTGTGTGATGCATATCGTATAATCATACCCACGGATACTTGAGGTGACATTGTAGTATCTAGGTGACATTAGGGTTTTGGTTGATTTGTGTCTTAAGGTGTTATTCTAGTACGAACTCTATGATAGATTGAACGGAAAGAATAGCTTCGTGTTATTTTACTACGGACTCTTGAATAGATCGATCAGAAAGCATAAATTTGAGGTGGTTTCGTACCCTACAATAATCTCTTCATTTGTTCTCCGCTATTAGTGACTTTGGAGTGACTCTTTGTTGCATGTTGAGTAACTATCCAATTATGTATTATTGTTGAGAGAACTTGCACTAGTGAAAGCATGAACCCTAGGCCTTGTTTCAACGCATTGCAATACCGTTTGTGCTCACTTTTATCATTAGTTACCTTACTGTTTTTATATTTTCAGATTACAAAAACCTATATGTACCATCCATATTGTATTGTGTGTGTTGGGGACACAAGAGACTCTTTGTTTTTTGGTTGCAGGGTTGCTTGAGAGAGACCATTTTCATCCTATGCCTCCTATGGATTGATAAACCTTATGTCATCCACTTGAGGGAAATTTGCTACTGTCCTACAAACCTCTGCACTTGGAGGCCCAACAACGTCTACAAGAAGAAGGTTGTGTAGTAGACATCAAGCTCTTTTATGGCGCCGTTGCCGGGGAGGTTAGCGCTTGAAGGTATATCTTTAGATCTTGCAATCGAATCTTTTTGTTTCTTGTTTTAGCACTATTTTAGTTTATAAAAGAAAACTACAAAAAATGGAATTGAGTTTGCCTCATACGCTTCATCTTTTTAATATCTTTCTTGAGAATGAGGGAAAGGAAAATTGTGCTCAAATGCTAGAATAAGAAGTCTCTAAAATGTTTGGCACTAAATGTTTGAATGATGAGCATGTCGTGGTTCTAAGCCTGACAGTAGAGTGGGGGGTAGGTATGGAGAGGCAAGGTCCTAGCTATGGAGAAGTTGTAAACACAAGGGATGTACGAGTTCAGGCCCTTCTCGGAAGAAGTAAAAGCCTTACGTCTCGGAGCCCAGAGGCGGTCGAGTGGATTATGTGTATATGAGTTACAAGGTCCCGAATCCTTCTACCTGTGGAGGGGGGTGGCTTATATAGAGTGCGCCAGGACCCCAGCCAGCCCACGTAGGAGAGGGTTTAAGGTGAGTTAAGTCTGGGGCGTTACTGGTAACGCCCCACATAAAGTGTCTTTACTATCATAAAGTCTACTTAATTACAGGCCGTTGCAGTGCAGAGTGCCTCTTGACCTTCTGGTGGTCGAGTGAGTCTTCGTGGTCGAGTCCTTCAAGTCAGTCGAGTGAGTCCCTCGTTGGTCGACTGGAAGGTGACCTCTTCTAAGGGTGTCCTTGGGTAAGGTACTTAGATCAGGACCGTGACCCTACCCTAGGTACATGACCCCATCATTAGCCCCCGAATGGATTGAGGCTTCGAGTGAGGAAGGAGTTGATGTTATTTCCGATTAACTTTTGCACACTGGTCGTGCGTTGTTCTGGACCAAAGAATCTCTTTGTTGATAGTGACCAACTTGTCTTCAGTCGACTCGATCCATTCTCTTCTTTCGTCGAGTGATCTTTCGGGCTTCAACGATTTCCGAGCGACGGATCGCAGGAAATCCCGCGTCTGACAGACCGATCTGCCGTTCGCGGATTCCGCGGGATGCGAAATTTGGGGAAGCGCGCGAAGCGGAGCGGACCGCGGCGTTCGGATGGGATGGGACATAGACGCCTCGATCCCTGCGCCGCTTTCTTCGCCACGTATCCCGCCTGCATAACTGTTCCTGGATATGATTAGATCGACCGGGCCCACCTGTCATCCACTCGGAAGGGACCTTATAAATACGCCTGGCGGGGGTTTTTTGTACAGTGCCTCAGCATTCTCTCTCCCTGCTCCCTTCGTCTCCGTCCAGCGCGCTCGCTCTCGCCTCCGCACAACTTCCCCTCGCGCGTCTCACCGGCAACCATGGCCAAGGAGAAGACGGCGGCGCTGGAACGCGCGAAGAAGGCGTCGGCGACGGAGAAGGCGAAGGGGAGATCCACCAGCCGCGGCGGGTCTTCGTCCAGATCCCGCCTGCCGAAGGGCTGGGTCCAAGGAGATTGGATCCAGTCGACCATCACAGAGAAAGATCTCCTCGACATGGCCAACGAGGGCTTGATCCCCCATGGAGCTCCGAGGCTTCCGGGGAAGGAGTGGCAGCCTCAGCCAGAAGAGGGTGAGTGCGTGCTCTTGGCCACCCATGTTGATCGTGGATTTTCTTTGCCGCCGAGTATTTTCTTTCGTGGTTTCTTGAACTTCTTTGGAGCGCAGCTCCACCACTTTACCCCAAATTCTATCGCCTATCTTGCCGCGTTCGTGTCCATGTGTGAGGGTTTTCTGGGCTGTCGACCGCACTGGGGCTTGTTCAAGCACATATTCACGTGTCGCTCTCAGACCGTGAAGAAGGCGAGTCCAGGCGACGAAAGAACCCGAGTCGTCCAAATGTGTGGGGGCCTGGGGATCCAGGTGAGGAATAAGAGCACCTTCCCAGCCATGACTTTTCCCGAGTCAGTCAGAGGCTGGCAGTCGACCTGGTTCTACTGCCAGGATCAGTCGACGCCGGGGCAGTCGAGTGGACTCCCTCAGTTTACCATGGACCGAGTGAACAAGCCCTCCTCTCTGAAGTTGATTCCGGAGGAGAAAGCCGACGTGAAGATGTTGATGGAGCGCGTGGTGCAGTTGGTTCGGGAGGGAGTGACGGACATGGATCTCCTGGAGGTTTTCCTTAGGCGTCGTATCCAGCCCCTTCAGTTCCGGAGCCACTGCATGTGGTTGTACTGTGGGACTGAAGACGAGACCCGAGTCCATCCAGAAGCAGTCGACGATGTCACTCTGGAAAGATGGATGGCCGCCGTTACCGGAAACAAGGATAACCCACGCGGAGCCAGAAGGATTCCTCCACTCGACCACAACAGTGATCCAAACAAGGTATGCCTGCTCTGCTCTCCACTGTGTTCTTGTCATATTCATTTCTGTTTATTCTGCCAATTGGTCGATTGATCCTTGTCTTGATGTCTACCAGGCCCTCACCGAGCTGTACTCGATGCCCAATGGAGCACAAGCCCCGACTGAGGAGGGTGAGGCGAGTGGGGGCGAGAGCCAGGAGGAGGAGGAATGGGACTCGGACGTTGCTGAGGACGATGATGACGATGATGACGACGACGGTGATGAAGATGACGCTGACGACGAGGAAGAAGAGGAGGAGGAGGTCGTACCACCGCGCTCAGAAAGGCGATCGAAGCTTGTCCACGACCCTTCGACTGAACATGGCAAGGGAGTTGCGACCGCTGCCCAGTCGACCAAGCGCCCTCGGACCACCTCTCTGGCGCCGACTGAAAAGGCGTCGAAGCAGCCCAGGGCGGCTCCGTCAAAGCCGACCAAGCTCCTGCCGAAGATGAAGGTGTCCATCCCCACCATAGCAGGGTAATCATGCTGCTTAAGTCTTCTTGTTTTGTGTGAACTTTGTCTCTGGTTGACGCTGAAGTTAGTCGGCTGATTCTTTGGAGTTGCAGTGCTGCTACTTCTGAGACCTCAGCCCGGGCTGATGACCATGAGATGGAGGACGCAACAACTTCAAAACCAGGTACTATATTCTTAACGCCGTTTTTAGTCGACTGACTCATGATCTCTAATCCTGATTCTTCTCTGTAGCTCCACCCAATGTTGTTATCACTCTCCCTGATGATGAAGCGTCTGCCAGCAGGGTGCCCCAGGATGTGACGGCGCCTGAGACTCTGATTGCGGAGGAATAGAATACCACTCGACACACTGTGTCCTTCGCAGATCCACTGACGAGTGCTCAGCAGCCCTCCCTCTTCACGACGCACCGCGTCCCAGAGGACCAAGCTGGCGCCGCGAAGGAGGCGATACGCCAGGCAGGGATCATGATGGAGCAGTTGAAGACCATCCGGGATGCGAGCCAGGCAGCTTACGACGCCAGTTCCGCCCTTCAAAGCAATGTTCAGGTCAGTCGACCACCGTTTGTTCTGTTAGGATATGCTACCAAAAACTTTTCCTTTCCAGAATTTATAGTAGTCACCCACTGGGTGTGTCGATTAAACTCCGTGTTAGCGGGAGCACGCTGAGTGCACCCGCTAGGTGTAGTCCCCAAGGCTGAGGTCGACTGCTGGCAGTCGGCCTTAGGCTTTATAATTTCAGTCTTTCTGTCATTCGACCAAGTCGACTGGATTTCGCAAACCGATCGACTGGCCGTCTTTCAATATGATTAGTGGGGGCACGCTGAGTGCACCCACTGGGTGTAGTCCCCAAGGCTAAGGTCGACTGCTGGCAGTCGGCCTTAGGCTTTATAATTTCAGTCTTTCCGTCATTCGACTATGTCGACTGGATTTCGCAAACCGGTGGGGGCACGCTGAGTGCACCCACTGGGTGTAGTCCTCGAGACTGTGGTCGAATGCTTGCAGTCGATGACAGTCTTAAAGATTTTTTTTTGAGGTCGACTGGTTGACTCTATCTTCGATAGGATTAGTGGGGGCACGCTGAGTGCACCCACTGGGTGTAGTCCCCGAGACTACGGTCGAATGCTTGTATTCGGCTGTAGTCTTAGAAACGTGTGATTTTTCCTTTTTCACTCGGAAGTGAATTATATTTGACATTTAGTCGATTGGTTCTTCGCAGAACTCCTGTGATCTTGTGGCTCGCTACTCTGAGCTGGAAAACAAGCACACTCAACTCGAGCTGAACTTGAAGCTGGTTCAGGAGAAGCTGACGAAGGCAAAGGAGGAGACCGAAGTATGTTTGGTGAGACCCTGACGACTGCTTTTCCCCTTGTTTGTTTCAAAATCTGATCTTGCTGTAACTTGCAGGTAAGGTAAGGGAGGCCCAACAGAAGAAAGACCTTGAACTAGCTGAGAAGATCAAGCTTGCTGACGAGAAGTTAGCTTCAGTCACCAAGCTTGAACAAGACAATACCAATCTGAAAGCTGCTTTTGGGATCGCCAACAAGGAGGTCAGTCGACTGAAAACTGATAAAGCTGCCCTGACCGACCAAGTCAGTAAGTTGACTGGGAAGAAAAATGATCTGGAGGCCTTCCTGAGTGGTCTTGCCAAGAAGCTGTTTCTTATGCTTGAAGGTAAACCTCTATGCTCGGCAATCATTTCCAATCGTGGTTTTTCCATTCGACCATTCCCTTGACTCAGTGATCGTCCTTGCAGAATTTTGCCAAAACTTTGAAGAAGAAACTAGCCGGCTGGAGCCAAACCTCGACCCCGTCAATTCTCCGGTGAACGACGAAGTTGCCATGGATGTTTTCCGACTGGAGTCCCGTGTTGCAGCTGTCGTGGACTATCTCGCAAGGCTGAAGGTCGCCACATCTCGCATCGACTCGACGCTCTGGCCCGGGGAGACACTTCAGAATGATCTTGAGTCGCTGATGGCTCGCTTGAACACGATCCCTGGTCGAGTGCAGGAATGGAAGAAGTCCTCGGCTCGGTGCGGTGCAGATGTTGCTCTGTGTCTGGCCCGAGTCCACTGCAAAGATGCGCGAGAAGAGAAGCTGGCGGCCCTCCGGGTGGCCAACACCAAGAAACACGACTTCAGGTCCTTTATGGAAACTTTCCTTGCGGCTGCCACTCGGATCGCAGACGGAATTGACCTTGATGAGTTTGTTGCACCTTCCAGCCCTCCACAGGAGGGGTAAAAAACTTCTTCTAAGCTCGACGCTTTAAATTTGCCTCGGTATGCCGAGTGGAATTGTAACCGATAAACCTTAACGGGCTTAACGCCTGAGCACTTTCGGTTCCTTTAGATATCGATTCGAACTTGAATTTGGTGCTTGAATATGATTGCTTTTGGCTCGAAATGTCTTTTGCAGGTTCAAAGCAGGGCGCCTTTACTGCAAACGACTTATTCCTTAGTCCACTTAGGCGAGCACTGAGCTGCGGCTAAGCCTCCGAGTGGAAGTCCGGCTTACCACTCGGTAGGATTTTTATAACTTAGGCGAGTACTTGGACTGCAGCTAAGCCCCCGAGTGAGAGGTTTGCTCTTCACTCGGTAGGATTTTGATAACTTAGGCGAGTACTTGGACTGCAGCTAAGCCTCCGAGTGAGAGGTTTGCTCTTCACTCGGTAGGATTTTGATAACTTAGACGAGTACTTGGACTGCAGCTAAGCCTCCGAGTGAGAGGTTTGCTCTTCACTCGGTAGGATTTTGATAACTTAGGCGAGCACTGGGCTGCAGCTAAGCCTCCGAGTGAGAGGTTTGCTCTTCACTCGGTAGGATTTTGATAACTTAGGCGAGTACTTGGACTGCAGCTAAGCCTCCGAGTGAGAGGTTTGCTCTTCACTCGGTAGGATTTTGATAACTTAGGCGAGCACTGGGCTGCAGCTAAGCCTCCGAGTGAGAGGTTTGCTCTTCACTCGGTAGGATTTTTATAACTTAGGCGAGTACTTGGACTGCAGCTAACCCT
>NC_041382.1:261250670-261263117 GCF_002162155.2 Triticum dicoccoides | reverse complement strand
GGTAGGATTTTTATAACTTAGGCGAGTGCTTGGACTACAGCTAAGCCCCCGAGTGAGAGGTTTGCTCTTCACTTGGTAGGATTTTGATAACTTAGGCTAGCACTGGGCTGCAGCTAAGCCTCCGAGTGAGAGGTTTGCTCTTCACTCGGTAGGATTTTTATAACTTAGGCGAGTGCTTGGACTGCAGCTAAGCCCCCGAGTGAGAGGTTTGCTCTTCACTCGGTAGGATTTTTTACAAACTTAGGCGAGCACAGGGCTGCAGCTAAGCCTCCGAGTGGGAGTCTGGCTCACCACTCGGTAGGATTTTTACAAACTTAGGCGAAACGGATTCGCGGCTAAGTCACCCACTGAGGGGGAATTTTATTGGACAAAAGTAAAAAGTGACAAAAATTATGGAGGAACTATGACACTATTATTTTGAGGTCCATGAACTACAGAAGTACTTTATTGCAACTCATCTGAGTGATAAACCTTAAGTGTAAAATGGGCGGAGTAGTTCCGCGTTCCAAGCTCGGGGCTCGTCGATATTATGCTCGACGTTGTAAAGACGGTACGCCCCGTTGTGGAGAACCTTGGTGACGATGAAGGGACCTTCCCAAGAAGGAGCAAGCTTGTGTGGTTTGTGCTGATCCACTCGGAGAACCAAATCTCCTTCCTGGAAGGCTCGACCTCTCACATTTCTGGCGTGGAAACGACGCAAATCTTGTTGGTAGATGGTCGACCGGATCAGAGCCATCTCCCTTTCTTCCTCTAAAAGGTCGACTGCGTCCTGCCGCACTTGTTCAGCTTCTGCTTCGTTGTAGACTTCAACTCGAGGAGCATTGTGGAGAAGATCACTCGGCAAGACTGCTTCAGCTCCTTAGACCAAGAAGAACGGAGTTCTTCCGGTCGACCGATTAGGTGTGGTCCGCAGTCCCCAAAGCACTGAGGGAAGTTCGTCGACCCAAGCTCCAGCTGCATGCTTGAGATCACGCATCAGTCAGGGTTTCAATCCCTTGAGAATCAGGCCATTGGCTCGCTCTGCTTGTCCATTCGACTGCGGATGGGCGACTGAAGCGTAGTCGACCTGTGTGCCTTGAGAGTTACAGAAATCTCTGAATTCCTCCGAGTCAAAGTTCGACCCATTATCCGTAATGATGCTGTGAGGGACTCCATATCTGAATATTAGTTCCCTGATGAAGCTAACAGCAGTACCGGCGTCAAGGTTCTTGATTGGTTTAGCCTCGATCCACTTGGTGAACTTGTCGACTGCCACCAGTACATGCGTGAAGCCGCTTCGCCCTGTTCTCAAAGGACCGACCATGTCCAACCCCCATACCGCGAAAGGCCAGACGAGTGGGATGGTCTTCAGAGCCGATGCAGGCTTGTGCGACATATTCGAGTAGAACTGACATCCCTCGCACTTATCCACTATCTCCTTTGCCATCTCGTTCGCCTTTGGCCAGTAAAATCCGGCTCGGTATGCTTTGGCCACGATGGTCCGAGAGGACGCATGATGACCACAGGTCCCCGAGTGGATATCATTGAGGATGAGTCGACCTTCTTCTGGTGTTATGCACTTCTGACCAAATCCAGTCGCGCTTTCTCTGTATAATTGTCCTTTGATTACGGTAAAGGCCTTAGATCAACGGACGATCTGTCGAGCCTCTTCCTCATCCTCCGGAAGCTCTTTTCTCAGGATATACGCGATATATGGAACTGTCCAGTCGGGAATGACCACCAAGAACTCCATGATCAAGTCGACCACCGCTGGGACTTCAACCTCAGTCGGATCTGAGGCACTCTTGGGCTGTGGAGCTTCTTCGGTGAAAGGATCTTCTTTGACTGACGGAGTGTGTATATGCTCCAAGAACACACCACTCGGAATGGCTTCTCTCTTGGAACCTATCTTTGCTAGATCATCAGCTGCTTGATTTTTCAGTTGGTGTATATGATGGAGCTCCAACCCCTCGAACTTCTCTTCCAGCTTCCTCACTGCACTGCAGTATCCAGTCATGGCTGGGCTTCTCACGTCCCACTCCTTCATCACTTGATTGACCACTAAATCCGAGTCGCCATAGACCATCAGGCGACGGACGCCGAGTGAAATGGCCATGCGCAACCCATATAAGAGGGCCTCATATTCAGCCTCATTGTTGGAGGAATCAAAGTGAATCTGGAGCACATATCTGAGCTTATCTCCTCTGGGGGAAACCAGGACGACCCCAGCACCGGAACCATTCAACATCTTAGAGCCATCAAAGAACATGGTCCAATGCTCCGAGTGAACTTCAGTCGGCTGCTGCTGTTCAATCCACTCGGCGAGGAAATCTGCTATTGCCTGGGACTTAATGGCTTTCTTTGCCTCAAACTTGATATCAAGGGGAAGAAGTTCAATCGCCCATTTAGCCACTCGACTAGTTGCATCTCTGTTGTGCAAAATCTCTGATAGTGGAGCGTCACTGACGACTGTGATGGAATGATCAGAGAAATAATGAGCAACCTTCTTTGTGGTCATGTATATTCCATACACAAGCTTCTGATAATGAGGATATCTCTGCTTGGATGGAGTCAAGACTTCAGACAAATAATACACTGGGCGCTGAACTTTGAGAGCTTTTCCTTCTTCTTCCCGCTCGACCGTTAGCACAGTACTGACGACTTGTCCTGTGGCTGCGATATAGAGCAACAGAGGTTCTTTGCTGATTGGAGCAGCAAGCACCGGCTGGGTGGAGAGCAGAGCTTTTAGCTCGGCAAACGCTGCATCAGCTTCTGGAGTCCACTCGAACTTGTCTGCCTTCTTCATCAGTCGGTAAAGAGGCAATGCCTTTTCGCCGAGTCGTGAGATGAATCGACTTAATGCGGCCAAGCATCCAGTAAGCTTCTGGACATCGTGCACTCGCACAGGGCGTTTCATTCGGAGAATAGTGCCGATCTTCTCTGGATTAGCGTCGATTCCCCGTTCGGAAACGAGAAAACCGAGTAACTTGCCACCAGGAACTCCAAATGTGCACTTTGATGGATTGAGCTTGATATCATACCTTCTGAGGTTGGCAAATGTTTCGGCGAGATCAGCGAGCAGGTCGGAACCTTTTCGTGACTTGACAACGATATCATCCATATATGCTTCCACATTCCGACTGATTTGAGTGAGTAGACACTTCTGAATCATTCGCATAAATGTGGCTCCAGCATTCTTGAGGCCGAATGGCATGGTGATATAGGAGAAGCACCCGAATGGAGTGATGAAAGCTGTTTTTACCTCGTCGGGTCCGTACAGACGGATCTGGTGGTACCCGGAGTAGGCGTCTAGAAAAGACAGTCTCTCGCATCCCGCGGTCGAGTCAACAATTTGATCTATGCGAGGGAGAGGAAAATGATCTTTCGGGCAGGCCCGGTTGATGTGCTTGAAATCAATGCACATTCGGAGTGATTTGTCCTTCTTAGGAACCATGACGACATTAGTGAGCCACTCGGAGTGGTATATCTCTCGGATAAATCCTGCCGCCAACAGTCGAGCCACTTCCTCACCAATGGCTTTTCTCTTCTGGACGGCGGACCGCCGAAGATGCTCTTTGACTGGTTTTGCAGATGAGTCGACTCTTAGGCGATGCTCAGCCAGTCCCCTGGGAAGACCTGGCATGTCAGCGGGCTTCCATGCAAAAATGTCCCAGTTCTCACGGAGGAACTGGATGAGCGCTTCTTCCTATTTTGGGTCGAGTGTTGTGGAGATGCGGGTCGGAGCTGCATCGGGGTCGGTCGGGTGAATGTGAACAGGCTTCGTCTCACCGGACGACTGAAATGCAGACTCTGTGGCGGGTTTCTTGGATCGTAGCAAGTCACTCGGATCTGCGTTTTGCTTGTATTCTTCGAACTCGACCGCTGTCACCTGGGAATCAGCAATCTTTGAGCCTTTCTGGAAGCACTCTTCTGCCTTTTTCCGGTCACCGGTGACAGTGATCACTCCCTTGGGGCCGGGCATCTTCAATTTGAGGTACACGTAACATGGTCGAGCCATGAACCGTGCGTAAGCTGGTCTCCCCAAAATGGCATGATATGCACTCTGAAAATCCACGACCTCAAACGTCAACTTTTCTTTGCGAAAATGTTTCGAATCACCAAACACCACGTCCAGAGCTATTTGGCCGAGTGACTCGGCTTTCTTCCCTGGTATAACTCCATGAAAGCTCATGTTACTGGTGCTCAGTCGGGACATCGGAATGCCCATTCCTTTCAGTGTGTCTGCATACAACAAATTCAGCCCGCTTCCACCGTCCATCAGCACCTTTGTCAGTCGAGTGCCTTCGACAACTGGATCGACCACCAAAGCTTGCCTCCCAGGGGTGGCAATATGAGTCGGGTAATCAGATTGGTCGAATGTGATGGGTATTTGGGACCATTTCAGATAATTTGCTTTTGCTAGGGCAACCATGTTCACTTCTCGGTTAATGACTTTCAATCGACTCTTGCTTTCCACATCTGCAAAGATCATCAGAGTGGAGTTGATATGCGGATATCCTTCCTCACTGTCCTCCTTGTCTTCGGCCTTGTCTGACTCCTTCTCCTTGTCCTTAGACTGTTTTCCCTGAAACTGCTGGATCAGGAGTCGACATTGGCGAGTGGTATGCTTCGGGTAGATGATATTCCCCTCTTCGTCTTTCTTCGTGTGGATGTGACACGACATATCCATCACGTCGTTCCCTTCTTTATCCTTCACCTTCTTAGGGTTCCAGGATCCTTTTGGTTTCCCTTTAAACTTTCCCTGAGTCACGGTCAGAGCCTCTCCAGGAGCTGCCGGTTCAGCCTTCCGCTTCTGTTTCCGACTGGTGTTTCCTTTTTCCGACTGACTCGGCTTGTGCTTGCCGCTTCGGAGTCGGTCTTCTTCTTCGCCGTTGGCGTACTTGGTAGCAATCTCCATCATCCGACTCAAGGTCATGTCACCGGTTCGACCAAACTTCAAACTCAATTCTCTGTTCTTGACGCCATCTTTAAAGGCGCAGACTGCCTGATGATCAGACACATTCTCCACAGTATGGTGCAAAGTGATCCATCTCTGAATATACTCTCTGAGAGTCTCATTGGTCTTCTGCACGCAGACTTGCAACTCTGTCAGTCCAGCTGGTCGCTTGCAAGTTCCTTCAAACGTTCTGATGAACACTCGGGACAGATCTTCCCAAGTGTAAATGCTACTTGGAGGTAATTGAGTCAACCATGCCCTGGCAGAACCTTCCAGCATGAGGGGCAAATGCTTCATGGCCACCTCATCGTTCCCACCACCAATCTGAACCGCCACTCGGTAGTCCTCAAGCCAAGTTTCAGGCTTGGACTCACCAGTGAACTTGCTGACTCCTGTTGCCAACCTGAAATTGGGGGGGATAACTGCGGCTCTGATAGCCCTGCTGAAACATTCAGGACCAGAAACATGCACTCGACTGCTTGTGGGCGCATCTCTGTCGAGTCCACCTCGATGGGCTCTATTCCGGTCGACCAAACCTTGCACGATAATGGATCGCGTGTCGAAGCCTGGTTCTCTGGGGTCGACTGGAACTCTTCGCCCCGCACTGAGTTGACGCCTGTCATCTTGCTGCCGAGGAGTGTAAGACCCACCCCTCGGAGGGGAATTGGGCACTCGACGCCTATCATCTCGGTCGAGTCGGTCACCATATTGGTCTCGCCGATTCTCGCGCCCTTCACGCTGCGGAGGCGATCTGGGGCTGTGAGCCGACTGAACCGTATTCGCAGCGACGGATCGACTGTGAATTCTGTTGCGTGACTGCGACACGGCTGAATTCTGATCTCCTGCTGCCCGGAGCAGATCCCTGATCTGCATCAAGCCTCTGCCAGCTTCCGACTGAGAAGGCTGGATAGACTCTGCTATACGGGTCGCAACTGCTAAATTCTGGATTGGGGTTCGATATACCTGAGTCGGCGGGAAGAGTTGACGTCGACTGTTGTCGGGAACTCGTTGTCGCGCGCGCTCGTCGAGTGATCGCTGAAGATTCTCCAGTCGAGTGCGTTCGGCCAAGTTGGCCAAACGTGCCTCCTCCAAGGCGCGAGCCTCAGGGGTTTCTCCTGCGATGGGAGTACGCAGGGCATCCACGTTCCTGCGGCGAAGTTCCTCTCTTTGCAGAGAGTCGAGTGGCTCGGGCTGGTACTCTTCGTGGTCTCGTGCGGGGTCGCCTCCGCCGCCTGCCCCACCATCACGGGCGAAGCCAGGGGGACTGTGGGGCCCGTCGACCATCAGGATTTCCGCCGCTGGATCGCTGCTATCGCACTTGGATGCGGTCTCTACGGAGCCAGTCGACAGATCGAACAAGCCGTAGAGAGATTCGTCGGGCTCGATTGCCGCAACTTGGGTGGTGGCCGACTGGCGAGCCACCGCGTGCCTCACCCACCGCTGAAGCCTCGACCGGCCCGAACGCTTGCGCTGGCGGAAGACCGGGAGGGTGGCCGATGGGGGAGTCGACCGATACGGGGTCGACGGTTGCCGCAGCAGGACGCCGCGGACACATGCGCGAAAATGCGTCGCACCGCGGACGGGGAGCGCATCAACGTCGAGTGGAGCCTCCTGGAGCCAGGCGGAGTCGTCGGCGATGAAGGTGAGAGCACCGAGACGGATCTCTCGACCCCCGACCAAAACTCCAGCAGCCACCATGATGAAAGTACTCGGAAGAATCGCAACTTCCCCACAAAATCGCTAAAACACCGGCCCCAAGGTGGGCGCCAACTGTCGTGGTTCTAAGCCTGACAGTAGAGTGGGGGGTAGGTATGGAGAGGCAAGGTCCTAGCTATGGAGAAGTTGTAAACACAAGGGATGTACGAGTTCAGGCCCTTCTTGGAAGAAGTAAAAGCCTTACGTTTCGGAGCCCAGAGGCGGTCGAGTGGATTATGTGTATATGAGTTACAAGGTCCCGAACCCTTCTACCTGTGGAGGGGGGTGGCTTATATAGAGTGTGCCAGGACCCCAGCCAGCCCACGTAGGAGAGGGTTTAAGGTGAGTTAAGTCTGGGGCGTTACTGGTAACGCCCCACATAAAGTGTCTTTACTATCATAAAGTCTACTTAATTACAGGCCGTTGCAGTGCAGAGTGCCTCTTGACCTTCTAGTGGTCGAGTGAGTCTTCGTGGTCGAGTCCTTCAAGTCAGTCGAGTGAGTCCCTCGTTGGTCGACTGGAAGGTGACCTCTTCTAAGGGTGTCCTTGGGTAAGGTACTTAGATCAGGACCGTGACCCTACCCTAGGTACATGACCCCATCAGAGCATGCTTGCAATGTTGTTAGTATGAACTCTTTAAATATCCATAGTACTAATGATGTTTGCACTAGTCATGATGAGAATGTCTCTTATAAGCATGTCAACTTTTGTGGAGTGCATAGAGTTTGCAAGTACACACCAATTAGGGAAAATAGATTTTGCAAGAGGCATGAGTATTTGGAAACTAAATGGTTGCAAGAGAGGCTAGATGTTTGTGCTGAAAATTTAAAATTTCTTCACCATACTTGTGAACTTTGCAATGAACATGGTCATTTAAATCTCACATGCAAATTGTTTCATGATCGTATCATGTCCAAAAATTGTGATGATTTGATTTCCCTTGCACATCATAATGAACTTAGTTTGCTTTTGGGTTATGAAGAAATGAAATGTATAACTAAGCATATTCCAGAATGCAACCTTGAGAAATTCCACGATATTGATCTAGAAGAAATTTTTATGTATTGTGCGGTGAATTGCATTGAAAATCCTTATATTGCCAATTACATAAAGAAAAGAAAACAAATAGAAGATGAAGAGAATACTAATGAAATGGAAGAGGCTTCCCAATATCCTCCTATTATTTCTTATGATGAATCAGGTAACGAGGAGGAGCCTTCTATTCAACCAATCTCATCAATAAGGAGCTCCAAAAAGAGGATTGAACCCACACATAATGTGAAGAAGAAAAAGAAAAGACGAAGGAGCAAAGGTGAAAAGGTATCCCTCCCAAATGACGTTGCCCCTATTACTCATTGTGATGATGATAATTGCTATACTATTGGTGCTATCCATACTATTAATGATGAGAGTGATTATGCTTATGATATGAAAAGTCTCAAGCTTGGGGATGCTATGTTTGATGAGGATGACATGTTTGAGAATATATTTTCTACAATTAATGTTTTTCCCAAGCTTGGGGATGCTATGTTTAATGAAGATAATATTTCTAGCCTCCCAAGTTTTCATATGCAAATTTGTTATGATGGTAGCATGCCTCCTACTTATGATGATTATATTGATGAAAGTGGGTTTGGAAGAGTGTCAACTTTAGGAAGTAATGATCCCACTATTTTGGAGGATTTTGAATCTTATTGTGATAATTATGAAAGTGGATTTGGAGAGGTCATGACTTTATTTAGTAATGATTCCACTATCTTGGAAGAGGTTTCAATTGATTATGATGAGAACAAAGTTGCTACTTATGATGATTATTATGATGACACTTATGCTATAAAAAGTAGTGATGATTATATTTATAAAACTTGTCATGATTATGATTACCCTTTTTCTGAACATTATTCTTTCAATATGGAAACAATTTATAGTATTCGAGTTTCTTATGATACTCCCACTATTCTGAATAAGAAGAAATTTGCTTATGTGGAGAGTAATAAAATTTTTATGCTTGTAGATCATGAAAATAATGCTTTATATGATAGTTATATTGTTGAATTAATTCATGATGCTACTGAAAATCATTATGAGGGGGGAACATATGCTTGTAGGAATTGCAATAATATCAAGTTTCCTCTCTATGTGCTTAAAGTTTTGAAGTTATGCTTGTTTTGCCTTCCTATGCTAGTTGATTATTGTTCCCATAAATTGTTTGATCACAAAATCCCTATGCATAGGAAGTGGGTTATACTTAAATGTGCTAGTCATATTCTTCACGATGCTCTCTTTATGTTTCAATTCTTATCTTTTATGTGAGCATCATTGAAATCATCATGCCTAGCTTGGGGCGTTAAACGATAGCGCTTGTTGGGAGGGAACCCAACTTTATTTTTGTTCCTTGATTTTTGCTCCTGTTTAGCAATAAGTAATTTATATAGCCTCTGTTATTATTGAGTTTTATGTTTTAATTAGTGTTTGTGCCAATTAGAACCACCAGGAAGACTTGGGGAAAGTCTTGTTGATCTTGCTGTAAAAATCAGAAACTTTAGCGCTCACGAGAATTGCTGCCATTTTTTATTGGAGAGTGCTATTTAGTTAATTATTTTTGAAGATGATTAATAGATAAATTACTCACGTCCATAAATTTTTGGTGTTCCAGAAGTCTGCGTTGGTTACAGATTACTACAGACTGTTCTGCTTTTGACAGATTCTGTTTTTCATGTGTTGTTTACTTATTTTGATGAAACTATGGCTAGTAAAAGAGTTTATAAACCATAGAGAAGTTGGAATACAGTAGGTTTAACACCAATATAAATAAAGAATGAGTTCATTACAGTACCTTGAAGTGGTGTTTTGTTTTCTTTCGCTAACGGAGCTTACGAGTTTTCTGTTAAGTTTTGTGTTGTGAAGTTTTCAAGTTTTGGGTAAAGATTCGATGGACTATGCAATAAGGAGCGGCAAGAGCCTAAGCTTTGGGATGCCCAAGGAACCCCAAGGTAATATTCAAGGAAAACCAAGAGCCTAAGCTTGGGGATGCCCCGGATGGCATCCCCTCTTTCATCTTCGTTCATCGGTAACTTTACTTGGAGCTATATTTTTATTCGCCACATGATATGTGTTTTCGTTGGAGCGTCATTTTATTTTATTTTGTTTTGCTTGATGTTAGAATAAAATACAAATATCTGAAATTATTAAATGTAAGAGAGTCTCCACATAGTTGCATAATTATTCGACTACTCATTGATCTTCACTTATATCTTTCGGAGTAGTTTGTCATTTGCTCTAGTGCTTCACTTATATCTTTTAGAGTACGGTGGTGGTTTTATTTCATAGAAATAATTGATCTCTCATGCTTCACTTATATTATTTTGAGAGTCCTTTAGAACATCATGGTAATTTGCTTTTAGGCATAACAAAAACTATCATAAAAAGTGCATTGAATACTATGAGAAGTTTGATAGTTGATAATTGTTTTGAGATATGAAGATGGTGATATTAGAGTCATGCTAGTTGAGTAGTTGTGAATTTGAGAGATACTTGTGTTAAAGTTTGTGATTCCCGTAGCATGCACGTATGGTGAACCGTTATGTGATGAAGTCGGAGCATGATATATTTTTTGATTGTCTTCCTTATGAGTGGTGGTCGGGGACGAGCGATGGTCCTTTCCTACCAATCTATCCCCTAGGAGCATGCGCGCAGTACTTTGTTACGATAACTAATAGATTTTTGCAATAAGTATGTGAGTTCTTTATGACTAATGTTGAGTCCATGGATTATACGCACCCTCACCCTTCTGAAGGAAATATGCCCTAGAGGCAATAATAAAGTTATTATTTATTTCCTTATTTCATGATAAATGTTTATTATTCATGCTAGAATTGTATTATCCGGAAACATAATACTTGTGTGAATACATAGACAAACTAAACGTCACTAGTGTGCCTCTACTTTACTAGCTCATTAATCAAAGATGGTTATGTTTCCTAACCATAGACATGTGTTGTCATTTGATTAACGGGATCACATCATTAGAAGAATGATGTGATTGACATGACCCATTCCATTAGCTTAGCACCCGATCATTTAGTATGTTGCTATTGCTTTCTTCATGACTTATACATGTTCCTATGACTATGAGATTATGCAACTCCCGTTTGCCGGAGGAACACTTTGTGTGCTACCAAACGTCACAACGTAACTGGGTGATTATAAAGGAGCTCTACAGGTGTCTCCAAAGGTACATGTTGGGTTGGCGTATTTCGAGATTAGGATTTGTCACTTCGATTGTCGGAGAGGTATCTCTGGGCCCTCTCGGTAATGCACATCACATAAGCCTTGCAAGCATTACAACTAATGAGTTAGTTGCGAGATGATGTATTACGAAACGAGTAAAGAGACTTGCCGGTACCGAGATTGAACTAGGTATTGAGATACCGACGATCGTATCTCGGGCAAGTAACATACCGATGACAAAGGGAACAATGTATGTTGTTATGCGGTCTGACCGATAAAGATCTTCGTAGAATATGTAGGAGCCAATATGAGCATCCAGGTTCCGCTATTGGTTATTGACTGGAGACATGTCTCGGTCATGTCTACATTGTTCTCGAACCCGTAGGGTCCGCACGCTTAACGTTTTGATGACAGTTTCATTATGAGTTTGTATGTTTTGATGTACCGAAGGAGTTAGGAGTCCCAGATGAGACCGGGGACATGACGAGGAGTCTCGAAATGGTCGAGACATAAAGATTGATATATTGGAAGCCTATGTTTGGACATCGGAAGTGTTCCGGGTGAAATCGGCATTTTACCGGAGTATCGGGAGGTTATCGGAACCCCCCGGTAACCTAATGGGCCTTAATGGGCCTAGTGGAGAAAGAGGAGAGGAGGCCTAGGGGCTACCGCGTGCCCCTCCCCCCAAGTCCGAATTGGACAAGGAGGGGGTGCAGCGCCCCCCTTTCCTTTCTTCCCTCTCCTCCTTCCCCCCAAGTCCTAATCCAACTAGGGAAAGGGGGGAGTCCTACTCCTGGTAGGAGTAGGACTCCTCCTGCGCGCCTCCTCCTAGGGCCGGCCACACCTCCCCTTTCTCCTTTATATACGGGGGCAAGGGGGCACCTCTAGACACACAAGTTGATCCTCGTGATCGTTTTCTTAGCCGTGTGTGGTGCCCCCTTCCACCATAGTCCTCAATAATATTGTAGTGGTGCTTAGGTGAAGCCCTGCGACAGTAGAACATCAAGATCGTCACCACGCCGTCGTGCTGACGGAACTCTTCCCCAACACTTTGCTGGATCGGAGTCCGGGGATCGTCATCGAGCTGAATGTATGCTAAAACTCGGAGGTGCCGTAGTTTCGGAACATCATGGTAATTTGCTTTTAGGCATAGTAAAAACTATCATAAAAAGTGCATTGAATACTATGAGAAGTTTGATACTTGATAATTGTTTTGAGATATGAAGATGGTGATATTAGAGTCATGCTAGTTGAGTAGTTTTGAATTTGAGAGATACTTCTGTTAAAGTTTGTGATTCCCGTAGCATGCACGTATGGTGAACCGTTATGTGATGAAGTCGGAGCATGATATATTTTTTGATTGTCTTCCTTATGAGTGGCGGTCGGGGACGAGTGATGGTCCTTTCCTACCAATCTATTCCGCTAGGAGCATGCGCGTAGTACTTTGATACGATAACTAATAGATTTTTGCAATAAGTATGTGAGTTCTTTATGACTAATGTTGAGTCCATGGATTATACGCACCCTCACCCTTCTACATTTGCTAGCCTCTCTAGTCAGTGGCAGAGCCAGGATTCGAGTATCGG
>NC_041382.1:261139933-261250272 GCF_002162155.2 Triticum dicoccoides | reverse complement strand
TGTCTCTAGTGCCGCACAACTTTCGCTAGTACCATAAACCCACCATATACCTTCCTCAAAACAGCCACCATACCTACCTATTATGGCATTTCCATAGCCATTCCGAGATAAATTTGCATGCAAATTTCCACCATTCCGTTATTATGACATGCTTCATCATTGTCATATTGCTTTGCATGATCATGTAGTTGACATCGTATTTGTGGCAAAGCCACCATTCATAATTCTTTCATACATGTCACTCTTGATTCATTGCACATCCCGGTACACTGCCGGAGGCATTCATATAGAGTCATATTTTCTTCTAAGTATCGAGTTGTAATTCTTGAGTTGTAAGTAAATAAAAGTGTGATGATCTTCATTATTAGAGCATTGTCCCAATGAGGAAAGGATGATGGAGACTATGATTACCCTACAAGTAGGGATGAGACTCCAGACGAAAAATAAAAAAAAGAGAAAAAAGAGGCCATAAAAAAAGAGAAGGCCCAAAAAACAAAAAAAAACAAAAAAATGAAAGAAAAAGAGAGAAGGGGCAATGCTACTATCCTTTTACCACACTTGTGCTCCAAAGTAGCACCATGATCTTCATGATAGAGAGTCTCCTATGTTGTCACTTTCATATACTAGTGGGAATCTTTCATTATAGAACTTGGCTTCTATATTCCAATGACGGGCTTCCTCAAATTGCCCTAGGTCTTCATGAGCAATCAAGTTGGATGAACACCCACTAGTTTCTTTTGTTGAGCTTTCATACACTTATAGCTCTAGTGCATCCGTTGCATGGCAATCCCTACTCACTCACATTGATATCTATTGATGGGCACCTCCATAGCCCGTTGATACGCCTAGTTGATGTGAGACTATCTTCTCCTTTTTGTCTTCTCCACAACCACCATTCTATTCCACTTATAGTGCTATGTCCATGGCTCACGCTCATGTATTGCGTGAAGATTGAAAAAGTTTGAGAACATCAAAAGTTTGAAACAATTGCTTGGCTTGTCATCGGGGTTGTGCATGATTTAAATATTTTTTGTGATGAAGATAGATCATAGGCAAACTATATGATTTTGTAGGGATAGCTTTCTTTGGCCATGTTATTTTGAGAAGACATGATTACTTTGTTAGTATGCTTGAAGTATTATTATTTTTATGTTAATATTAAACTTTTGTCTTGAATCTTATGGTTCTGAATATTCTTGCCACAATAAACATAATTACATGGATAAATATGTTAGGTAGCATTCCACATCAAAAATTCTGTTTTTATCATTTACCTACTCGAGGACGAGCAGGAATTAAGCTTGGGGATGCTGATACATCTCCAACGTATCTATAATTTTTGATTGTTCCATGCGATTATATTATCTATTTTGGATGTTTATGGACTTTATTATACACTTTTATATTATTTTTGGGACTAACCTATTAACCAGAGGCCCATCCCATTGATGTTTTATTGCCTATTTCAGTGTTTCGAAGAAAAGGAATATCAAACGGAGTCCAAACGGAATGAAACCACCAGGAAAGTTATTTTTGGAACGAAAGCAATCCAGGAGACTTGGAGTTAGACGTCAGGGAAGCTTCGAGGTGGCCACGAGGCAGGGAGGCGCGCCTGCCCCCTGGGCGCACCCCCACCCTCGTGGGCCCCTCGTGGCTGCCCTGACCAACTTCTTTCGCCTATAGATGTCAATATACCCTAAAAACATCGAGGAGCAGAATGGATCGAGAGTTCCACCGCCAGAAGCCTCTGTAGCCACCAAAAACCAATCTAGACCCGTTCCGGCACCCTGCCGGAGGGGGGAATCCCTCTCCGGTGGCCATCTTCATCATACCGGCACTCTCCATGACGAGCAGGGAGTAGTTCACCCTTAGGGCTGAGGGTATGTACCAGTAGCTATGTGTTTGATCTCTCTCTCTCTCTCTCTCTCTCTCTCTCTCTCTTTCTCGTGTTCTTGAGGTGGTACGATCTTGATGTATCGCGAGCTTTGCTATTATAGTTGAATCTTATGATGTTTCTCCCCCTCTACTCTCTTGTGATGAATTGAGTTTTCCCTTTGAAGTTATCTTATTGGATTGAGTCTTTAAGGATTTGAGAACACTTGATGTATGTCTTGCACGTGCTTATCCATGGTGACAATGGGATATCACATGATCCACTTGATGTATGTTTTGGTGATCAACTTGCGAGTTCCGTGACCTCGTGAACTTATGCATAGGGGTTGGCACACGTTTTCGTCTTGACTCTCGGGTAGAAACTTTGGGGCACTCTTTGAAGTTCTTTGTGTTGGTTGAATATATGAATATGAGATTGTGTGATGCATATCGTATAATCATACCCACGGATACTTGAGGTGACATTGGAGTATCTAGGTGACATTAGAGTTTTGGTTGATTTGTGTCTTAAGGTGTTATTCTAGTACGAACTCTATGATAGATTGAACGGAAATAATAGCTTTGTGTTATTTTCCTACGGACTCTTGAATAGATCGATTAGAAAGGATAACTTTGAGGTGGTTTTGTACCCTACAATAATCTCTTCGTTTGTTCTATGCTATTAGTGACTTTTGGAGTGACTCTTTGTTGCATGTTGAGGGATAGTTATATGATCCAATTATGTTATTATTGTTGAGAGAACTTGCACTAGTGAAAGTATGAACCCTAGGCCTTGTTTCAACGCATTGCAATACCGTTTGTGCTCACTTTTATCATTAGTTACCTTGATGTTTTTATATTTTCAGATTACAAAAACCTATATCTACCATCCGTATTGCACTTGTATCACCATCTCTTCGCCGAACTAGTGCACCTATACAATTTACCATTGTATTGGGTGTGTTGGGGACACAAGAGACTCTTTGTTATTTGGTTGCAGGGTTGCTTGAGAGAGACCATCTTCATCCTACGCCTCCTACAGATTGATAAACCTTAGGTCATCCACTTGAGGGAAATTTGCTACTGTCCTATAAACCTCTGCACTTGGAGGCCCAACAACGTCTACAAGAAGAAGGTTGTGTAGTAGACATCACAACCACATGCATAGACCTGTTGAACATGCAGAAAATGGTCTCCTACAAGCCGACCGACAGTTACGTTGCTGCATAGAGAGCGGCCCGTGTTCTACTACCTCTGTCTTGGTCCATTAGCCCCCTTTATATTCTGTGCCATACTTTGCCCTTAAATTTAACCAGCAAAATGTTAATGCTTGTTATGAAAATTATATAATTGGGAACTTTGTTCAAATACGAATCCAACTATATAATCTTTGGCGACATGCATTCGTATTTTATTAGTTAAATCCTACTTATAAACCAGGACGGGGGTATAGTAGGTAATTAAATTGCAAATGTTTTTTATTAACCATATGTGTACATGGCCTTTCGTCCTCCTCTCGCACGTCTTGTCACCCGGCTGCCGCAGACGGCTTACAGTGCAAGCTTGCGCAGCGCGCGGGGTGTTCTTTTGGCCAAATGGTGGCTCGAAATGGCGCCAATGAATCGTCCGTGAGCCCGTTCCCGCGCAACCTCGCAGGTTCCCGCGCAAGCTTCCCGCCCGACTCGGTGAAATCCCCCCAAAAACCCAATGCTTACTGGGCTGCTATATAAACCCTAACGGCCGGCGAGTCCTGCGTCACATTGATACGTTTCGAACGTATCTACAATTTATGAGGTATTCATGCTACTGTATTATCAACCTTGGATGTTTTATATGCATTTATATGCTATTTTATATGGTTTTTGGGACTAACCTATTAACCTAGAGCCCAGTGCCAGTTTCTGTTTTTTTCCTTGTTTTTGAGTTCTACAGAAAAGGAATATCAAACGGAGTCCAATTGATGTGCCAATTTTTGACGATTTTTTATGGACCAAAAGAAGACCCCTGAGTAAAAGAGTTGGGCCAGAAGAGTCCCGGGGCGTCCACGAGGGTGGGGGCCATGCCCACCCCCCAGGCGCGTGGCCCTGCCTCGTGGACGACTCGGGCACCTTCTTGACGTGAGACCGACGCAAAAATTCCTATAAATACAGAAATCTCCATAAAATAACCTAGATTGGAAGTTCCGCCGCCGCAAGCCTCTGTAGCCACGAGAAATCAATCTAGGCCCTCTCTGGCACCCTGCCGGAGGGGGCCATCATCACCGGAGGCTATGGAGGAGGATCCCAGAGGGGCCATCATCACCATGAAGGCCAAGGACCAGAGGGAGAACCTCTCCCCATCCAGGGGGAGGCCTTGGAAGAGGAAGCACAAGGGGGAGAACCTCTCCTCCTCTCTCTCGGTAGCACCGGAGTAACATTGGGAGGGGAATCATTGTCGCGGCGATCGTCTTCATCAACATCACCATCATCATCACCATCCTCATCTCTTTTACGTGGTCCACTCTCCCGCACCACGCTGTAATCCCTACTTTAACATGGTGCTTTATGCCACATTTTATGATCCAATGATGTGTTGCCATCCTATGATGTTTTGAGCAGATATCATTTGTCTTTGGGTTGATTGTTGATCTAGATTGGTATGAGTTGTATGTTTTATTTTGGTGTTGTCCTATTGTGCCCTCTGTGTCGCGCAAGCGTGAGGGATTCCCGCTGTAGGGTGTTGCAATACCTTCATGATTCGCTTATAGTGGGTTGCTTGAGTGAAAGAAGCATAAACCCGAGTAAGGGGGTTGTTGCATATGGGATAAAGGGGACTTGATGCTTTAATGCTATGGTTGGGTTTTACCTTAATGATCTTTAGTAGTTGCAGATGCTTGCTAGAGTTCCAATCATAAGTGCATATGATACAAGAAGAGAAAGTATGTTATCTTATGCCACTCCCTCATATGAAATTGCAATGACGACCACCGGTCTTGTTAACAATTGCCTAGGACAATTCTGCACACCGATCCACCATTATTCCACACTCGCTATTTATAATACTTAGTAATATATTCTAACTTTATGATAACAGCACCTACTTTCATATTTAGCTCTCTGATATCATACAAAGTTATCCTCTTCATACCCACAATGTAGTTTTATTTCTCGTTGCTAGTTGGAAGCAAACGTTCGGTGTACGTAGAGTCGTATCAGTGGCAGATAGGGCTTGAGAGAATATTGATCTTACCTTTAGCTCCTTTTGGGTTCGACACTCCATACTTATCACTTCCATCTTTGGGAATTGCTACGATGAATCCCTGCACTTGGGGATTATTGAGCTCTTTTCTGGCGCCGTTGCCGGGGAGCAATAGCGTGGGGTTGATATTCTCGTGTGTGCTTGTTTGCTTTCTTCACTAAGTAGATTTTATTTTTACTTTTTATGTTTATTTATGGGTGAAACATAAAAAATATATTAAAATAATAAAAATACAAAAATAATTTACTTGCCTCTCATGCCTAAAAAGTTTTTCAAAAAGAGAAGTGATTGGAAAGTTATGCATTGAAGAAGTGAGGGTCGACCTTGAGCACTTGTGTTCATGCTCATGGAAACAATGTAGAATTTTTCATGGAAGTTTCTCTGTAAATAATTATCCCCTTATATATATCCATTGTATTATAAAAATAATGTGCCAACCTTTGGTTTTAGGATGATTAGATTGCTTGTTTACTATGTGCAGAACAAAAACAGAAACTTAGGCTGTAGCGCATGATTTTACATTTTTTACTCAAAATTCAAATGGGTCTGAAACTTTTTGCAAATTACTTCTGTACAAATATTTGAAATTTTCAAATTTATTTCATAATTTCTGGAGTTACAGAAGTTTACTAAACCTCCAGATTACTACAGACTGTCCTGTTTTAGACAGATTCTGTTTTCTATGTGTTGATCGCTTATTTTGATGATTCTATGTGTAGTATCGGGGGGGGGGGTATGAACCATGGTGAAGTTGGAATACAGTAGATATATTTATAATATGAAATTGTAATGGGTTTTAAACAGTACCTAAAGGTAGTGATTTTCTTTATTATACTAACGATCTCACAAAGTTTTTGTTAAAGTTTTGTGTGGATGAAGTGTTCGAAGATCGAGGAGCTATCAATATGAGAAGAATAAAGAGAGGAAAGAGTTCAAGCTTGGGATGCCCAAAGCACCCCAAGTAAATATTTCAGAGGATACTCAAGCATATAAGCTTGGGGATACCCCGGTTGGCATCCGATCTTTCTTCTTTAACAAATATCGGTATACCTCGGTTTTTGTTTTGTTCACATGATTTGTGTCCCTTGTGTTTTTGCTTTTCCTTTAAGAACCATGCCAGTATGAGGTAGCCCTTCATTTATTTATAGAATGCTCCAAAAACTTCACTTATATCTTTTGGAGTATGAATAATGCTATCATCTAAAGCAGGTTTGGAAGAGTGTCAACTTTAGTTAGTAATGATTCCACTATTCCGAATGAGAAGAATTTTGCTTATGTGGAGAGTAGTAAAATTTCTATGCTTGTAGATCAAGAAAATAAAGCTTTTATGTGATGGCTATATTGTTGAACTCATTCATGATGCTACTGAAAATTATTATGAGGGAGGAATACATGCTTGTAGGAGTTGCAATAATATCAAGTTTCCTCTCTATGTGCTTAAAGTTTTAAAGTCCTACTTGTTTTTCCTTCCTATGCTAGTTGATTCTTGTTCCTATAAATAGTGTGCTCACAAAATCCCTAGGCATAGGAATTGGGTTAGGTTTAAATGTGCTAGTCATATTCTTCATGATGCTCTCTTCATGTTTCAATTCTTATCTTTTATGTGAGCGTCATTGAAATCATCATGCCTAGCTAAAAGGCATTAAAGAAAAGCGCTTGTTGGGAGACAACCCAATATTTACCCTTACTGTTTTTGTGTGTTCTCATGATTAAGCTACTGTAGTAATCATGTATTATAGCTTTTGTTTCAATAAAGTGCCAAGTAAGACCTTTGGGAAGACTTGGGTGAAAGTTAATGTGATCTTGCTGTAAAAAACATAAACTTTGCGCTCACGAAATTAGCTGCCATTTTCTTTACAGAAGAGTGCGATTGAGTTCATTATTTTTTCAGAAGATAATAGACAAATTCATCACGTCCACCAGTTTATTTCAGAATTTTTGGAGTAGCAGAAGTATGGTTGGTGTTCAGATCATTACGGACTGTTCTGTTTCTGACAGATTCTGTTTTCATTGCATAGTTTGCTTGTTTTCTAGTTTCTATGGCTTATATTCCTCAATATAAATTGTAGAAATGATATGGTACAATAGGAATTGTGTGATAACAATTATGATCCTTGTCTTTGACAGTACCAAATTGAATGGTTTACTCTTTATCATACTAACATATCTCACGAAGTTCCGTTAAGTTTTGTGTGATTGAAGTTTTCAAGCTTTGGGTGAGATATCGATATGAAGAGAATAAGGAGTGGAAAGACCCTAAGCTTGGGGATGCCCAAAGCACCCCAAGGTAGTATTCAAGGAATACTCAAGCGCCTAAGCTTGGGGATGCCCCAGAAGGCATCCCCTTTTTCGTCTTCAAAATTATTAGTATACCTTACTCGGAGCTATATTTTTATTCGTCACATGATATGTGTTTTGCTTGGAGCGTATTTTCAATTTTACTTGCTGTTTGAATAAAATCATTAGATCTGCAATCTTGAATGAAAAAAAGAATCCTCCCATGGCTAGTTAATTATTTGACTACTCAGTGTCCTTCACTTATATCTTTTTGGAGTAGTTTGTCATTTACTCACGTGCTTCACATATATCCTATGAGTAAATGGTTGAATGAATTGAATATCATAAATCTGAAGTTATATATGTTTTATATGCTTATACCATGGGGAGTAATGACTTCACACAGAATAAGCGTAGGTAGTAAACTTATTGAAAGTTAGCAAATGTAGAATTGGTCACTTGAACAATTCATGAAAGAATATTGAAGGAAGAGAGATTTCACATATAAATATACTATCTTGGACATCTTTTGTAATTGTGAGCACTCATTAAAATATGACATGCTAAAAGGTTGATGTCGGACAAGGAAGACAACGTAATGGGTTATGTTTTCTTATATCCGAAATAAAGTATATTGTCTTGGATCATCCAACATGTTGAGCTTGCTTTCCCCCTCATGCTAGCCAAATTATTTGCACCAATTAGAGATACTACTTGTGCTTCCAAACATTACTTAAACCAGTTTTGCCATGAGAGTCCACCATACCTACCTATGGATTGAGTAAGATCCTTCAAGTAAGTTGTCATGGTGCATGCAAAAAAAATTGCCCTCTAAATATATATGATTTACTAATGTGGAGAAAATAAGCTTTATATGATCTTGTGATGTGGAAGAAATAAAAGCGATGGATTGCATAATAAAGGTCTATATCACAAGTGGCAATATAAAGTGACATTCTTTTGCATTAAGATTTTGTGCATCCAACCATAAAAGCGCATGACAACCTCTGCTTCCCTTTGCGAAGGGCCTGTCTTTTACTTTTATCTTCTACCCTTATGCAAGAGTCATGGTGATCTTCACCTTTCCTTTTTACATTTTATCCCTTGGCAAGCACATTGTGTTGGAAAGATCCTGATATATATATATATATATATATATATATATATATATATATATATATATATATATATATATATATATATATATATATATATATATATATATATATATATATATATATATATATATATCCAATTGGATGTAAGTTGTAACATCCCAAATTTCAATTTGGAATGTTATACACTAGATCATCATTGCATATCATATTTATTGCATTTTGGTTGATCCTAGAAATTTCACGCAACTCAAGGACCCTTGGAGAGAGTTGGGGATTTCGATATTTTCGTATTTGAGTTGTCTCAAATTTTGAAAATAGGATCATTTGATTTTATTTATTTTATCTTTAATTATTTCTATTATAAAAAAATATGAGAGAGGGAATAATGACTTTGCGAAAATAAAGAAATTTTGGGGATTTAATAAAAAATCAAATAAGATTTTATTTTGGTTTTATTTGCTATTTATTTGAATTTAGGAAAAATGTGCATTTTTCAAAATTGCATTTAGGCCCCAAATAAATGTTCATCACGTGCGGCTTGATTTTAGAAGCCGGGGAAAATTTATTTCGGGATTTTTGGAGTCCGTTTAGTATTTATTTTGTTTTTTTCCGAGCGTAATTATTTAAAAAAAAGTCCGGACCGACCTTGGGCCGTAACCGGCCAGGACTCCTCCTGGCCGGGCCTTCTTATAAGTGCCCCAAGGCCCCAGGCCAAGCCCAGCCGCGCCCCCACCCGAAACCCTAACCCTAGCCGCCCGCCGCTGCCGCCGGAGGTTGTCTCGCCGCCGCCGGTTTTTCTCGAAAAACCGTTTGGTTTTCCGACGGTATTGTTCGTTTTTTTAGTTTCGGTTTTTTAAATAGATTGGTTTTTCTGGTTTATTTAATTAGCGAGCATTCATCCTTTTAGTCTAACTTTTCGCTCGTTTATCGGAATCAGGCGATTCAAGCGCCTGGAGTTTCGTCTCGAAACCCTTTTTCCGTTTAACCAACTTAAACAAGTTTTTTCCACTGTAAAAATTGCCTTAGATCCATAATAGTAAACAAAGCCTGTTTCTTTTGCCGTTTGTCTTTCGTTGCTTCGTTCAATTTGATTCTTTTTGCCAACCGGAGTTCTTAAGTTGAACTTTCTGGTTAGATCTCTTATTTGAGTTTTACCTGTGCATTAGTTGAGTACCTATTGTATGCTTGTTTGTTTGCGATAGAGTACCCGGAGTGCGCCGCTTGCTACTTCGAATTGCTAGGTTTCCCGGATCATCAGCAAGGCAAGTAACACTTTGATCATGTTTTCCCTCTACCCAGTTTTATTGCATTAGATCAATCCTCACACATTGCATGATTAGGATCTAATTAAATTGTGGGTTTGGGAAGTAGTTAAGGTAGTACCTATTACCTGTTATTATCAAACCTTTGGGAGTTACTTCTACGTTTGCTTATTATGCCATGCTATGCTAGTAGACGTGGATTGAGTGAGTGTATCCATGATAGATGTGAGATTGTTAATTAATGGTTTATCTAAGGTGGCAACTTAAACACACATCTGGGTGGACTGAGGTACCTGGGTATTCCAGCGATTGCATGTTTTCTTTATGGACCGCCACCCAGGCTCAAAGGGATCATGAGATTATTCAAGATAGAAACTTCCGTGTGCAGCCACAAGCTATTATGGGCTCTAGCATAGTTGATTAAGTTGTGAGAACTCTTACAGTGGTAGACTAGCAGATGTAGGGGAAAATAGGTGTAATGGTCTACCCGATCGTAAGGTGCTAGCGCTTCTGAAAGACTATGTCTTGGTCATCCGTCTTCTCAAACACCATGTAGTGCGAGAAACCAAACGGAGGCGATCGAGTCTTATGGGGAAAAGTGCGCAAACCTCTGCAGAGCGTATAAACTAATCATGATTAGCCGTGTCCCCGATTATGGACATCGTGAGTATCTAGTACCTGGATTATCATGTGAATCTCAACATGTTACTCTAAAATTTAATTTTGTTGGGTTTTGTTTAATGATGATGCTTAATTGGGATTGAGAATGCTGTCAACCATTCTCAATGTTTAACAACTACCATGATAGTTAAATAAAATTTATTCCTTTATAGTAGGGAAAAATTGGCTTTACGCAAAACTATAACCATAGAGCTTTCCACCAGCCAAATATGCATATAGAATAGCCTATTTCATTCCATTACTCTCTATATGTTATTTTGCCAGCATATTCCATGTGCTGACCCGTTTCGGGCTGCAACGTTAATGTTGCAGATTTTTCAGACGACGATTAAGGTTTTTTTTAGGTCGTGCTTCTATACTCAGTGATGCCGCTGGAGTTGATGGACTCACTTATCTTCCAAGCCTTCCACTGTTATCGTTATTAGATGGCCTTAAGCCATATTTATTGTAATAAGTTCTCTTTTGAGACACTCGATGTAATAAGTGTGTGATTGCTACTCTGTTATAAATCCTTCAAGTACTGTGTGGTGTCAGCATTACTGATCCAGGGATGACACCTGATCACATAGATTAGACCGTTTGAGGTCTGGTCGCTACAAGATGGTATCAGAGCACATGCTGACTGTAGGACACGACCACTAAGCTAAAGACCTAGATCACTACTCACTCTCTTCTCTTTCTGGCTTCTCATCTTTTCTACTCTTTTAGGATGGCGGATGCAAAGAACAAGTTCACGCAACGAGATGAAGATACACCCTTTGGACGTCACTTGAAGGAAGTCACTAGATACCTGAACATAAGAGTACCAAGCTTCACCGAAACCTACAATGCCACTTTACCTGAAGAAGAGCGTTGGTTGATTCAAGTTCAAGTTCCAGGAAGGACGTTCATGCCAGTGACTGAGCCCATAGAGTTTTGTTTTGATGTACCAACTTGGAGTCTAGGAAAGAGCATGGTAGCTCACATCGCCATGGGACGCATTGGAGAAGTTTACCGCAATGATCTCAAGGATACTATCTACCAGATTTGTGGGCGCCAAGATGAGCACTGGGAGATGATCAGCACCAGAAAGGATAGATTAGTCGCAGCTTTTATCCAAGACTTAAACGAGCACATTCGACGTCAGGAGAACCAGATGTGCGCCGATATGATAGATCTGAAGAAGGCGAGGACAAAAACCAAGGAACTGGAGGAAGAACTCAAGGCTACATGTGAAGATTATGAAGATCGAAGTATTAGTGGAGAAGAATGACGATCTGATCAAGAAGATCGGAATATTTATGGGTGGCCCTACACCAGTAAAAGAAGACGAAGAACCCAAGGAGATTCACCCGGAAGACTACATCATCATCGACGACACCGACTCGGATCCAGACGATAGCGATGATGACTATGTTGATGAAGCTGGAGCAGATATAATGGAGTCTGCAATGGAAGAATATTTCTAGTAGACCACCTCATCAGTAGTAGTAGTCCACCATGTAAATATAGTAGTCCGATCACTTTTACGATAGTTAGATCGATTGTATGCCCTTGTTTGATTGATTGAATGAAGTGAATTGTTTTCTTTTACCTCATGTGCATATGGGTAGTGTTTTCTCTTTAGACCCCCACTATTCTTAAATCTCATCTTTTCTAAACCCTCAGATGCCTCCGAGACGTGACCCCGGATTTACCTTCCCACCGGAGCTCACCCAATTGATCCAGCAGCAGAACACATTGATGCAGTTGTTAGTCCAGAATCAGAATCAGGGGAACAACAACAACAACCCACCACCACCACCTGTTGATCACTTAGCCTGTTTTCTTAGGCTGAATCTGCCGGTGTTTTCCAGTAGCACCGAGCCGATAGTAGAAGATGATTAGCTCCGCAAGACAACTAGAGAGTTGACCACAGCAGGATGCACGGATGCGGAAAAGGTGAAGTTTGCCGCACATCAGCTTGAAGGACCCGCAACATCATGGTGGGAGAATTTCACAGCCACTTTCCCAGTCGACACTGTCACGTGGGACCAGTTTCAGCAGGCTTTTCAAACTGCCCATGTTTCAGCAGGAGCTATGGCCATGAAGAAGCGAGAGTTTCGCAACTTGCGCCAAGGAGGACGGACAGTTGGCCAGTATGTGGAGGACTTTAGTAAATTAGCATGTTATGCCCCAGATGACGTTGTTACGGATGCAGCTAAGCAGGAGAAGTTTCTGGAAGGACTAAATGATGAGTTGAGCATGCAGTTGATGGTAGCAACCTTCAACAATTACTAGGAGTTGGTAGATCATGCTCTCATGATTGAAGGGAAGTAGCAGCAGATTGAGAATCGCAAGAGGAAGTATGGACAAGGGAAGCACAATTCAGGAGCTCAGTAGAAGCCACGTTTTACCCCTAGACCGGGAGGACATTTTCAGCATACCCATGGAGGAGGTAGCTCGCACAATCACAATGGCACCAAGAATGGTAATGGGAATGGAGGAAGCAACGGCCAAAACCGCACCAACCCATCGACCCCAGCCAAGAGAGACCTGAGCCAAGTCACTTGTTTTAAGTGCCAGAAGACCGGACATTATGCCAATGAATGTCCTGAATTACAGAATGGTTATGGCAATGGAAGCTCTAGGAAGAAGCCGAACCCTTTCAACAGGGACAGGTGAACCACGTTAACGTGGAGGAGGTTGAAGAGCAACCGGATGCAGTAATCGGTAAGTTTTTGGTTAAGTCATTTACTGCACCCGTTCTTTTCGATACTGGTGCATCGCATTCATACATATCAAGGGGATTTGTGGATAAGTATAACCTGCCCACCAAAGTTCTTAGGAAACCTATGTTAGTAAGCTCACCGGGAGCGGAGTATATGGTTAGCCAAGGATGTTTTCAAGTGCCAATAAGTATAGGTAGGCATGTGTTCCCCTCAGATTTGATAATATTGGAATCACAAGGGTTGGATGTAATTCTGGGTATGGATTGGTTGTCGATGTATGGAGGAAACATCGATTGCGCCAGTAAGTCGATCTTGCTTACCACCCCAGAAGGGAGAAGGATCAAGTATGTATCTCGGCATATGCCGAAGAGGACTCAAGTAAATTGTTTAACAGGAGTTGTGCAGGAGGAAGTACCAGTAGTGAAGGATTTCCCCGATGTATTTCCAGAAGAGTTGCCAGGCATGCCACCGGATAGAGATATTGAGTTTTTGATTGAGCTTTTGCCAGGCACAGGGCCAATATCAAAGAGAGCATATAGGATGCCTGCAAAAGATTTGGTGGAAATTAAGAAGCAGATTAAGGAGTTACTGGATAAAGGATACATTCGCCCAAGTTCATCGCCTTGGGGATCGCCAGTACTTCTAGTGGAGAAGAAGGATCGATCGTTAAGGATGGTTGTTGATTATCGAGGATTGAATGAAGTAACCATCAAGAACAAGTACCCATTACCGATGATCAATGATCTGTTTGATCGATTGCAAGGAGCTAAGGTATTTTCCAAGATCGATCTGCGATCAGGATACCACCAGTTGAAGATTCGAGAACATGACATACCTAAGACGGCTTTTACCACCAGGTATGGGCTGTACGAGTATACCATTATGCCATTTGGTCTGACTAACGCACCTGCATATTTTATGAACATGATGAACAGAGTGTTTATGGAGTTCTTGGATAAGTTCGTCGTAGTGTTCATTGATGATATCCTGGTTTACTCGAAGAATGAAGAGGAGCATAAGGAGCATTTGCGTTTGGTTCTTGGAAAGCTCAGAGAACATCAATTATATGCCAAGTTTAGCAAATGTGAGTTTTGGTTGAAAGAAGTTGGATTTCTCGGACACGTTATATCCGGAGAAGGTATAGCAGTAGATCCCACTAAAGTTGATACCGTGACCAAGTGGGAAGCGCCAACAACAGTTGGAGAGATCCGGAGTTTTCTTGGACTCGCAGGATACTACCGGAGGTTTATTGAGAATTTCTCAAAGATTGCGAAGCCTATGACGGAATTGTTGAAGAAGGATACCAAGTTCAAATGGACTGAGGAATGTGAGGCTAGTTTCCAGGAGTTGAAGAAACGTTTGGTTACCTCACCAGTGTTGATTTTACCGGATCAGACCAAGGATTATGAGGTGTATTATGACGCTTCACGTCGAGGACTTGGAGCAGTGCTTATGCAGGAAGGAAGAGTTGTTTCATATGCCTCCCGATAGCTTAAGCCCCATGATTTGAATTATGCTACGCATGATTTGGAGTTAGCAACCATAGTGCATGCATTGAAGACTTGGAGACATTTTCTGATTGGAAACCATTGCGAGGTGTACACGGATCACAAGAGTTTGAAGTATTATTTCACACAGAAGGAGTTGAACCTCAGACAAAGGAGATGGTTGGAGATCATCAAGGATTATGATATGAAATTGCATTATCACCCCGGAAAGGCTAACGTAGTAGCTGACGCATTGAGCCGTAAGAGCCATGTCAACACCCTAATGATGGGAGATTTACCAAGGGAGTTAGCCGAAAATCTTCGAGAGCTATGTTTGGAAATAGTTCCAAGAGGCTATGTAGCAGCATTGGAGATTCAGTCTACTTTGATGGATAAGATCAGAGAAGCCCAAAAGACTGACAAGGAGATTGCTTCTATTAAGGACAAAATGAGCAAAGGAAAAGCTAAGGGATTTCGTGAGGATGAGCACGATACCTTATGGTTTGAAGACCGTGTTTATGTACCAAATGATTCGGAGATCAGAAAGTTAATTTTACAAGAGGCCCATGATTCACCATATTGAATTCACCCAGGAAATACCAAGATGTATTTGGATTTGAAGGATATTTTCTGGTGGACCGGAATGAAGAAGGATATTGCAGAATATGTAGCAGTTTGTGATGTATGTCAGAGAGTAAAGGCAGAGCATCAAAAGCCAGCCGGATTGCTACAGCCATTACCGATACCCGAATGGAAGTGGGATAAGCTAGGCATGGATTTTATTACAGGATTGCCCAGAACACGTTCAGGCTATGACTCGATATGGATTGTAGTCGATCGTTTGACAAAGGTAGCTCATTTCATTCGAGTGAAGACTACCTATACCAGTGCAAAGTTGGCAAATATATACATGACTAAAATCGTTTGTCTGCATGGAGTTCCAAGGAGCATAGTATCAGATAGAGGAACCCAATTTACCTCAAAGTTCTGGAATCAGTTGCATGAAACTTTGGGAACCAGACTGGAGTTTAGCACAACTTTCCACCCGGAGACAGATGGACAGGACTCCTCCTGGCCGGGCCTTCTTATAAAAAAAAATCCAGCCGTAATTATTTAAAAAAAAAGTCCGAACCGACCGGAATCCTCCTGGCCGGGCCTTCTTATAAGCGCCCCGAGGCCCCAGGCCAAGCCCAGCCGTGCCCCCGCCCGAAACCCTAACCCTAGCCGCCCGCCGCCGCCGCCGCCGGAGGTTCTCTCGCCTCCGCCGGTTTTTCTCGAAAAACCGTTCGGTTTTCCGACGGTTTTGTTCATTTTTTTAGTTTTGGTTTTTTTAAATAGATCAGTTTTTCTGTTTTATTTAATTAGCGAGCGTTCGTCCGTTCGTTCGTTTTAACGAACATTCGTCATTTTTCTTTTTTCTTGGATTAAATCCGCGGTTTTTCTGATCACGATTTCTGATCCGATTTTCGTTTTAGTCTAACTTTTCGCTCGTTTATCGGAATCAGGCGATTCAAGTGCCTGGAGTTTCGTCTCGAAACCCTCTTTCTGTTTAACCAACTTAAACAAGTTTTTGCCAATGTAAAACTTGCCTTAGATCCAGAATAGTAAACGAAGCCTGTTTCTTTTGCCGTTTGTCTTTCGTTGCTTCGTTCGATTTGATTCTTTTTGCCAACCGGAGTTCTAAGTTAAACTTTCTGGTTAGATCTCTTATTTGAGTTTTACATATGCATTAGTTGAGTACTTATTGTATGTTTGTTTGTTTGCGATAGAGTACCCGGGGTGCGCCGCTTGCTACTTCGAATCGCTAGGTTTCCCGGATCATCAGCAAGGCAAGTAACACTTTGATCATGTTTTCCCTCTACCCAGTTTTATTGCATTAGATCAATCCTCACACATTGCATGATTAGGATCTAATTAAATTGTGGGTTTGGGAAGTAGTTGAGGTAGTACCTATTACCTGTTATTATCAAACCTTTGGGAGTTACTTCTATGTTTTCTTATTATGCCATGCTATGCTAGTAGACGTGGATTGGGTGAGTGTATCCATGACAGATGTGAGATTGTTAATTAATGGTTTATCTAAGGTGGCAACTTAAACACACATTTTGGTGGATTGAGGCACCTGAGTATTCCAGCGATTGCCTGTTTTCTTTATGGACCGCCACCCAGGCTCAAAGGGATCATGAGATTATTCATGCTAGAAACTTCCGTGTGCAGCCACAAGCTATTATGGGCTCTAGCATAGTTGATTAAGTTGTGCGAACTCTTACAGTGGTAGACTAGTAGATGTAGGGGAAAGTAGGTGTAAAGGTCTACCCGATCGTAAGGTGCTAGCGGTTCTGAAAGACTATGTCTCGGTCATCCATCTTCTCAAACACCATGTAGTGCGAGAAACCAAACGAAGGCGATCGAGTCTTGTGGGGAAAAGTGCGCAAACCTCTGCAGAGTGTATAAACTAATCATGATTAGCCGTGTCCCCGATTATGTACATCTTGAGTATCTAGTACCTGGATTATCATGTGTATCTCAACATGTTACTCTAAAATTTAATTTTGTTGGGTTTTGTTTAATGATGATGCTTAATTGGGATTGAGAATGCTGTCAACCATTCTCAATGTTTAACAACTACCGTGATAGTTAAGTAAAATTTATTCCTTTGCAGTAGGGAAAAATTGGCTTTATGCAAAATTATAACCATCGAGCTTTCCACCAGCCAAATATGCATATAGAATAGCCTATTTCATTCCATTACTCTCTATGTGTTATTTTGCCAGCATATTCCATGTGCTGACCCGTTTCGGGCTGCAACGTTAATGTTGCAAATTTTTCAGATGATGATTAAGGTGTTTTTAGGTCGTGGTTCTATACTCAGTTATGCCGCTGGAGTTGATGGACTCACTTATCTTCCAAGCATTTCGCTGTTATCTTTATTAGATGGCCTTAAGCCATATTTATTGTAATAAGTTCTGTTTTGAGACACTCGATGTAATAAGTGTGTGATTGCTACTCTTTTATAAATCCTTCAAGTACTGTGTGGTCTCAGCATTACTGATCCAGGGATGACACCTGATCACAGAGATTAGACCGTTTGAGGTCTGGTCGCTACATAAGTTACCATGAACTATTATTGTTGACATTACCCTTGAGGTAAAAGGTTGGGAGGCGAATCTATAAGCCCCTATCTTTCTCTGTGTCTGATTAAAACTTTGAACCTGTAAATATCACGTGAGTGTTAGCAATTGTGTAAGACTAAATGATAGTTGAGTACGTGGAGTTTGCTAAAACAAAGCTCTGACATAGACCCTTCCTGAAAATAAGATGAATTGCAATTGTTTGATGACTGAGAATATAGTTTGTTAGTTTCAAGAGAGTTTATGATCTATACTTTAACATGTGAATAGCTTGTTACTTGATCATGAAAAGTTTTATGAAAATGAGCTACTATTATGATATATAATGATGCTAGAAAAAGTGATTGGAACTATCATTGATGAAACTTATGCACTTGCTAGCATTCACACTTCATAAATTATTTCCTTTATCATTTACCTACTCGAGGACGAGCAGGAATTAAGCTTGCGGATGCTGATACGTCAACAACGTATCTATAATTTATGAAGTATTCATGCTATTATATTATCAACCTTGGATGTTTTATATGCATTTATATGCTATTTTATATGGTTTTTGGGACTAACCTATTAACCTAGAGCCCAATGCCAGTTTATGTTTTTTTCCTTGTTTTTGAGTTTTACAGAAAAGGAATATCAAACGGAGTCCAATTGACGTGCCAATTTTTGACGATTTTTTATGGACCAAAAGAAGACCCCGGAGTAAAAGAGTTGGGCCAGAAGAGTCCCGGGGCGCCCATGAGGGTGGGGGGCGCGCACACCCCCCAGGCGCGTGGGCCTGCCTCGTGGACGACTCGGGCACCTTCTTGACGTGAGACTGACGCCAAAAATTCCTATAAACACAGAAACCTCCAGAAAATAACCTAGATCAGAAGTTCCACCGCCGCAAGCCTCTATAGCCACGAGAAATCAATCTAGGCCCTCTCTGGCACCCTACCGGAGGGGGGCATCATCACCGAACGCTATGGAGGAGGATCCCGGAGGGTCCATCATCACCATGAAGGCCAAGGACCAGAGGAAGAACCTCTCCCCATCTAGGGGGGAGGCCATGGAGGAGGAAGCACAAGGGGGAGAACCTCTCCTCCTCTCTCTCGGTGGCACCGGAGTGCCATTGGGAGGGGAATCATCGCCGCGGTGATCGTCTTCATCAACATCACCATCCTCATCTCTTTTACGCGGTTCACTCTCCTGGACCCCGCTGTAATCACTACTTGAACTGGTGCTTTATGCCACATATTATGATCCAATGACGTGTTGCCATCCTATGATGTTTTGAGTGGATATCCTTTGTCTTTGGGTTGATTGTTGATCTAGATTGGTATGAGTTATATGTTTTATTTTGGTGCTATCCTATTGTGCCCTCTGTGTCGCGCAAGCGTGAGGGATTCCCGCTGTAGGGTGTTGCAATACGTTCATGATTCGTTTATAGTGGATTGCTTCAGTGACAGAAGCATAAACCCGAGTAAGGGGGTTGTTGCGTATGGGATAAAGGGGACTTGATGCTTTAATGCTATGGTTGGGTTTTACCTTAATGATCTTTAGTAGTTGCGAATGCTTGCTAGAGTTCCAATCATAAGTGCATATGATCCAAGAAGAGAAAGTATGTTAGCTTATGCCTCTCCCTCATATGAAATTGCAATGACGACCACTGGTCTTGTTAACAATTGCCTAAGACAATTCCGCACACCGATCCACCATTATTCCACACTCGCTATTTATAATACTTAGTAATATATTCTAACTTTATGATAACAACACCTACTTTCATATTTTAGCTCTCCGATATCATACAAAGTTATCCTCTTCATACCCACAACGTAGTTTTATTTCTCGTTGCTAGTTGGAAGCAAACATTCGGTGTACGTAGAGTCGTATCAGTGGCAGATAGGGCTTGAGAGAATATTGATCTTACCTTTAGCTCCTTTTGGGTTTGACACTCCATACTTATCACTTCCACCTTTGGAAATTGCTACGATGATTCCCTGCACTTGGGGATTATCACACATTTTCCCCTCCCTCCCTGTAGCTTATCTCGTCCGCTACTCCCACAATCACCAATGGCACCGGTCCATCGTCGTCGCTCAGCCACTACACCGTCATTAGAGGACAACTCCTCGCAGTCCCCGGCATAGTGTAGTGTGTGTGGCATCCCTGTTGGGTGTGCGTGGAACACCCACCACACGCTCTGCCACCGCTACCCGTCGGCAGCTGTTACCGGATGTCGTTGCCGCCACACCATCGTCGAAAGCCAGGGCCATCTCACGCTCCACCGCCACGACACGAAGGCGGGAGGTGGCCATCATGGCCGCCACCCCACTGTCGGCCACCATAGCCATCACCCGCTCCGCCGCCGCGGCCCGAAGGCGGGAGGTGGTGGTCGTGGCCGCCACCCCATCGTCGGCCGCCATGGCCGGCAGCCCGTCGTGGATCGCCTGGGTCATCACTCGCTCCGCCACCACCGCCCGAAGGTACGAGGCAGAGGTGGAGGCCCGCACATGCGTCAGTGAGCTTGCACGCTACACCGAGTTATTGCGGGAGGAGGAGGAGTGCCTCGTCAAGCACGTAAAGAGCCTTAGCGCTACCGTGGCTATGGAACATACCGCCTCAGAGGCGAGGATTCAGGAGATCTATGAGATGAACCACCACTTCGAGAGGGGTCATCTGGACTGGCAGAGGGCGTTCGAGGTGAGCGTCGCTGAAGGTGCAGCAGCAGCAGGCACCGTATTGCAGTTGTCCAGCTCGTCTGTAGGCTCCTCCTCCTCTGTCTCTTATGGAGCGCGCTCGACAGAGGAGAGGCTGCCAGAAGTAGTACAATGCCCCTCCGTAGTAGTAGAATTTAGGGGCTATTTTGTTCAGTTCATCTGACTATAGTTGAACAATTGGGGAAAAGTTTGGTCCGTTCAGCTGTCGAGTTGAACTGTTTGTATAAATAACGACTGCTTAATCTATAAATGAAATCTATGCTTAATTAGTGAATTTTAGTTGCAAAAATTAGATAGTGCTAGTGATTTTTGCTGCATATTTTGACAAATCGCAGTGTTACAAGGTTGACAAATGGCAATGTTACTAGATCAATAAATGTCAATCTTTCCAGTTTGGCAAATGGAAATATAACCAATATGACAGATGCAAATCTTACCAAATTGTCTATACGTGGTTGCACACGGGTCATCCAAAACCACCGTTTGCATTGAAGGGATGTACAAATCATGCTTGGCACATTTTCTCTTGGCTTAGCGCCGAGTCTAGCTTTCCATACCGTATTCAACCCGAACCTTTGCGTTGAAGAGATGCTCAAATTCGGTGCTGCGAATTTTCCCTTGACTTAAGGAGGAAGACCATAGCTCTCACTTTGCATACGGGTGTTCTATCTAAAACATTTGCGATCAAGAGCTGCACAAATCTTGTTTGGCACATTTTCCCTTGGCTTCCTGGGGAAGCTGCCGGTTTGCATATCGGTGTTCTAACTAAAATGTTTGCGATGAGTGTTTTATATTTAAAAACCATAGACATTTTTTCCAGAAGAAAATCGTTTGATAAGTATGTACATTAAGAGAGAAAAATGCAAGTTCGTTCAAACCATATCTTTCATTCAGTCACACTACGAATTTATATTCATATGATCGAGATACAATATTAAACCCCCAAAAAAACTATTTCCAGCGGCGGCGGAGGTGGCGTGCCACGCCGTCGTTGTCATCCTCCGGGACGCCGTTGTTGAAGTCTTCAAGGCAGCACCGAATGTTCCTCACTTGGAAATCAAACATCATGTCATTGCACGATCAATGGGCGGGGCACGGGAGGATGACAACTGGCGGCGCTGAGAGGTATCGGTCGACGGCGGCGTCCCATGTCACTGAGGGGGGCGCACACACGGGCATGGGCGCGAGCGCGACGGGTGCACCCAAATGCACGGGGACCGATGCCGCGGTGCGTGGAGGTGCGCGCATGGGCACGGGCGCTGGCGCTGGCATGTACACGAGCTCGCGCGAGTCCGCGGAGACCTCACTGACGCCCCCAGCTTCTAGCTCTGCGATTGTGCTCGGCGACCAGCCCATCAATGCTATGGGGATGGTTGCTGGCGTGGGCACGTGGATGGGAGCTGGGACGGGAGCGGGTGCAGCAACCGTCGCGGCCAGCTCGTTCAGGGCCATGTCCATGAGGTCCCATTCCTCCTTATTTTCTATCTCCTCCTGCTCGGAGTCGACTTCACCAAACTTGAAGAGTAGTGGCAAATGATCCTTCTGTGCCATGGCGTTGGTGGAGGTCTGCGAGAGGGAGGGGAATGGGAGGCGAACAATAAGGCCGCTTGTATTAAACTGCAGCCTAGACGCCATTAATGGAGAGGATGCGAGCAAGGTTGGCGGCCATGGAAGTTAAAGGGCCCGCTTCCCAGTGAGCCTATGCCTTGGAGGACAGCTTGCACGCCTCTCGGTCAGCCCGCGCTTCGGACTACGCTCACACGCCTCCTGTTCAGTCAAGCAGCTGTCCGCACGGCACCTCCTATAGCCATTAAAACCAAGACACGTGTCGTCACGTGAATGGTTAATAGAACGCACACGATTTGAATTATACAAACGTTTGAGATATTAAAGTGGCAGCTATTTTTTTCAAAATGCCTTTGTTGGCTGTTATTCGAGTGCGCCTTCTCTCAAAATGGACATGAAAAATACCACAACATGTTGGGTGCCATTCCATGATAGCATGCCAAGTTTCATGAATTTCAGACGAGTTTTGGATTTACTAGAATTTAAAAACAAAGTATCTCAACATTTTTGCCGGCAATCAACAGTGCCCTGGTGCTTGAAATTCATTCCCATTTCTTGCATGGGACCTAAGCATGCACTCAAGGACACACATTTCATATGTCAACCCATTTTTCTTCACTAGATCATGTGCATGCAGTTCAAATTTGAATTATGTACATAAAATGCCTAGAAAACCTAGTTAATGTATAAAAATGTCCAAGCGAGCCCTGAAAAATCCCAAAAATTGACACAACACTCCTGAAGTTCTATGTTGACACTAGAAAAAATTTGAAAGCAAGAAGAGGCAAGGGATATCGTTTCGTCCCCAAGGGTGGCATGTTCCCTCCCGAAACCATCAGGCTTGTTGTGAGAATCTCTGGTTTGCGAGAACCTTATACCCAGACCTGCCCAAATGGGACAATTTTTTTACCACAACATGTTGATGCCGCTCCATGATATCATGTAAAGTTTCATGAACTTTAGACGAGTTTTGGATTTACTAGAATTTAAAAACCATGTATCTCAATGTTTGCTACCGAGCGACGATGACAAGGTGTTTGACATTCATTGCCATTTCTTGCATGGGACCTAAGCATGCAGCCAAGGACACAAATTAGATTTTTGAAACAATTTACATGCACTGGAGCATGTGCCTGTAGTTCAAATTTGAACTATGCACATAAATGCATAGAAAACTCACTTAATGTATAAAAATGTCCAAATGAATTCCCAAAAATTCCTAAAATTAACACAACACTCATTTTTTTCTATGTTGATACTAGAAAAAAATTGAAATCAAGAAGAGGCAACAGATAACGTTTCATCCAGAAAGGTGAAACGTTCCCTACTGTAACCATGAGGCTTGCTGTGAGAAGCTTATATACCCCAACCTACCCCAAATGGGATAATATTTTTACCACTTCATGTTGATGCCGCTCCATGCTAGCATGTCAAGTTTCATAAATTTCAGACGGGTTTTTGATTTACTAGAATTTAAAAACCATGTATCTCAATATGTTAGCGGCCGAGCGACGATGGCAAGGTGTTTGACATTCATTCTCATTTCTTGCATCGTACTTAAGCATGTAACCAAGGACATATATTCCGATTTTGAACCCATTTATATGCACTGGAGCATGTGCATGTAGTTCAAATTTGAATTATGCACATGAATGCATAGAAAACTCAGTTAATGTATAAAATTGTCCAAGTGAAACCCGAAAAATCCCAAAAATTGACACAACACTCCTGTTGTTCTATGTTGCCACAAGATTTTTTTTGAAAGTAATAAGATGCAACAAATATCGTTTTGTCCCCCAAGGTGGCACGTTCCCTACCGAAACCATCAGGCTTGTTGTGAGAGAAGCTCTGGTTTGCGAGAAGCTTATACACAAACCTGTCCCAAATGGGACAGTATTTTTACCACGGCATGTCGATGCCGTTCCATTATATAATGTCAAGTTTCATGAATTTCAAACGAGTTTATGATTTACTAGAATTTTGAAACCATGTATCTCAGTGTTAGCGGCCGAGTGATAGTGTTAAGGTGTTTGACGTTCATTCTCATTTCTTGCATGTGATCTAAGCTTGCAACCAAGGACAAATATTTAATTTTGCAACTTGTTTTTATGGAATGGATCATGTGCATGTAGTTCCATTTTGAATTATGCACATAAATGCCTAGAAAACTTAGTTAACGTATAAAAGTGTCCAAACGATCCCCGAAAAAATCCAAAATTTATTAGGACACTCCTGTTGTTCTATGTTGACACCAGGGAAAAATTGAAAGGAAGAAGAGGCGATGAATATCGTTTTGTCCACAAAGGTGACATGTTTCCCTAACGGAACCATGAGGCTTCTTGTGAGAAGCTCTGGTTTGTGAGAAGCTTATACCATAACCTTCCCCAAATGGGACAATATCTTTTACCCCAGCATGTTGATGCCATTCAATGATAGCATGCCAAGGTTCATGAATTTCCGACGGGTTTTGGATTTACTAGAATTAAAAAACATACACATAAAACCATGGACACAAATATGATTTTACAACCCATGTTGGTGCACCGGAGCAAGTCATGTAGTTCAATTTTGAATTGTGCACCTAAAATGGCTAGAAAACCAATTTAATGTATAAAATGTCCAAATGAACCCTGAATAATTCCAATTTTTATGACACACATATAGTTGCATGTTCACTACAGATAAAATTTCTAGCAATTAAAAAACCCTCCATTGCCGCTGTGACACCATTATGTAATTCAAATCAAGATGAAAAATCAAGTAGACCCCACACCATTTATTATCACCAACCGTGTGAGCTGGAGTACAATATCTTGGAGCACCGTCAGTGTATAGTACGCCTATGGCTTACGCGAGAAGGTGCATCGGCTACAGTCCACATCCGGCGTGTCAAGCACACTAGTTCGCTCCCCTAATATCATTTCACTATTCAATCGTCACCGGTAAAAGATGTGGACATGGACCCGTGTAGTGAGGGAAACTTCGGCGGCCCACTCCGGCGAGAGCGTGGCCGCAGCCGCCATGCGCGTGCTAACAAGGTGCATGAGCACGGCCACAATCTGCGACCGGGCGGCCAAGGCAGCCCAAATGGCCGTTGTTGTTTCTCAGGTGGCGGCAGCAACATCTTCCCCGGGGATAGGAAATGGCGACAGCGTCACACCAACTATCCGTTCCGTAGCATCGGCCTTAGCCCCGATGGAGGCCGCCCACGCCCAGCTCATGGTGGTCACCACACAAATTGGATGAGGCTTCTCTGGAAACCGTCGGCAACCCACGACCGAAGAGTTGGCAATCGCTGAGAGCGTTCGAGCAGCCATCCGTTCCTCTGTACCTTGCCACAACGGAGCTCGTCCAAGCCCAGACCGCGTCCGGCCATGCCCAGCTCATGGCAGCCTTTTCCAAAGAGATGGCGGACGCGGATGGCGAGATGCTTGCCGAGTATGGTGCGATGGATGCCATGGAGCCCCTTCCGCAGGAGACCGTCAGGCGCGAGCTGGACATGGTGGAGGTGGTAGAGATCGACGAGCACCAGCCGTAGTAGTACTCTTTGTTTTGTTTAATTAAGAGCGTCATGTCGGATTTCGGGTTCCGGCGGACCCTTGAGGTTCAAACACTGGGGTGCGCGCGGAGATTTCGCCTCCTACCTACCTGCACCCCTCCGCCTCGCTAAGATCTAAGCAATGGAAAGAACAACACGAATGACACAGGGTGTATACTAGTTCGGGCCACCGTTGTGGTGTAATACCCTACTCCAGTGTGTGGTGTGGTGGATTGCCTCTTAGGCTGATGATGATGAACGATACAAGGAAGAACAACCTCGCGAGGGTCTGCTCTTGGCTGGGGCGATGAACTGCTAGGAGGAGTTCAGTCACCCTTCTCTCTCTCTCTTTCCTTCTCTTTTCCTTCTCTCGTCCTTTTTCTCTTCGTTCGTCCTTCTCTCGTTCTGTGGGTGGTTGGTCCTATTTATGGAGGCCCTGGTCCTCTTCCCAAATATCGAGCAGGAAGGGAGCCAACAATGGCAGGCTAATTTGAAGGGGACAACTAGTACCAGCTATCCTGACAAAAGTAGTCTTCACTTGCACAAAGCTCTGGTGGTAACGCCGTCTTGGGCTCCATAATGACCTCCGTCTTGCAGTCCTCTTGGTTTTGGTCTTGTTGCACCGAAATGGCAACCTTTGCCTGATGCCTCGGTACTCCGCGGCTGCGCTTGCTCCCTTGGCACCAAAGAGGAAAGGAGGACGCTCTGCGGGCTGGCACCCGCCTAGCGCCTTTGGTCGTCATGGCTTGTGTCACGGGCACCTCATGAGGTACCCCGCCTTTCTCTCTTCGCCTCCTCGCGAGCCAGCCTGATGAGGCTGTGCCTCAGGAAGCTCCGCGTCGTCCGCCCGCGAGGCTTGGCCCCTCGCAAGGGTCTTGGGTCTGTGTTGGTGAAGATGGGCCGTGCTAGGCCCCCCTTTGAGCCACGCCGCAGGCAGGCAAGTCTGGGGACCCCCGTTCCCAGAACATCGACAGTAGCCCCCGGGCCCAAGGCGCGCCCGGACTTGGCCGTGCAGGGAGGCGGAAGGGCAAGAGCGAAGCGCCACGGGCCCTAACAGCCTGCGGCCTTGGGCACCGCGTGGAGGTTGATTGGACGTGAGCACCTTAGGAACCGTGCGAGTTGATAAAGGAGCGGCATCTACCTAGGCTTTGCTTTTTGCTTTCTCCGGTTGCTGCTCAGATCCCCTTTCTTGCGCCTCTCCTTCCTTCCGCCAAAGTTTCCAGATCTACTCCGACCGCGTGACCTAGGAAGCCATGGCGCCTTGTCAGCCCCCGGACGTAGCTTGGTACTCGTCTGCCCTGGACTCGCCGAACGTGTCGGAGGCGAGCCTTGCCTGGTTGCGCCGGATGGCGGCAGCGCGGGGCATCGACGGGGCAAAGGTGTGAAGGCTCGCGAGGCGGCCGTCAAGGAGAGGGAGGTCAAGCCCAGGAAGCGCTGCGACCGCCTAGGCGCGCTGGAGCAGGAGATGGGGGCGAGGAAGGCCGAGCTAGAAGACAAGGCCCTGGTTCTTGCCGAGGACCGCGTGGCCTTCACAGAGATGGAGGCGAAGGCTCGCTCCTCGCTGAGGACGCTTTACGACAGCGGCCTGGAGAGCCCGCTAGCTGGCACCGAGGACAGCCCCGCCAAGCTGCTTCCCTTCCTGGTTCGCGCTCTTGAAGATGTCGCCCTTGGCCTTGGCCCCACGACGGAGGCCGAGGCGCGTGTCCTGTCTTCTGCAGCACTGACGCGGGTGCTCTCCCACATCTACCTTCGTGATCCCGACGTCGACCTCGACGGCCTGCTGGAGCCAGTAAGCGGCGAGCGTGCCGCTGCCGCTACCGAGGCCGAGGCCGTGAAGGGTCGCGCGGAGGTTCTGCTTGGGAAGTTCCGGGCCTTCAGCATCAAGCCGAAGCAAGGCGCTGCCGACCCCACTGCTCCATGAGGCGCACCCACTCTATGATGCTCCATCGCCAATAAGTCACTTTGTTGTGGCTCCTGTCCTGCCTTTAATTCCTGCACATGTATCATGCCTCGGGGAGGCATTTAAACTTGCGTTTGGCATTGAGATAACAGTGTGGACTGTAATATTCGCTTTTGAATTCCTTGAAATTTGCGCTTTTCCTTCCTACTTGCTTATGTTCTACGCCGGCAGAGCCCGGCCCCGCGCATACCTCACCCAGCGTTAGTCCCGACCGGAAACCAGGACGGGGCCAAGGAGTGAGGGGCTACGTGACAAGTTAGGCTCCTGAGTCGCGATGCTCAGGAGTCCCCCTTGGCGCACGAACAACAAGTGGGGAGGTGTGATGTGGGTGGATCTACCGTTCTACGTCTGCAGAGCCCGGCCGCGCGCATACCTCACCCAGCATTAGCCTTTCGGAACTAAGGAGTGAGGGGCTACGTGACCAGTTAGGCTCCTGAGTCACGATGCTCAAGAGTCGCCCTTGATGCTCAAACGGCCTTCGTACCTTGGCTCCGCTCGGGGAGAGACGCGTGACGAACCAGGCCTGGGGGGGGGCTGGCTGGGCATGACCCAGGCGCAACCCCCTTGCCCAGCCCCCTCGCGCGGCACTCCCGAGGGGAGGCGTTATGATGAGGCTAGACACTGAGCTCTGGGCTCCCTGAGGTTGATGCGGCCCGGGGGCCACCTTCAGTTGTTTATCACCAGCACGGAGCATAGCGCTTCCGTATGTGTACGGGCATAGCCGCTCCTCGGCAGTGTCGTCAGCCAGCACAGAGCATGGTGCTTCCACTGGTATGTGGGAGGGGGCCACCCTCCGAGAGGAGCCCCCGGGGCGTGTACAGCCCCGCCCTGACACGTGGCTGGCACGGTAGGGCCTGCCGAGGTGTATCTGGGCACCCATGGGCCAGCGCGGGACTCACGGGGCCCTACCTCTAGGTGGGTTGCGCCTGGCACTGGGCCTTATCTTGCGATGTGTCCCTGCAAATTTGCTTAGATGCCGGCACTCTACGTCCTCAGGTCCCGGCCCTCAAGCTGGTCTCAGCCATCGCTGGTATGCCAGGTCGCGATGCCGTGGACAAGGCCAGAGGGTGAGGGCTGGAGAGCCAGTAGGAGCCCTGAGTCGCGATGCTCAGGTACCCCCCTTTAACGTGCAAGCGGTCGGCATGGAGAAGAAGAGGTGCCGTGGGCCGGCATCAAATAATCAAGCATGGTGGGTATGACGCATAACTGGAAATAACTGCAAATGAGATACACGCCGCTAGGTCTGGCCCGAGCGACTTTGGGATCGTGCAGCCTGAGGGGCGCCCCCAACAAGGTAAGCTAACAACATGAAATAAAAGGGATACATGCCGCAAGGACGGACCCACGCGGCCTGGGAATAATGCAGCCCTGGGGGGGCGCTCCCAGGTGGAAGTGAAACTTGAAAGATGTCACCTGATGATGTTGAGGACGAAGGGGTGTTGGTGTAGCAGACTCGGTGGGCCGCAGAAGCCGATCCTCACGAGCCCCCAGGCCCAGGGGCCTCAGGAGGCTCCGGAGGCGCTGGTGGCTCCCTGCGGGCCATCTCCATCTCTGCCAGGGCTGCGGAACGCCTGGCCTCTTGTGCCTCCATGATTCCCCTCATGAGGCGCTGGTACGTGACAGCCGCGTTCGGCATGCCGTAAGGCATGCGAACACAGCTGTGGGGTGGACCTCCGCAGCGCCCCACTCACGAGGGCCAGAGGCGCTCCAGAGAGGCGACTCGGTTGAGCCCTGGTATGTCGATGCAGACGCGCAGCCCACCATCCTCGCCTGGATGGGGAGCCACTGCTGGTAGACGGCGGCCGCCTTTCATGACCCTTGACTCCTGTAGCTCCTGAATGGCCTTGCTAACGAATTCCTGAGGGTCTGGCTCTCCTTGCCTTACTCCTTCTTGAGGGAAACGTGCTTCGAAGCACACCTTCATGTGGTGCCCAAGCGCCTCCCTCGTGACCCTAGCCAGGTCGGTGTCCCTCCAGGGGAGAGCCCCCGAGCCCTGCCTGAGGAGGGCGCCGGGCGCGCTTTCCTATGCGATGGAAGGAGGTTCCCCCTGGGCAGGCACGGGCCCAGAGGGGCCTGCCTCCTGAGGGACCGGGCCGGACAATGTCTTCTTCTTCTTGGGGGCGGTCTCGGGAAGCCTCCTGCTTCCGCGATCCGGGTCTTCCAGTGACGCGGCCTGAAAGGCTCATTCCAAGGAACACACCGCCTCCTTCTCTTCACAGGGCACCGTGATGACTCCGCCACTTCCTGGCGTCTTGAGGACGTTGTAGCCGTGGTGAGTTACAGCCATGAACTTGGCCAGCGCCGGGTACCCAAGGATGGCGTTGTACGGCAGGCGAATGTGAGCGATGTCGAAGTCGATGAGCTCGGTGCGGTAGTTGTCGCGTGCCCGAAGGTGACAGGGAGGCGGACCTGCCCAATCGGGACCGTGGAGCCGTCGGTGATTCTGGAGAAGGGCTTGGTTGGCTGAAGCTGGCTGTAGGGCACTTGGAGATTGTTGAATGTTTCCACGGACAGGACGTTGAGCCCTGCCCCTCCATCGATGAGGGTCCTGGTGACCACCACGTTGTTGATGATTGGAGAACAAAGCATCCGGAGGACTCCGGCTGTAGCCGCACACTTGAGCTGATCTGCTGAGCTGAACGTGATGGCGCACGCCGACCACCTGAGAGGGCGTGTGGCTTCAAGCATGGCGAGGACTGCATTCACTTCACGGGCGAACTGCTTGAAGATGCGTTGAGAGGCTGGGGCCTGAGCCCCGCCCAGGATGCAGGCGATCGTGCACGGCTCTTGGAAGCCCCCAGCCCCCTCGTCTTGGTGGCAGTCCTCGTTTCTCCTTGGCTACGGTGGCAGCGGAGGGAGGCCTGCGTTGCCATGCGGGCGATCCTCGCGAGGCTGATCCCTCCAGTCTCCCTCGCGAGGCGGGTATTGCCAGCGATCCTCGCGAGGTTGATCGCGCCACCCTTGGCGCGGGCCACGGTCTTCCCAGCGTCCTGCGTTCCTTCCTCCTCCTCGACCATAGCCCCGGTCACCGCGGTCGGGGCGACGGCCGATCCTTCCTTCTCGCACGGCTCGGAGCTCTTGACATTCGTTGGTGTTGTGGGTGTGGAGGTCGTGGTACACACAGTACCGGCTGCCCTTGGAAGGTTCGGGCTGATCTCTTCCCCGCTTGGTGTCTGGTTCTGCCGCGAGCACGGCAGCCCCCTTGCGCTTCACGTCCTTGGCCTTGGGCTTCTTCTCTTCTGGGTCTGCGGCAGGCAGCTCGAGGAGGGAGAGACGCTCCTCCTCAGCCCTGGCGCACTTGGTCGCCAAGTTGAACAGCTCCAAGGAAGTGCACAGGTCTTCATGCATCGCCAGCTCCTCCTTCATCATGACATCGCGCACGCCGTCGGAGAAGGCTGAGATAATGGCCTCCCCAGTCACCTTGGGAATCTTGAGGCGTGCGTTGTTGAAGCGCTGGATGTACTTCTGCAGGGTCTCCCTGGGTTGTTGCTTGATGTGGCGCATGTCGCTCACGGCGGGTGGCCGGTCGCGAGTACCTTGGAAGTTGGCGATGAAGCGGGTGCGCATCTCGTCCCAGGAGGAGATCGTGCCTGGAGCCAGGTTCAGGAGCCAGGTGCGGGCCCCGTCCTTGAGCGCCATGGGAAACTAGTTCTCCACGACCTTCTCGTCTCCGTTGGCAGCTTCGATGCCCAGCTTGTAGAGCTGGAGGAACTCCGCAGGGTCAGCCGTGCCGTCGTAACGAGGAGGCAGGTCCGGCTTGAACTTGCCGGGCCACGCGACGCTGCGTAGCTCGGTGGTGAAGGCACGACAACCTGCTGTGGCCACGGGAGGCCTTGGGTGATGGAGAGCTTGGTCTTGCATGTCCCCACGCGCTGCAGCTGGGCCTTGACGTGCGGGGACAGGAGCAGGGTCGCGACGTGCTGGAGCAGGGAGCGCCCGGGCAGCTTCTTGCGGGCGAGGGACTTCTTGGCAGCTCTGCTCTTGCCGCGCTGGCACCTGATGGAGCGGGTTCCGCCCAGGGGCCACGCGCCTTGTAGCCATGGCGCCTTCTTGTGGAGGAGGCGGCCGGGGCGCCGCCAGAGCTTCGTCGCCCGCGCGGGGCGGGGTGCGGTGCAGCGGAGCGGACGGCGCAGGAGAGCCCCCTGCGGCGCGGACGAGCTCGGCGATGCGGTCGAGCCATTCTTCGTAGACGTCGTTGATGGGACGGTAGCGCAAGAGCTCATTTGCCGCGATGAGCGCAGCTCGAGCCTCCATGGGTGCGCGGAGCGCGGGGGACGAAGAACCAGCTGGGGTGAGCGAGGGAGTAGCGGTGCGGACGTCTTGCCGCACGGACGGATGCTGAGACGATGCTTGCTGCTCGTCCCCCGCCGGGCCGGTGGCGGCATTGATGACAGGTGACGGGGAACGGCGAGGACGCCCGCCGACAGGAGCCGTTTGGGCGACGCAGGAAGCGAGAGCGGCCCGGCACTCGGCGCGGGCCCGACGAGCGTCAGACATGGGCGCGATGGTCGGAGGAGAACGGGGCGGTGGAAGACGAATTCCGGCGCAGCCCTACCTGGCGCGCCAAATGTCGGATTTCGGGTTCCGGCAGACCCTTGAGGTTCGAACACTGGGGTGCGCGTGGAGATTTCGCCTCCTACCTACCTGCACCCCTCCGCCTCGCTAAGATCTAAGCAATGGAAAGAACAACACGAATGACACAGGGTTTATACTGGTTCGGGCCAACGTTGTGGTGTAATACCCTACTCCAGTGTGTGGTGTGGTGGATTGCCTCTTGGGCTGATGATGATGAACAATACAAGGAAGAACAGCCTCACGAGGGTCTGCTCTTGGCTGGGGCGATGAACTGCTGGGAGGAGTTCAGTCACCGTTCTCTCTCTCTCTCTCTCTCTCTCTCTCTCTCTCTCTCTCTCTCTCTCTCTCTCTCTCTCTCTCTCTCTCTTTCCTTCTCTTTTCCTTCTCTCGTCCTTTTTCTCTTCGTTCGTCCTTCTCTCATTCTGTGGGTGGTTGGTCCTATTTATGGAGGCCCTGGTCCTCTTCCCAAATATCAAGCAGGAAGGGAGCCAACAATGGCGGGCTAATTTGAAGGGGGACAACTAGTACCAGCTATCCTGACAAAAGTAGTCTTCGCCTGCACAAAGCTCTGGTGGTGATGCCGTCTTGGGCTCCACAATGACCTCCGTCTTGCAGTCCTCCTGGTCTTGGTCTTGTTGCACCGAAATGGCAACCTTTGCCTGATGCCTCAGTACTCCGCGGCTGCGCTTGCTCCCTTGGCACCAAAGAGGAAAGGAGGACGCTGCGCGGGCTGGCACCCGCCTGGCGCCTTTGGTTGTCATGGCTTGCATCACGGGCACCTCATGAGGTACCCCGCCTTGCTCTCTCCGCCTCCTCGCGAGCCAGCCTGATGAGGCCGTGCCTAAGGAAGCTCCGCGTTGTCTGCCCCGCGAGGCTTGGCCCCTCGCGAGGGTCTTGGGTCTGTGTTGGTGAAGATGGGCCGTGCTGGGCCCCCCTTTGAGCCGCGCCGCAGGTCGCAGGCAGGCAAGTCTAGGTACCCCCATTCCCAAAACGCCGAAACGTCGGTCTTTAATTTGTTAGAGTAATGTTTAGGTTAGCTAGCTCTATTTAATTGCTGAACTTGCTCGATTAAGAAGTGTGGGTGTGCTATAGTCTCCTTTGTGTACCCAAATTATGCAATGATGTGGATGACCACTGTAACCAGGGAAATTCGAACCAAATTTTTTGATGTTCATACTCATCACACATTGTCGACCACTATAACCAGGGAAATTCACTCCTTGCTTGCAGCTCCGCCTCCTCGTCGGCGACCCTCCTTCACGCTGCTCGGCCTTGTCTATCCAGGCAGGTAATCTACACCCGACCCCCATCCTCCTCCTCCTTCCACATCCCACATGCCCCGACCGCCGACGTGACACCTTCCACCTAAATCACCGACCCCTCCACCAAATAAGCGCCGCCCTAAGCCATGGTGCATGCAGTATAGCCAGGAGCTCAAGGAGCATTTGGCAGCGGAGAAGCAAATCACGGCCGCACGCGCGGATGAGGTCACGATGGCTGCCATTTGTGCCGACCCCTAGATCTTGGGGAGCACCTTGCCATTTGCTAGCTACGCCGGTTAAGCATGCTCGGTTTACCCGTTGCGTGTGCTGCTCCTGCCTTTCCTTAACAAATTCTAGTGAATTGTGCTATCTAATTTTACCATGCAATCTGCTACTCTAGTGTATATGTTCTATATGTCATGCAGTGTGGTGCTCACTTATTAACTGTTTGGTTAGTTAGTTGTCGTCTTTAATTAACTGTTTGGTTCAATTCTGCAAATGTGATGTTCAATTCTTTAGGCTGCAATTTTGTATTGTCTTCCATTTGAGAAATAAATCGAATCTATCTTTACAAAATACATGAGAAATGAATACAATTCTATATTCCCAAGTTGTCAAGCATGCTTGGTTTGGTTAACTGTCTGATCTTCTAGTATGTTATACATTGTGCAATGTGGTGTTCAGTTAACGCTTGGTTCATTTGTTGTGGTGTTTATTTAACCATTTGGTTCAATTCTGCAATGTGATTTTCAATAGTTGTGGGTGCATTTTGTTATTGTATACCATGTGATAAGTAAATCGAATTTGGCTGTACTAAATACATGAGAAACAAATACAATTGCTATATTTCCAAGTTGTTAAGCATGCTTGGTTTGGTTAACTGTCTTATCTTATATTAGGAGCATGTTATATTGTGCTATGTGGTGCTCAGTTAACGTTTGGTTCATTTGTTGTGGTGTTTAGTTAATTGTTTGGTTCAGTTCTGTAATGCGATGTTCAATTATTGTGGGTGCATTATGTTATTGCATACCATGTGAGGAAAAATTGAATTTGGCTGTACTAAATACATGAGAAACAAATACAATTGCTATATTTCCAAGTTATTAAGCATGCTTGGCTTGGTTAACTGTCTGATCTTCTATCAGGAGTATGTTATATTGTGCAATGTGGTGCTCAGCTAATGTTTGGTTCATTTGTTGTGGTGTTTAGTTAACTGCTTGGCTCAATTCTGCAATGCAATGTCCAATTGTCGTGGGTAGAATTTTGTATTGTTGTGCATGTGAGGAATAAATTGAATTTTGCTGCACTTAATACATGAGAAACATATACAAGTTCTATATTTCCTAGTTGTTAATCATGCTTGTTTTGGATAAATAGGTTTTCCATGTGGCTTGAATTAATCTGATGAATCTGCAATGTGCTTATTTTTTAGCAACATATTTTACTGATAGCATGTGAACCCTCACTTAACCTGATGACTAACTACCTTATATGTGTTGCAGGGAAACAATGGGAAGCAATGAGGTTTACAATCGAGGTTAGCATGTAACATCCTGGATTTTTGCCCTTTGCTTTTTCCTTTGATTTTCTTGGATTTCCTGTTTTGATTTGCTTTTCCGTGTCTATGTGGTTCTGAAACTTGGGAATATCATGTCTTCCTAGATTTTATAGTGGCTTGTCAACCTCATCATCATCCCAAGATCATGTCATTTCCATCCTTGACCTAACCCAATATTCTTTTTATTGCAAACATTCCTTTTCTGATAAACGAATAACCCTTTAAAACCCTAGGTTGTGAAGCAACCTATATTTCCGCCACTCCCAAAATTCTCAAATAATTCTCATAAATTGTTTTGGTCCTACATGGTTCAAATATGGCAAAATATTTCCTTGCCATGTTCAAAAATACTCCTCCAATAATTCTTTTCCTATTCTGCCTTAAATGGCACTTTGCAAAGGAAGTGCTATTTACATTTGCTTGATTGACTCCAAACTTTTTGGACATATTTTCCTGTCCATATAATTGCCTCATGCCAAAATTCAACTTAGCTTGCCTAGTAAATATTCCTGAGCAATTTTTCAAAGTTCCTGTCTAAGGGAAGCCTTTGTGAAGGAAGTGAAAGCTAGGAATATCCAAAAGAGTTGAAATTTGGCAGGGTACTTCATATGATCAAATCACGACTCTCCACCAAATGTGAGCTCACCTAACTTATCTATGTGATCCCAGCTCCAAATCTTAGTTTCTGGTAAGATTTTCAGTTTGTGAAGTAACTATATTTTATATTGCTTCAATTGAGCTGAAACTTTACCAGTACATGCTTCTACCTATATTAACTCCCTCCACCAAGTTTTAGCTCAATTAGGTAATCCATATGCCCTGTGCAATTTTTCCAAGTTTCTGTCCAGAGCAAAGATATATGAAGCAAGTGTTATTTTGGCTCATCCAAATGGCATGAAACTTTTTGGGCATCTTCATATATTCAAATCATTGGGCCATGCCCAAATTCAGCTCAATCCCAATTTATATGTGAGTGCTACTTCATGTTTTGTATTTCTGTCCAGTTTGGTGGTTTGTACAGAAACCACTAGCTAAACTCCCCTTCTTGAGGTGAAACTTTGCCATCTTAATCACCTTAGTGTGTGATCATGACCAGAAAAATTATTTACCACGTTACAAGATGGTGTCACCACAACAAGTTACAAGCACCTTCCTGTTGATTTACTTTGGAGCTAAGTGCTAATCTCTTCTTTGCCCTTGGACCGATTTATTTCTTCATTCTGACTAAGGACACGATGGTCTATCTACTGGACATGGTCGGCCCGGCCAGAACGCGCCGTTTGCACCAGCGCCCGTGCTGATCACGCTGGCGTCACACACATTGCAAGCTCTGGCTCGGTCCGGCCACTGTTCTCATCTCCTACCTCCTCGTCTCGATGTCCAACCATGTCCTGGAGCTTCCTCGTGATAGACTGCATCTCACTGCGTTGCTGCCTCGTCGTGGTTCGCCTTAAATGCGTCGCAAACGCCATCCCGTGCCATGCCCAGCCTCTGTCCACCACTAGAGCACTGCACAAGCTCACTAGAGTTGCTCTAGAGACCTCCCCTCGGCTATATAAGCGTGCCCCGATCCCTCCCACAGCTCATTCACTCCTCATTTGCCTCCCTAGCCCACCAGAGTCCTCGGTCCCCTCTTCTTTTCGCTGGAGATCGCCATGGCCGCCTCGGTTCCTCCTCGGTTCTGGCGAACCTAGGCCCTCTCCTCTCCTCCCACGAGCTTCCCCTTGTCTCCACGAGTCGCTCCTACCCCTTGTTCATTGCCCGAGAGCACCGTGTCCGCGTGCCCTGAGTCTGACCGCCGCCTCCACCTCAGCCGAGCCATCCGGAGCTCCTCCATCTCTCCCGACGCCGCCAACGCACTCCACACACATCGACAAGCATTCCCACCTCTTCCATTTGTTGCCGGAGCCACCAGATCCTCGCGCTCATCTCCACCATCACCGTCGGCGCCCCTCTGTTCCACTCATGGCGCCGTCTCTCCCACTCATCTCCGGCGCCTCCTTCCCCTCAGATCGGGTGCAACACTCCACCCTGAAGCCACCGGTGCTCGCGCCTTGGCCTGAGGTGGCCTGAGCCGGCGAGGCCATCACCGGCATCGCGGCCCCGCCCCTGCCTCCTTTGTTTCCATTGGGGTGCATCAGGAGGAAGAAGAGGACAAGCGCCCGTGCCCCCCTATCCCCTAGGCCCGACCGGGCAGTGGCCCAGGCGCCCCCGTTGACGTGTCAAGTGGACACATATTCCGGTTAGTGCGTGTTCAGTCCCCAAAAGCGTATTTCTTTCCTTCTTTGGCTAAAGTGCATTTCCTGTTAAGGGAAACGTATTTCTCGCTAGTGCAGCTCTAAATGCGTTTCCTTTTTCAGAAAACGTAAACTGCCCGAAGGCTTTTTCAGTTTTTCCACCAAGGGCCTGTTTGCTGAAGTTTATTCACAGATTGGTCCCTGATCTTCTACACCTCATAACTCCGCAACCTTAACTCCAATTGAGGTGAAACCAATGCTCACTTCATATCGTCAAGATCTTTTTGTTGGTACCATTTCCATAAAGTGTTCACACTGTGAAAATGACCATTATGTCCTTGCCTCTAATCAGCCCCCTTCGACAAAGAACCGCCCGATGTTTCATTCCGCGGCTTCATCGCACTTCTTCCGGGAGTCTCCGTCACTCCCAGGCAGGCCACAACAACCACTTGCATGATAGTCATGCAGTAGCCATGGTTTTCAACTTGAATATTTAATAAATATTTGCTTGTTTTGATACAGTTATCTTTGTTCGGTGATGCTTATAGATCTGTGTTCACGTTCATACTATGCTCTTCTGCATCTTGTTATCCTGCACTTATTACTAGTATTATTGTTATCTATCATGCTTGATAGTAGTAGCAGTGTGTTCTTTCGGATGCATGTTTATGAGCTGTTATCTAGTGTTGTTGCTATGCATGTTACTTTGTATCCTGCCGGTTATATGCTTACTTGGTACTAGTCTGGATGAGTTCTTGCATGTTATTTATTTATTTATGATGCTAGTGGTCATGATATGCTCATGTGTAATGTTATGTCCATCAGCTTACCATGCCCATTTGGTTAATGTTTCATTATGGTTATGCTCGATGAATATGTTGTACGTCCATGCTTATGTTGATTCATGTTCATGCATTGTTGTTGCATCATGTTATTTTAATGTGGCTCAGCCTATTGCATTCAAGTTTAACCGGACTTAATTGAACTTGAACAACTGTTGGCTGATTCATGGTGCCACCATATCGAGCTGACCAGTGCAACCACGCTTACCTAATGGGAAGGTCCTAACCGGGTCCATTGTCGTGCCTCTCACCAGTGCCTCCAACGAGGGAAGGTTATGGGTGCGCGCTACCCTGATCAGGCAGGCGGACATAAGCCTTGTGTGCCCGTAGTTTTTAGGCGCCTTTTTGTCCCTGTTTGGGACCATTTATGTTTTGCCACGACGGTGGCCGTTGGTGCCTTTGGTAGGCACGGGGCCACCCAGGACTGAACCCTGAGGGGGTGTTGGTCGGAGTGGCCGGGAGAGTGTCATGGCAGTAGGATGGTTTTGTCGGAACACCGTTGGTCCACCCGAATGGGAGTGCAAGGCCATGGGTTCCGTGGTGTGGGTACAATGTGCTAACCTCTGCAGAGTGTGTATTAAATCTATCAATAGCCATGCCCGCGGATAAGGGCCCAATTCGTGTTGGTCACACTATGGTCAATAGTAATAATAATAATGATGTTCTTAACAACAACCCCGGTTCGATGATGAGATAAGTTGGTTCTGTGATCCGTGAATGATCACCGTTTGGTTACGAGGTAACCCATTGAGCCAAGAATGGTTCCGATGTGATCGTGAGATGATCACCGTGGTATCGAGGATACCAAGTTGATAAGTATTCGTGATGTTGTGCGAGAATCATGGGTAAAGATCAAGCTCCTTGTGGTCATTTAATGATTACTATTTACTACGGTATTGTTTATACCAAGGTTGATTTGATCCTGAGATGATCGTGTAATGTCCAAGGTTCATAGGTGATGCATATGATGGTTACGAGGTAACCCAAGCAGAATAAGTGGTGCATGATAATGTCATCATGTTGCATGATAGTGTCATCATGTTTATATGTTCATGCCATGCTCCTATTGGTCTAGCTGTAGCATGTTGTTCATGCCATGTTATCTTGATGATCTCATGATAATTCCTGCTTAACCTGTAATTGCCATGCTGTTGTTTGTCTTGAATGCTTCTGGTTATTGTGAGCTTGCAAGTACATTCAATGTACTGACCTGGCATGTCATGCCAGTTTGCAGGTCGTGCCTAGATTGCTTGCTTGTTTGGTGTGGTTCCTGTGTTCGTGAGCTAGGATAAACGTTCCAGCCAGAGTCCCTGAAGATTGGAGCCCATCATCGCTGTTCGTTGTTCCGCTGCTAGTAGTTGTTCCGCTACCTCGAGTTGTTATCTGCTTGTATAGAGCAAGCATGGTTGGCGTAGTGTCGCCGTGCCAATGTTATTCATTGTAATATCGGAACCCTTGTATTCATATTCGTGTTGTAATAGAGAGCTGGTTTGTTCTATGCTAAGAAGTGTCGTATTCTAGAAGACTTCACCTCATTCTCTGGGCTAGAATACGGGGTGTTCTGGTTTTCTCTGAGCCGGGGTGCCACATAGCACATGCATGGTCTGTTGTCTAATAGCTCATTATTGTGCAATTACAGGAACCATTCTAATATTTAGGTTTTTAACAATTGGTCTTGCACATGTAGGTCCCGCCGTCACAGGTTTTGACCCACTGTTCGACCCTTTTTACATATGGGAAAATGAGTTGTCCATGAATATCAATCAAGTCAAGAAACTCAGAAAGATTGTTAGGATAAAGAAATTAGCGACAAAAAACAATAAGATCTTTGTCTGCACAATGAAGAAGACATCAGTTCACTAAAAGATGGTACTAACTATTATACCTTGCATTTTTTATTCCTTTGCCCCATTTCCAATATAGAGAAGATATTTTTGCACATCCTTGTTTTCAGGCCTTTCCAAAGCAGTTCATTGATGATTACCTCTTAAACCACCTCTATGGCCAGGAGGCGAGGAAGGTTTTCATACAACACCCACGGTTCAATATTGAAGTGTTCCTGAAGAGGACGAAGGATGGACGGTCAATCATCCACAGGCACATGCCTAAAGTTGCAAAGACCTTCAACATCAATGAAGGCTCAATATTCAGCTTCCGCTTTAGTAGTTTTCCAGATGGGATGCATCTGTCTATGTGCTGTCTATGATGCTAATTTTGAAAGGTTCTAGATTTTGCATGTGAAACTTGGTGCCGGTGTAGTTGTGTAATGGGGTAGCTGAGTGCTGAAGCTATATGACGTTGTGCTCTGAAGTATTTCAATTATGAAATCCTTCTTCCTTAATATGGAAATGAAATATATTATGTGCTTAATATGAATGTCAACTAGATTAATAAATGTATTATTAATAATAGGGCAAATAGCCCACTAATGGACAATTAGCCTACTAATTGGGGTTTTCTATTCCAAACGGTTATTGTGAAAACACCATGGGCGATGACCTCAAGCAACACACACAGCTTCTAGGAATAAACTGCGTCTGATCAATGAACAATCACACACGACATCCTCTTGAAAACTGTTTGCGTTAGGCCACCTTGCGGAAACGTTTACCACATAAAAACTGTGTGTGATGGACATCCTTTGCCACACAGTTTCTTCTACGCACCGTGTGCGATGCATTCAATAACACAAACAATAAAATTGTTAATATCATATGCAATGGCAACACTATAACAAATGATTTAACGGGGAAAATTGTGTGTGATGTACCTGTGAATGGAAACGTTTTCCATTAAGCGACTGTGTGGGATGTATATATGAATGAAAACGTTTAGCAGGGACTGACTGTGTGGGATGTATTTTCGACCAGAAATGATTTTGTGTGTATAATTGTATTTTTTAGCACTACTGTACGTATAACCGTATTTGATCGCCCGCCGGTCGCACATGGCCTCATTTTGCCGAGCATGTGTGTGCCAGGAGGGCATACCCCCGACGGTTTCTGAGTCGTGTGGGAAGGACCCCCTATCACAGTCAATCACTAGGTGATGGTACAGAACACCGTCGCGGAAAGGGGTTAAAAACCGTTGACTCTAGCAACCCATCATCTAATAACTACTCCACAATGCATTCCCTTATGCCCAAAGATGGTGAAGTTTCATGTAGTCGATGTTCACATAACACCACTAAGGGAATCACAACATCAAAATATCAAACCAATATCAAATTCACATGATCACTTGCAACATGACTTGTCCTGTGTTCTCAAGAACAAAAGGAACTACTCACAAATAATATTCATCCTCAAGATCAGAGGAGTAATAAATATCATAATGGATCTAAACATATAATATTCCACCAAATAAACCAACTAACATCAACTACAAGATGAAATCAACACTACTAGTCACCCACATGTACCAATATGAGGTTTTGATACAAGATTGAACACAAGAGATGAACTAGGGTTTTGAGATGAGATGATGCTAGTGAATATGTTGATGAAGATTGATCCTCCCAAGGTGAGAGGGTTGTTGGTGATGACGATGGCTTTGATTTCCCCCTCCTAGAGGGAAGTGTCCCCGACGGAATCGCTCCGCCGGAGAGCAAAAGTGCCCCTGCCCAACTCCCGCCTCGAGGCGGCGATGCTCTGTCCCAAAAGTCCTCTCCTTATTTTTTCTAGGTCAAAGACCTTAGGTACCAGAAGATGGGCACCAGAGATGGGCTAGGTCCCCCACTACCCACCAGGGTGCGCCAGGGGGGCAGGCGCACCCTAGTGCCTAGTGGGCACCTGGGTGGCCCCTTCTGGTGTTCCTTTTCTCCAATATTTTTTGTATATTCCAAAACAATTCTTCGTAAAATTTCAGCTCATTTGGAGATGTGCAGAATAGGTATCTCTGTCATAGCTTTTTCAGGTCCAGAATTCCAGCTGCCGATATTCTCCCTCTTTGTGTAAACCTTGCATATTATGAGAGAAAAGGCATTAGAATTACTCTACAGAGTTTTATACTGAATAACAACACTATAAATAACAGTAGGAAACATGGTGCAAAATGGACGTATTATCTCTCCCAAGCTTAGACGTCGCTTGTCCTGAAGCAAAAGCCGATATCAAAAATCATGTCCACATGTTTAGAGAGAGAGAGAGAGGTGTAGACAAAAACAAAATACAGACATAGTAGCATCATGCTTATTATTATAACAACAATAAACTTCATCGTAAAACTACTCATGAGAAAGTAAGAATTCATCACAACATCGAAGAAACTTTATTGAAAACCAACAAACTATGTTCTTAGTCAACTTTGCAATTGCAATTCATCATGTTTTTAGGAAGGGTCTCGTATCGAAGCCTTTTGGCAAGTCCACATACTCAACTATCATTTAGTCTTCTATGATTGCTAACACTCACATCATATATATGGAACAAAAAGTTTTAGCCAGACACATAGAAAGATAGGGGCTTATAGTTTTGCCTCCCAACTTATTCACCTCGAGGGTGATGTCAACAATAATAACTCATGATCACTCATATCCAACTGGATATATGTGCCTAGATCTTTCCCCACCACATGATGCTTTTAAAATAGAAAACTAAAAAGGAGTAGAGGAGAATAGTATTGTCTCTTGCATAAAAGTAAATACATAAAAGTAAAAGATAGGCCCTTCGCAGAGGGAAGTAGAGGTTGTCATGCGCTTTTATTTTCGGATGCACAAGCTCTTAGTGCAAGACAACGTCACATTATATTGCCCCTTATGATAGCAACCTTTATTATGCAGTCCGTCACTTTTATTACTTTGCCATCACAAGTTCGTACAATGCTTATTTTCCCTTACACTAAAAGATCATACATATTTAGAAGCCATTATTATTTCCTTATGCACCGATGACAACTTACTTGAAGGATCTTATTCAATCCATAGGATGGTATAGTGGACTCTCATAACTTGAGATTGGGTTTAAGGGCTTTGGATGCACAAGTAGTATCTGTACTTAGTGCAGATTTTTGGCTAGCAAAGATATTGAGCAAGCACCACATGTTGGAGGATCTATGGCAATATAACTTCTATGTGAATATGAACAAACATAAATCATTATGTTGTCTTCCTTGTCCAATGTCAACAATTTGGCATAAAATATTTAGTGGAGCTCACAATCATAAGAGATGTCCAAGATAGTATATTTGCATGTGGATCTTCTCTTCTCTTATTAATTCTTTAAGGAATTGCATCATTTACCAATGCTATGTTTGTCATTACTTTCCATAAGATTAGCATATGATCTTTTCATTATTTCCTTTATTTCGATTGAAACAAAAAGATAAAGAAGCAAAAACTCAAACTGATCTTTATTATATAACTCTCACTCGATTACATAGATAGATAGATCACGAAACTAGCACTCGGAAATAGACCATACTAAACTTTTATTCTACTAAATGATGAAACAACTAAAGATCGAACTAAGATAGGTAAAGGTAATAAAAGTGATGGCGATATGATACTGGGGCACCTCCCCCACGCTTGGCACAAGCCAAGGGGAGTGCCCATAACCGTGTGTTTAAGTCTCCTTCTTTGGTGGTGGTGGTGGTGTTGAGGAAGTAGCATTTCTCCCATTGCAAGCAAAAACCAATCTAGTTGGCCAAACCAAACCGATAGTTCGAAGAGAATTACAAATATATAAAATCATGCATAAAAGAATTCAGAGAAGATTCAAATAATATTCATAGATAAGCTGATCATAAATCCACAATTCATTGGATCTCGGCAAATACACCGCAAAAAGTATTACATCGAATAGACCTCTAAGAACATCGAGGAGAACATGGTATTGAGAATCAAAGAGAGAGAAGAAGCCATCTAGCTACTAGCTATGGACCCGTAGGTCTGTGGTAAACTACTCATGCTTCATTGGAAGGGCAATAGAGTTGATGTAGAAGCCCTCCATGATCAAACCCCCCTACGGCAGGGTGCCGAAAAAGGTCCCTAGATGGGATCTCACGGGTAAAGAAGGTTGCGGAGGTGGAAAAGTATTTCCGTGGATGCCTCTGATAGTTTGGGGATATATGGGAATATATAGGCGAAAGAATTAGGTCAGGAGGTGCACGAGGGGCCCACAAGGGTGGGGGTGCGCCCTACCCCCTGGGCGGTGCCATCTATCCTTGTGGCCTCCTTGTGGCTCGTCCGACTTCATCTCCAAGTCTCCTGGTTTTCTTCGGGTCCAAGAAAAACCATCGCGAAGGTTTTATTCCGTTTGGACTCCGTTTGGTATTCATTTTCTGCGAAAATCAAAAACAGGAACTAGCACTGGGCTCTAGGTTAATAGGTTAGTCCCAAAAATAATATAAAAAAGCATATTAAAGCATATAAAACATCCAAATAGATAATGTAATAGCATGGTACAATCAAAAATTATAGATACGTTGGAGACGTATCAAGCATCCCCAAGCTTAATTCCTGCTCGTCATCAAGTAGGTAAATGATAAAAATGGAATTTTTGATGTGGAATGCTACCTAACATATTTATCCATGTAATTTCTTTATCGTGGCATGAATGTTCAGATCTGTAAGATTCAAAACAAAAGTTTAATATTGACATAAAAACAATAGTACTTCAAGCATACTAACAAGGCAATTATGTCTTCTCAAAATAACATGGCCAAAGAAAGCTTATCCCTACAAAACCATACAGTCTAGCTATGCTCCATGTTCATCACACAAAATATTCAGATCATGCACAACCCCGATGACAAGCCAAGTAGTTGTTTCATACTTTTGATGTTCTCAAACTTTTTCAACTTTCACGCAATACATGAGCGTGAGCCATGGACATAGCACTATAGGTGGAATAGAAGGTGGTTGTGGAGAAGACAAAAAGAAGGAGATAGTCTCACATCAACTAGGCGTATCAACGGGCTATGGAGATGCCCATCAATAGATATCAATGTGAGCGAGTAGGGATTGCCATGCAACGGATGCACTAGAGGTATAAGTTTATGAAAGCTCAAAAGAAAACTAAGTGGGTGTGCATCCAACTCGCTTGCTAACGAAGACCTAGGGAAATTTGAGGAAGCCCATCATTGGAATATACAAGCCAAATTCTATAATGAAAATTTCCCTCTAGTATATGAAAGTGACAACATAGGAGACTCTCTATCATGAAGATCATGGTGCTACTTTGAAGCACACGTGTGGTACAAGGATAGTAGCATTGCCCCTTCTCTCTTTTCTCTCATTTCTTTATTTGGGCCTGCTCATTTTTTTGGCCTATTTTTTTTTTGTCCGGAGTCTCATCCCGACTCGTGGGGGAATCATTGTCTCCATCATCCTTTCTTCACATGTGACAGTGCTTTAATAATGATGATCATCACACTTTTATTTACTTACAACTCAAGAATTACAACTCGATACTTAGAATAAAATATGACTCTATATGAATGCCTTTGGTGGTGTACCGGGATGTGCAATGAATCAAGAGTGACATGTATGAAAGAATTATGAATAGTGGCTTTGCCACAAATACGATGTCAACTACATGATCATGCAAAGCAATATGACAATGATGGAGCGTGTCATAATAAATGGAATGGTGGAAAGTTGCATGGACATATATCTCGGAATGGCTATGGAAATGCGATAACAGGTAGGTATGGTGGCTGTTTTGAGGAAGGTATATGGTTGGTTTATGGTTCCGATGAAAGTTGCACGGTACTAGAGAGGCTAGCAATGGTGGAAGGGTGTGAGTGCGTATAATCCATGGAGTCAACATTAGTCATAAAGAAATCACATACTTATTGCAAAAATATATTAGTTATTGAAACAAAGTACTACGCGCATTATTTTAAGGGGATAAATTTGTAGGAAAAGACCATCGCTCGTCCTGGACTGCCACTCATAAGGAAGATAGTCAATAAATAAATCATGCTCCGACTTCATCACATAACGGCTCACCATACATGCATGCTACTGGAATCACAAACTTTAACACAAGTATTTCTCAAATTCACAATTACTCACTAGCATAACCCTAATATCACCATCTTCATATCTCAAAACAATCATAAGGAATGAAACTTCTCATAGTATTCAATGCACTTTATATGAAAGTTTTTATTATATCCCTCTTGGATGCCTATCATATTAGGACTAAATTTATAACCAAAGCAAATTACCATGCTGTTTTAAAGACTCTCAAAAATAATGTAAGTGAAGCATGAGAGTTCATCAATTTATATAAAATAAAACCACCGCCGTGCTCTAAAAACATATAAGTGAAGCACTAGAGCAAACTTGCCTAGCTCAAAAGATATAAGTGAAGCACATAGAGTACTCTAGTAAATCACGATTCATGCGCGTCCCTGTCAAAAACAGAACATTCTGTAGTAATCTAGATAGTTCAAATACTTCTGTAACTCCAAAAATTCTGAAACAGTAGGAAAACAGGGGCAATTTGTATATCAATCTTTTGTAAAAAATTCATAATTTTATCACGCTTCTTTGTTTTTTAAAAATTCTGGGACTGGGCGCAAAAGTTTTTGCTTTTCAGCAAGATCAAATCAACTATCACCGTAAGCTATCCCAAAGGTCATACTTGGCACAAAAGCTAACTAAAACAGAAAACCACATATAACCAGAGGCTAGATGAATTATTTAATGCAAAACAGAACCTAAAAATAAAAAACAAAAACAAAATTGGGTTGCCTCCCAATAAGCGCTATTGTTTAACGCCCTTAGCTAGGCATAAAACACGAATAGATCTAGGTATTGTCATCGTTGGTATGCAATCCGTAAGTAGCTCTCATAATAGATTCATAAGGCAATTTAATTTTCTTTCTTGGAAAGTGTTCCATGCCATTCCTTAACAGAGATTTAAATCTAATGTTTCCTTCTTTCATATCAAGAATTGGACCACCCGTTCTAAGGAAAGTTCTACCAAGAATAATAGGACACGCAGGATTGCAATCTATATCAAGAACAATGAAATCTACGGGCACATAATTCCTATTCGCAACAATAAGAACATCATTAATCCTTCCCATAGGTTTCTTAATAGTGGAATCCACAAGATGCAAATTTAAAGAACAATCATCAAATTTACAGAAACCTAACACATCACATAAAGTTTTTTGAATCGTGGAAATGCTAGGACCCAAATCAGACAAAGCATGGCACACATAATCTTTAATCTTAATCTTAATAGTAGGTTCTCACTCATCATAAAATTTTCTAGGGATAGAAACTTCCAATTCAAGCTTTTCTTCAAAAGATTGCATCATAGAATCAATGATATGTTTAGTAAAAGCTTTGTTTTGATTATAAGCATGAGGAGAATTCAACATGGATTGCAACAAGGAAACACAATCTATTAAAGAACAATTAACATAATTAAATTCCTTGAAATCCAAAAGAGTGGGTTCATTGCTACTTAAAGTTTTGACCCATCCAATCCTACTTTTATCAATTTTTGCATGAAGATCTAAAAACTCCAAATCATTGGGACGCCTTTTAACTAAAGTTGACTCATCTCCAGTCCCATCTTTATCAAGATTTATATTGGAAAACAAAGATTCAATAGGAGTCACATCAATCACTTTAAGATCTTCATCATTATTTAAAGATTCTGGTTTAGCGGCCATCTTATTTACCAAGGTAGCTTGTTTATCAGAAATTTGGTCTACTAAATTTTCAAGATGAGCAAACTAAGATTTCAAACCATAAAATTCCTTAGACATATCATCGAGCTCTTTATTCATGTACTCCATAAAACTTTTCTGCTCCTTGAGCTTGTTTCTAAAGAAATCATTATATTCAAATTGCGAAGACATGAAGCTCCAAACATTATTTTAAATTTCTTCTAACCTCCTAAAGTGAAGATCAACATTCTTTGGTTTAGTCATCGTGACAAAACGAGCAACCCAACACCTGAGGACACAAAAAACAAACGAAGAAGTCAAACAGAAGAGGGGCGAAGAAAAGGCAAATCTTTTCAAATATCGTTTTAGAATTGTGCGAGAGGAAAACGAGAGGCCAATTGCGAATAATGTAATGGAAGAGATGAGAGATTATGATGGGTACTTGGTATTTCTTGACTTGGCTTAGATCTGCGTGCCAGAAATTGGCAAGTTGACGGGAAGAAAATCTTGACTTGCCGTAAATCTCCCCGGCAACGGAGCCAGAAATTCTTCCTGCCACTTCTTGATCTTGCATTGGTTTTTCCCTTGAAGAGGAAAGGGTTATGCATCAAAGTAGAGATAAGTATTTCCCTCAGTTTAAGAACCAAGGTATCGATCCAGTAGGAAACAACGCACAAATCACCGAATACCTGCACAAAAAATCAAATAACATGCACCCGACGCAATAAAGGGGTTGTCAATCCCTTTGTTTGCTTGCAAAGTGAGATATGATAGAGATAGATAAACGATAAAGTAAATATTTATGGTTTATGGATCGGAAAGTAAAGGATTGCAAAATAGTAGATCGAAAACTTATATGATGGAAAATATACTCGGGGCCATAGGTTTCACTAGAGGGTTCTCTCAAGATAGCAAATAATACGATGGGTGAACAAATTACTGCCGAGCAGTTGATAGAAAAGCGCAAAGTTATGACGATATGTAAGGCAATGATCATGAATATAGGCAAAACATCCGTGTCAAGTAGACCGAAATGATTCTGCATATACTACTATTACTCCACACATCGACCACTATCCAGCATGCCTCTATATTATTAAGTTCATATAGAACGGAGTAATGCATTACGTAAGATGACATGATGCAGAGGAATTAACACAAGGAATATGATGAAAACCCCATCTTTTTATCCTCGATGGCAACAATCGAATACATGCCTTTCTGCCCCTACTGTCACTAGGAAAGGACACCGCAAGATTGAACCCAAAGCTAAGCACTTGTCCGATTGCAAGAAAAACCAATTGATGTCTACTACACAACCTTCTTCTTGTAGACGTTGTTGGGCCTCCAAGTGCAGAGGTTTGTAAGACAGTAGCAAATTTCCCTCAAGTGGATGACCTAAGGTTTATCAATCCCTGGGAGGCGTAGGATGAAGATGGTCTCTCTCAAACAACCCTACAACCAAATATCAAAGAGTCTCTTGTGTCCCCAACACACCCAATACAATGGTAAATTGTATAGATGCACTAGTTCGGCGAAGAGATGGTGATACAAGTGCAATATGGATGGTAGATATAGGTTTTTGTAATCTGAAAATATAAAAATAGAAAGGTAACTAATGATAAAAGTGAGCGAAAACGGTATTGCAATGCTAGGAAACAAGGCCTAGGGTTCATACTTTCACTAGTGCAAGTTCTCTCAACAATAATAACATAATTGGATCATATAACTATCCCTCAACATGCAACAAAGAGTCACTCCAAAGTCACTAATGGAAAAGAACAAACGAAGAGATTATTGTAGGGTACGAAACCACCTCAAAGTTATCCTTTCTGATCGATCTATTCAAGAGTCCGTAGTAAAATAACATGAAGCTATTCTTTCCATTCAATCTATCCTAGAGTTCGTACTAGAATAACACCTTAAGACACAAATCAACGAAAACCCTAATGTCACCTAGATACTCCAATGTCACCTCAAGTACCTGTGGGTATGATTATACGATATGCATCACACAATCTCAGATTCATCTATTCAACCAACACAAAGAACTTCAAAGAGTGCCCCAAAGTTTCTACCAGAGAGTCAAGACAAAAACATGTGCCAACCCCTATGCATAAGTTCACGAGGTCATGAAACTCACAAGTTGATAACCAAAACATATATCAAGTGGATCACGTGATATCCCATTGTCACCACAGATAAGCACATGCAATACATACATCAAGTGTTCTCAAATCCTTAAATAATCAATCTGATAAGATAAATTCAAAGGGAAACCTCAATCCATTACAAGCGAGTAGAGGGGGAGAAACATCATAAGATCCAACTATAATAGCAAAGCTCGTGATACATCAAGATCGTGCCGAATCAAGAACACGAGAGAGAGAGAGATCAAACACATAGCTACTGGTACATACCCTCAGCCCCGAGGGAGAACTACTCGCTCCTCATCATGGAGAGCACCGGGATGATGAAGATGGCCACCGGAGAGGGATTCCCCCTTCCAACAGGGTGCCGTAACGGGTCTAGATTGGTTTTCGGTGGCTACACAGGCTTACGGCGGCGGAACTCCCGATCTAGGTTTCTTTCTGGAAGTTTCAGTATATATAAGAGGTTTTGGTGTCGAGAATAAGTCAGGGGGTCTCCGGGCTGTCCACAAGGTAGGGAGGCACGCCCCCACCCTCGTGGGCAGCCCGTGACTCTTCTGGCCCAACTCTTTTACTCCATGGCCTTCTTCTGGTCCAAAAATAAGTTCCGTGAAGTTTCAGGTCAATTGGACTCCGTTTGATTTTCCTTTTCCATAAAACTCAAAAATAAGGAAAAAACAAAAACTGGCACTGGGCTCTAGGTTAATAGGTTAGTCCGAAAAATCATATAAAATAGCATATAAATGCATATAAAATATCCAAGGTTGATAATATAATAGCATGGAACAATGAAAAATTATCGATACGTTGGAGACGTATCAATCACCCCCAAGCTTAATTCCTGCTCGTCCTCGAGTAGGTAAATGATAAAAACAGAACTTTTGATGTGGATAGCTACCTAGCATAATTCTCAATGTAATTTTCTTTATTGTGACATGAATGTTCAGATCTGAAAGATTCAAGACAAAAGTTTAATATTGACATAAAAATAATAATACTTCAAGCATACTAACTAAGCAATCATGTCTTCTCAAAATAACATGGCAAAAGAAAGTTCATCCCTACAAAATCATATAGTTTGGTCATGCTCCATTTTTGTCACACAAGAATGCTCTCATTATGCACAACCCCGATGACAAGCTAAGAAATTGTTTCATACTTTAGTAATCTCAAACTTTTTTAACTTTCACGCAATACATGAGTGTGAGCCATGGATATAGCACTATGGGTGGAATAGAATATGATGATGGAGGTTATCTGGAGAAGACAAAAAAGGAAAAGTCTCACATTGACACAGCTAATGAATGGGCTAGGGAGATGCCCATCAATTGATGTCAATGCAAGGACTAGGGATTGCCATGCAACGGATGCACTAGAGCTATAAATGTATGAAAGCTCAACAAAATAAACTAAGTGGGTGTGCATCCAACTTGCTTGCTCACGAAGACCTAGGGCATTTGAGGAAGCCCATTGTTGGTATGTACAAGCCAAGTTCTATAATGAAAAATTCCCACTAGTATATGAAAGTGACAATATAAGAGACTCTCTATCATGAAGATCATGGTGCTACTTTGAAGCACAAGTGTGGAAAAAAGATAGTAGCATTGTCCCTTTTATTTTATTTGGCCTTTCTTTATTTTCATTTTTATTTGGCCTTTCACTTTTTTCCTTTTTGGGACCATGCTCTATTAATGATGATCATCACACTTCTATTTATTTACAACTCAATGATTACAACTTGATACTAGAACAAAGTATGACTCTATATGAATGCCTCTGGTAGTGTACCAGGATGGGCAATGAATCAAGAGTGACATGTATGAAATTATGCATGGTGGCTTTGCCACAAATACGATGTCAACTACATGATCATGCAAGGCAATATGACAATGATGAAGCATGTCATAATAAATGGAACGGTGGAAAGTTGCATGGCAATATATCTCGGAATGGCTATGGAAATGCCATAATAGGTAGGTATGGTGGCTTTTTTGAGGAAGATATAAGGAGGTTTATGTGTGATAGAGTGTATCATATCACGGGGTTTGGATGCACCGGAGAAGTTTGCACCAAATCTCAAGGTGAGAAAGGGCAATGCACGGTACCGAAGAGGCTAGCAATTATGGATAGGTGAGAGTGCGTACAATCCATGGACTCAACATTAGTCATAAAGAACTCACATACTTATTGCAAAAATTTACAAGTCATCAAAAACCAAGCACTACGCGCATGCTCCTAGGGGGATAGATTGGTAGGAAAATACCATCGCTCGTCCCCGACTGCCACTCATAAGGAAGGCAATCAAAGAAACACCTCATGCTTCAAATTTGTCACACAACGGTTACCATACGTGCATGCTATGGGACTTGCAAACCTCAACACAAGTATTTCTCAAGTTCACAATTAGTCAACTAGCACGACTCTAATATTACCATCTTCATATCTCAAAACAATTATCAAGTATCAAACTTCTCATAGTATTCAATGCACTTATATGAAAGTTTTTATTATATCCCTCTTGGATGCCTATCATATTAGGAATAGATTAATAACCAAAGCAAATTAACATGCTGTTTTAAAGACTCTCAAAATAATATAAGTGAAGCACGAGAGTTCATCTATTTCTCAAAAATAAAACCACCGCCGTGCTCTAAAAGGATATAACTGAAGCACTAGAGCAAATGACAAACTACTCCAAAAGATATAAGTGAAGATCAATGAGTAGTTGAACAATTATGCAACTACGTGAAGACTCTCTAACATTTAAGAATTTCAGATCTTGGTAAATTATTCAAACAACAAGCAAAACAAAATAAAATAAAATGACACTCTAAGAAAAACACATATCATGTGGTGAATAAAAATATACCTCCAAGTAAAGTTACCGATAGACGAAGACGAAAGAGGGGATGCCATCCGGGGCATCCCCAAGCTTAGGCCCTGGGTCGTCCTTGAATATTACCTTGGGGTGCCTTGGACGCCTCATGGATCCTCCGACTTCATCTCCATGTATCCTGGATTTCTTCTAGTCCAAGAAAAAGCATCGCGAAGATTTTATTCCGTTTGGACTCCATTTGGTATTCCTTTTCTACGAAACTCAGAAAGAGGAAAAAACAGGAACTGGCACTAGGCTCTAGGTTAATAAGTTAGGCCCAAAAATAATATAAAATAGCATATTAATGCATATAAAACATCCAAAACAGATAATATAATAGCATGGAACAATAAAAAATTATAGATACGTTGGAGACGTATCACACCGCCACTCCATTGCCCACTCCAGCGAGAATGCCGTCCTCCCATGCTTGCTGCGGGCTAGCGAACGCGTAGGTTGCGCTGCTCATGGCACGAGAACTACTGCGCTACCGCCCCGCCGGTGACTGGCTTGGCCACATTGCTGAGCTCATCAATGCCGCGGGCGAGGCCACTTCGCCGTCCTTCTTGCTCCGCCCCGCCATCCTAGGCGGGCGATGTAGCCCATGATGCTCCTCCCCCTCCTCTGCGTGGCGCAGACCCAGAGCCCGGGCGCAGCGTGCCCCCGCGTGACTCGCCTTGTGGGGCGCCTACATGAGATGAAGCAAGTTGCCAGGTGGTGCAGCGGCCCCAAGGAGATGCGCGCGTGCTTCCTGCGCCGCCGCGTCAAGACAACGCGCCGCTGGAGGCGTTGGCGCGCGGCTCCAAGACCAAGCTCCATCCATGCTCCTAGTCCCCGTGAGAGCGGCAGGCTATCATGCCTTCACCCCAGAGCTGCACCGAGTTGTCTGGACTGACAAGTTCAAGCCGGATCTACCTCCACGCTACAACGGCACCCCAGACCCTGCGAAGTTTCTCCAACTCTACACGCTGAGCATCAAAGCGGCAAACGGTGACGACAAGGTCATGGTGAACTGGTTCCCCATGGCCCTCAAGGATGGTGCACGCTCTTGGCTCCTGAACCTCCTGGTGGGGTCGATCTTGCCGGCGTTCAGGGAACGGGGGTCCCTAGACTTGCCTGCCTGCGGCCTGCGGCATGGCTCAAAAGGGGGCCCGGCGCGGCCCATCTTCACCAACACAAACCCAAGACCCTCGCGAGGGGCCAAGCCTCGCGGGGCGGACGACGCGGAGCTTCCTCAGGCACGGCCTCGTCAGGCTGGCTCACGAGGAGGCGGAGAGATCAAGGCGGGGTACCTCACGAGGTGCCTGTGACGCAAGCCATGACGACCGAGGGCTCCAGGCGGATGCCAGCCCGCGCAGTGTCCTCTTTTCCTCTTTGGTGCAAAGGGGGCAAGCGCAGCCGCGGAGTACCGAGGCATCAGGCAAAGGTTGCCATTTCGGTGCAACGAGACCAAGACTAGGAGGACTACGAGACGGAGGTCACCGTGGAGCCAAAGACGGCGTCATCACCAGAGCTTTGCGCAGGCAAAGACTACTTTTGTCAGGATAGCTAGTACTAGCTGTCCCCCTTCAAATTAGCCCGCCATTGTTGGCTCCCTTCCCGCTCGATATTTGGGAAGAGGACCAGGGCCCCTATAAATAGGACCGGCCACCCGCTAGACAGGGGAGAGAGGACTGAGGGCAAAAAGAAAGAGAGAGAGAGAGAGAGAGAGAGAGAGAGAGAGAGAGAGAGAGAGAGAGAGAAGGGCGACTGAGCTCCTCCCAGCAGTTCATCGCCCCAGCCAAGAACAGACCCTCGCGAGGCTGTTCTTCCTTGTATTGTTCATCATCATCAGCCCAAGATGCAATCCACCACACCACACACTGGAGTAGGGTATTACACCACAACGGTGGCCCGAACCAGTATAAACCATGTGTCTCTTGTGTTGTTCTTTCCTTAGTTTAGATCCTAGCAAGGCGGAGGGATGCAGGTAGGTAGGAGACGAAAGCTCCACGCGCACCCCAGTGTTCGAACCTCAAGGGTCTGCCGGAACCCGAAATCCGACATTTGGCGCGCCAGGTAGGGGTGCGCCGGGATTCGTCTTCCACCATCCCGTTCTCCTCCGACCATCACACCCATGTCTGACGCTCGTCGGGCCCGCGTCGAGCGCCGTGCCACGCTCGCTTCCCGCGTCGCCCAGACGGCCCCTGTCGGCATGCGCCCTCTTCGTTCCCCGTCACCTGCCGTCAATGCCGCCACCGGCCCGGCGGGGGACGAGCGGCAAGCATCGTCCCAGCATCCGTCCGTGCGGCAAGACGGTCGCACTGCAACTCCCTCGCTCACCCTAGCTGGTTCTTCGTCCCGCGCGCTCCGCGCGCCCATGGAGGCTCGAGCTGCACTCATCATGGCAAACGAGCTCCTGCGCTACCACCCTGTTGACGATGTCTACGAAGAATGGCTCGACCGCGTCGCCAAGCTCGTCCGCGCCGTAGGGGGCTCTCCTGCACCGTCCGTTCCGCTGCACCGCACCCCGCCCCGCGCGGGCAATGAAGCTCTGGCGGCGCCCCGACCGCCTCCTCCTCAGGAAGGCGCCATGGATCCAAGGCGCGTGGCCCCTGGGCGGAACCCGCTCCGGCACGCGCCAGCGCAGCAAGAGCAGAGCTGTCAAGAAGTCCCTCGCCCGCAAGAAGCTGCCCGGGCGCTCCCTGTTCCAGCACGTCGTGACCATGCTCCTACTCCCGCGCGTCAAGACCCCGCGCTGCACCCAGCTGCAGCACGTGGGGACATGCAAGACCAAGCTCCCCGTCATTCAAGGCCTCCCGTGGCCACAATAGGCTGCCGCGCCTTCAATGCCGAGCTACGCAGCATCGCGTGGCCCGGCAAGTTCAAGCCAGACTTGCCTCCTCGCTACGACGGCACGGCTGACCCTGCGGAGTTCCTCCAGCTCTACGAGCTGGGCATCGAAGCTTCCAACGGAGACGAGAAGGTCATGGCGAACTGGTTCCCCATGACACGCAAGGACGGGGCCCGCACCTGGCTCCTGAACCTGGCTCCAGGCACAATCTCCTCCTGGGACGAGATGTGCAACCGCTTCGTCGCCAACTTCCAAGGCACTCGCGACCGGCCTCCCGCCGTAATAGACATGCGCCGCATCAAGCAACAGCCCGGGGAGACCCTGTAGAAGTACATCCAGCGCTTCAACAACGCGTGCCTCAAGATTCCCAAGGTGACCGAGGAGGCCATCATCTCGGCCTTCTCCGACGGCGTGCGCGACGTCAAGATGAAGGAGGAGCTGGCGATGCATGAAGACCTGTGCACCTCCTTGGAGCTGTTCAACCTGGCAACCAAGTGCGCCAGGGCCGAGGAAGGGCGTCTCTCCCTCCTCGAGCTGCCTGCCGCAGACCCAGAAAGGAAGAAGCCCAAGACCAAGGATGTGAAGCGCAAGGGGGCTACCGTGCTTGCGGCAAAACTAGACACCAAGCGAGGCAGAGATCAGCCCGAACCTTCCAAGGGCGGCCGGTACTGTGTGTACCACGACCTCCACACCCATAACACCAACGAATGTCAAGAGCTCCGAGCCGTGCGAGAAGGAAGGATCGGCCGTCGCCCTGACCACAGTGACCAGGGCTACGGCCGAGGAGGAGGAAGGAACGCAGGACGCTGGGAAGACCATGGCCCATGCCAAGGGTGGTGCGACCAACCTCGCGAGGATCGCTGGCAAGACCCGCCTCGCGAGGGAGGCTGGAGGGATCAGCCTCGCGAGGGGGACTGGAGGGATCAGCCTCGCGAGGATCGCCCGCAAGGCAACGCAGGCCTCCCACCGCAGCCACTGCAGCCAAGAAGAAACAAAGACCGCCACCAGGACGAGGGGGATGGGGGCTTCCAGGAGCCACGCGTGATCGCCTGCATCTTGGGAGGGGCACAAGCCCCAGCCTCTCAGCGCATCTTCAAGCAGTTCGCCCGCGAAGTGAACGCAGTCCTCCCCAGGCTCGAAGCCACGCGCCCTCTCAGGTGGTCGGCGTGCGCCATCACGTTCAGCTCGGCAGATCAGCTCAAGTGTGTGGCTACAGCCGGAGTCCTCCCGATGCTTTGTTCCCCAATCATCAGCAACACGGTGGTCACCAAGACCATCATCGATGGCGGGGTAGGTCTCAACGTCCTGTCCGTGGAAACATTCAACAACCTCCAAGTGCCCTACAGCCAGCTTCAGCCAACCAAGCCTTTCTCCGGTATCACCGACGGCTCCACGGTCCCGATTGGGCAGGTCCGCCTCCCTGTCACCTTCGAGGCACGCGACAACTACCGCACCGAGCTCATCGACTTCGACGTCGCTCACATTCTCCTGCCGTACAACGCCATCCTTGGGTACCCAGAGCTGGCCAAGTTCATGGCCGTAACTCACCACGGCTACAACGTCCTCAAGATGCCAGGAAGTGGCGGAGTCCTCACGGTGCCCTGTGAAGAGAAGGACGCGGTGTGTTCCTTGGAACGAGCCTTTCAGGCCGCGTCACTGGAAGACCCGGATCGTGGAAGCAGGAGGCCTCCGGAGACCGCCCCTAAGAAGAAGAAGACATCGTCCGGCCCGACCACTCAGGGGGCAGGCCCCTTTGGGCCCGCGCCTGCCAAGGCGGAACATCCTCCCATCGCAGGAAAGCGCGCCCAGCGCCCTCCTCAGGCAGGGCTCGGGGGCTCTCCCCTGGAGGGCCACCGACCTAGCTAGGGTCACGAGGGAGGCGCTTGGGCACCACATGGAGGCGTGTTTCGAAGCATGTTTCCCTCAAGAAGGAGCAAGGCAAGGAGATCCAGACCCTCAGGAGTTCATCAGCAAGGTCATTCAGGAGCTACAGGAGTCAAGAGTCATGAAAGGCGGCCGCCGCCTACCAGCAGTGGCTCCCCATGCAGGCGAGGATGGTGGGCTACACATCTGCATCGACATACCAGGGCTCAACCGAGTCGCCTCTCTGGAGCACCTCTGGCCCTCGCGAGTGGGGTGGTGCGGAGGCCCACCCCACAGCTATGTTTGCATGCCTTACGGCCTGCCGAGCGCGGCTGACGCGTACCAGCGCCTCATGAGGGGCATCACGGAGGCACGAGAGGCCAGGCGTTCCGCTGCCCTGGCAGGGATGGAGATGGCCCGCGAGGAGCCGCCAGTGCCTCCGGAGCCTCCCGAGGCCCCTGGGCCTGGGGGCTTGTGAGGATCGGGTCCTGCAGCCTACCGAGCCTGCTACATCAACGCTCCTTCGTCCTCAACATCATCGGGTAACACCGTTCTAGTTTTACTTCCAGCTGGGAGCGCCCCCCCAGGACTGCATTATTCCCAGGCCGCGTGGGTCCATCCCTGCGGCGTGTATCCCTTTTTTATTCCCTGTTGTTAGCTTACCTTGTTGGGGGCGCCCCTCAGGCTGCATGATCCCCAAGTCGCTCGGGCCTGACCCAGTGATGTCCGCATTCCCAGCATCTATTTGAACGAATCCACTCCTTCGCGGCTAATGTGTTTTACCTAGTTGCCTGCTCAGCTGACGCCAACTAACGGAGCTGCTCCCAAACGGCACGACACTTGCGCATGGGTCCGTCCCTGCAACACCGACAAACCTGGATGGCTGAGCTCTGGCCGCGGCAGCCCCGCACAGCGTCACCTCGTCAAGCCTTCAGTGCCTCACTACCCCTCGGAAGCAACCAATGGCTGACTGTCAATTGTCATGGCAACTCCTTGTTTTTTTCTATGGTGGACCTGCAGGACCTCCTGAAGGAGCTGCGTCAGGCAAGGCCCTTGCGGTGTCTCTTTCGCCCTCGTCCGCGCGAACCGCTTGCATGTTAAAGGGGGGGTGCCTGAGCATCGCGACTCAGGGCTCCTACCAGCTCTCCAGCCCTCACCCTCTAGCCTTGACCACGGCATCGCGACCTGGCATACCAGTGATGGCTGAGACCCGCTCGAGGGCCGGGACCCAAGGACATAGAGAAGAAAGGGGAACAAAGGCGAGAGGGGAGAGACACGCGAGGACCTCACCGAGCAACCTCGCGCCTGCCGAAGCACGGACCCGGCGATACACCAGAGAGTGGCCCCTGATCCTGGAGATAAGTCATCACCCGGAAGCGCCAGCTACCGTGGCACCATCCCCGCACCTAATGCCATCCCGTGTTAGCGACGCCACTCTCCTTTCTCACCAAACGACGGCTGCTTGGGCGCCAAATGGGACCTCCTGAGCATCGCGACTCAGGGGCTCTTACTGGACTCCGGGTCGCTCACCTCCTGGCCTTGACCACGGCATCGCGACCTGGCATACTAGCAACGGCTGAAGCCGCCTTGGGACTAGGACCTGTCGGCGCAGAGAACCAAGCCCTCGTGAGGTTCGAAAGGGAGGACCGAGCTAAGACGGAATGAGCAACTCGCACAATTCTACGACAGGGGTTATATTAACAAAACAGGATCACAGGCACCTTACAAGCCCCCATGGGACGCCTTTTTGATTCCTCGCAGGGAACAGATCCTAAAGGGACACAAACTACATGCGTCCCAGCAAAAGACGCCATCATCAACAGTGGGCCATCAAGCACTGACGCCAACCCCATCCAGATCAGGGTCGGGGGCGGCCTGACGAGCCCGCCCTGCTCCAGGAGCGGCGCCGGCTCGGGGGCTCGTAGCTATCATCGCTCGTCTCCGGAGTCGCAAAGAGCTCGCCGGAGTCGCTGGAACCTCCGACGCCTCCACCACCCGAGGAGCCGCCAAGGGAGCGGTTGGCGGGCCCAGTCCTTGTCGCGGCAGGGTCCTGGCCACCTTCCCTGGGGCAGCACTCCAGCCGGCGCCCGCTCGCATCGAAGACCTTGAAGAGCATCACCGAAGCACCGTCGTAATCCAAGTGGACCGTGAAGACGCCCCTTACCCTGCAAACCCGGGCGATCTCTCTCTAGCCCCGAGTCATGTAGACCTCGCCCGGGGCAACGACTGCGACCTCTGCCTCGGTCGCGAGGGTGCTGCAGCCGGCGTGCTGCAGCCAGAGCTCCAGGGGCTCCCCCTGCGGGATGATGGAGGCGAAGAAGGGAGGAAGGCGGATCCAAGACTGAAGAGGAATGGCGACGTGAAGCACGAACTCTCGGGAGGAGCCCTCGGTGTGGACCCCAGGGGGACCACCCACACCTTCGTGAACCGCCAGCGTCGACGGCAGCGCCGCTCATGGCGGTCAGCATCAGCTCCTTCAGGGCCCTCGACATGGGCGTACAATGGAAGCAGGAACCCCGGCGGTGCCCGCTCACACAAAGGCCTCGACACCACCTGAAGGGCCCCCTCGTCCAAGCCACGGGGGGCGAGCCGTTTCTTTGGCGGGAGTGGGTCTGGTTCCTCTCGGGGAGCCTTTCCCTTCTCTGCCGTCGAGAACCGGCGGATCGGAGCCATCGCAGCAAGACGGAGCAAGGATCGGTAAGAAGGAGAAGCAAGGAGGGATGGACTGGAAGGGCGCGCGTTGTTCCGTACTTATGGCCGGCGGAGGCCAACCGCCTACCTCCACGATCGCAGGTAATCATGACCCACTTTGCATGTAGGGACTTGTCCAATCCGTGCAGTTGCCAAGGCGCCATGGGGAAGTGGAGGCGCCCACGTCCAATCAACCGCCACGCGGCGCCCAAGGCCGCAGACTGTTAGGGCCCGCGGCACTTCGCTCTTGCCCTTCCGCCTCCCTGCACGACCAAGTCCAGGCGCGCCTTGGGCCCGGGGGCTACTGTCGGTGTTCTGGGAACGAGGGTCCCCAGACTTGCCTGCCTGCGGCCTGCGGCGTGGCTCAAAAGGGGGCCCAGCGTGGCCCATCTTCACCAACACAAACCCAAGACCCTCGTGAGGGGCCAAGCCTCGCGGGGCAGACGACGCGGAGCTTCCTCAGGCATGGTCTCGTCAGGCTGGCTCACGAGGAGGCGGAGAGATCAAGGCGGGGTACCTCACGAGGTGCCCGTGATGCAAGCCATGATGACCGCACAGTGTCCTCCTTTCCTCTTTGGTGCAAAGGGGGCAAGCGCAGCCGCGGAGTATCGAGGGATCAGGCAAAGGTTGCCATTTCGGTGCAACGAGACCAAGACCAGGAGGACTACGAGACTGAGGTCACCGTGGAGCCCAAGATGGTGTCATCACCAGAGCTTTGCGCAGGCGAAGACTACTTTTGTCAGGATAGCTAGTACTAGCTGTCCCCCTTCAAATTAGCCGGCCATTGTTGGCTCCCTTCCCGCTCGATATTTGGGAAGAGGACCAGGGCCCCTATAAATAGGACCGGCCACCCGCTAGACACGGGAGAGAGGACCGAGGGCAAAAAGAAAGAGAGAGAGAGAGAGAGAGAGAAGGGCGACTGAGCTCCTCCCAGTAGTTCATCGCCCCAGCCAAGAACAGACCCTCGCGAGGCTGGTCTTCCTTGTATTGTTCATCATCATCAGCCCAAGAGGCAATCCACCAAACCACACACTGGAGTAGGGCATTACACCACAACGGTGGCCCGAACCAGTATAAACCCTGTGTCTCTTGTGTTGTTCTTTCCTTAGTTTAGATCCTAGCAAGGCAGAGGGATGCAGGTAGGTAGGAGACGAAAGCTCCGCGCGCACCCCAATGTTCGAACCTCAAGGGTCTGCCGGAACCCGAAATCTAATAGATCTCCTCCTGGGATGAGCTTTGTGAGTGTTTCGTCGCCAACTTTCAGGGCACACACGACCGCGCTCCTGCAGTGGGCGACCTGCGTTGTGTGAAGCAGCAGACGGGCGAGACCTTGCACAAGTACATACATCACTTCACAAACGTCCGTCTCAGGATCCCGTAGGCATCTTATGAGGCCATCATCTCAGCATTCTCTGAAGGCGTCTGGGATGTCAAGATGAAGGATTACCTCGCCATCAACGAGGACTTGTGCTCGGCCCTGGAGATGTTCATCCAGGCGAACAAGTGCGCAAGGGCCGAGGAAGGTTGCCTCTCCCTTATGGAGCTTCCTGAGGCCGACCTAGAAGATAAGAAGGCCAAGGCTAAGGAGGCAAAGCGCAAGGATCCTGCTATGCTCGCGGCTGATCCTGAGATGAAGCATGGTAGCGACCATGATGAACCTCCCAGGGGCAACCATCCATTCTGCATCTTCCAAAACATGCACAACTACAAAACCAACGACTACCAAGAGCTCAGGGCTCTTTGCAATGGGCGCCTTAGTCGCTGCCCCGAGCGTGGTGACCGGGGCTTTAGCCGCGGGGGAGGCCACGACAGAGGCCACCGGGACAACCGTGACCCTTGCAAGGACTGGCGCGATCAACTTCGTAAGGACCGCTGGTGCGACGAGCCACACGATGGGTTATGGCGTGACCAAACTCGTGAGGCCCGCCCTCACGGCAATGCTGGCCTCCCTCCGCTTCCGCGGCCGCCAAGGAGGAATGATGGCAACTGGCAGGATGACAGGGCTGGGGGCTTCCAAGAGCCTCGTGCTATCGCTTGCATACTGGGTGGTGCACATGCCCCAGCCTCACAACGCATCTTCAAGCAGTTCGCTCGTGAGGTGAACGCAACCCTCCCGAGGCTCGAGGTCGCACGTCCCCTCAAGTGGTCGTAGTACGCTAGCACTTTTGACTCCAAGGATCACCCCAGGTGCTCGGCTGCCGGAGGCACGCTTCCCATGCTCTGCACGCCCACCATTAGCAACGTCCTCGTCACCAAGACTCTCGTCGACGGTGGCGCATGGCTCTATGTTCTCTCTGTCGAGACATTCGAGACACTCCAGGTGCCCTATGATCAACTTCTTCCAACCATGCCTTTCTCAGGGGTGACCGACGGCTCCACCATCCCCCTGGGATTCATACACCTCCCAGCCACCTTCGACAATCGAAACAACTACCACACCGAACTCATCGACTTTGACGTTGCTCACATCGGCTTGCCGTACAACGCCATCCTAGGATATCCGGCCCTTGCCAAGTTCATGGCGGCAACTCACCACGGCTACAATGTCCTCAAGATGCCAGGGAGCGCAGGTATCATCATGATCGCCTGCGATGAAAAGGATGCAGTTTGCTCCCTCAAGCGCGCTTACGAGGCCGCGGCGGGTGACAACCCAGATGATGAAGGCACCATCCTGCCTCGTGAGACCATGCCCAAGAAGAAGATCTCCTCCTCAAGAGCCGTCAAGGGGCTAGCGCACCTGCCAATGGTGCTTCAGGCCCCACACCCGCTGTTGGGGCGTCCCTTCCTCCCGCATAGGAAGGCGCACCCGGTGCCTCTTTCAGGACGGGCTTGGGGGCTGCTGTCTGGAGAGCCTTTGACCTGACCAGTGCAACGAGGGAGGTGCTCGGGCACCATTTGGAGGCGTGCTTCGATGCGCGCCCCCACGAGCAAGGCGCATGGTGCGAGGCGCCAGGTGCGTGAGAGTTCATCGTCAAGGTAATCGAGGATCTTCAGGAAGCAAGGGCCATGCGTGGCGAGCGTCCCCCCCGCACGTCCTCCAAGTGCAGTTGCGACCCCTGATGTGGCCAGCAGGATGCACGTCTGCGTCAACATACCGGGCCTCAACAGGGGTGCTTCGCAGGACCTCTTCTAGCCGCCCCGCATCGGCCAGAGTGGGGGCTACCCCTGCAGCTACGTCTGCATGCCGTTTGGCTTGCTGAATGTGTCCGCTTCGTACCAGCACCATGGCGGCTCATGAGGCCAGGCGCCTGGCAGTCCTATCGGAGGAAGTGCTGGACCCTCGCGAGCCTCCCGGGCCTCAGGAGCTGCCTAGCTTGTGAGGAGCAGCCTCTTCGACACGTTTCTTTAGCCACTCCGATGCTCTCACATCGATGGTGCCAGGTGACTTTTTGGTTTGTTCAGATTGAGGGCACCCCTCGGGCTGCATCATCCTCAGGCTGCTAGGGCCCGGCCCCACGGCTGTATCGTTTTTGCGCATGTATCAAAACTGGCTTTACCTTTATGATTTTTCCAAGTATTTCAACTACATGTCCGATGCTTTGACACCACGACGTCCCTGCGCCCTTGCAAACCCGCCCGTGACCGCCTCATGATTAAGGTCTGGCACAATGTCTGTGTTCGGCTCCATCCCTGCAGCGCTGCCAAATCCAAGCTACCGAGCTCCGTCCCGTGGGCCAGCTCCTGTGCGTGTCACCTCCCGGGGTCCTTGGTGCCTTGTTCTCGCATGAGTTAATTGCATGTGGGTAAGTAAGGGGGCGCGGTCTAGTTCGTACGCCCGAAGTTCGGCGCCTTGCCGTAGCGGGAGCCACACGTCGGGTGTTTTTCCATGGGATTGTTGCATGAGAAGACTTGGCATGGCGTCTGTGCTCGGGTTTGTCCCTATAGCCTTTCAAAGGCAGCAGAGAAGGACAATCTGGCCTAAACAAAATTCTTGACAAACTCTGTCAGATTCACGGCACCCCAGACAAACCTGCAAATCATACCCATAGAGAATGTTGGGTCTTTAAGTAGGGCGGTAAGCTAAACGCCGAACACAAAGGGGAAGAGACACCAAGCGAAGATGAGGATGAACCTCGCCAGCAAAGTGCTGGAGAACAGAAAAAGTTCCCACCAGAGGTTAAAAGAGTAAACGTGATCCATGTGACAAGGAGGAGAAGCAAGCATGCACTCCGAGACACACGCGCCATAGAGCCCGTCACCCCTAGGTTCAACCCTTGGTTGGCCTGCCCGATCACTTTTGATCGTAGGGATCACGAGTCAAATATCCGACACGAAGGACTAACGGCCTTGGTGTTAGACCCAATAATAAATGGGTACCGTTTCACACGAATCCTCATGGACGGCGGCAGTGATCTAAATCTGATATATTAGGACACAGTCCGCAAAATGGGGATAGACCTGACACAAATAAGCCACAGTAATACTACCTTCAAGGGAGTAGTACCAGGCCAAGAGGCCCGCTGTATGGACTCTCTACCAATAGAGGTGGTATTCGGTTCTCCCGAGAACTTCCGGAGCAAAAGGTTAACTTTTCACATCGCCCCACTCCGAAGTGGTTTTCAAGCACTACTCGGAAGAACGGCTTTCGCTCGTTTTAATGCAATACCGCATTATGCTTTTCTCAAGCTTAAGATGCCCGGTCCACATGGCATCATCTCAGTTAGCGGAAATACCGAACGTTTCTTACGTACAGAAGAGGATGCGGTGGCTCTAACAGACGCAAACTAGACGGCCTCACCAACCAGAAAAATGGCAGGTCGTCAAGACCACGAACACAGTTAAACGAATCTTGCGTTCCATCACATATACATGAGATTGGTTTGATGATCAAACCCTCATAAAAGATACCAGGGGCTTCCCGCGTGTAATCAGGGCCAGCCCTGCCCAACTTGGCTTCTCTTGAATTTTGATAGTTCATTAATAATAACCAATTCTTCTTTTTTGGCACGGCAACTTTCACCTAAGTTCTTTCCTTTTACAGATGACAATTGAGGGAGTCCTGGATTAGGGGGTGTTCGGGTAGCCGGACTATACCTTCAGTCGGACTCCTGGACTATGAAGATACAAGATTGAAGACTTCGTCCCGTGTCCGGATGGGACTTTCCTTGGCGTGGAAGGCAAGTTTGGCGATGCGCATATTCAAGATCTCCTACCATTGTAACTGACTCTGTGTAACCCTAACCCTATCCGGTGTCTATATAAACCGGAGGGTTGTAGTCCATAGGACATCAACTCCATATACAACAATCAGACCATAGGCTAGCTTCTAGGGTTTAGCCTCCTTGATCTCGTGGTAGATCTACTCTTGTACTACCCATATCATCAATATTAATCAAGCAGGAGTAGGGTATTACCTCCATCTAGAGGGCCCGAACCTGGGTAAAAACATCGTGTCCCTTGTCTCTTGTTACCATCTGGCCTTGACGCACAGTTCAGGACCCCCTACCCGAGATCCGCCGGTTTTGACACCGACATTGGTGCTTTCATTGAGAGTTCCTCTGTGCCGTCGCAATCAGGAAGGATGCCTCCTCCCGTCTTTAAAGACGGCACCGTTGCTAAGGGAGCCTTGGCTGTCGGCCAAACTCTCCGGCTAGGTGGTTTCCTCATGACCGCCTGTTCGGCTTTGCGCCGACGGTGACCTCTCGGGTCATCAAAAGCAACCTACACATCAGCTCGGAGCTCGTCGAGCAGCTAGATCCAATGGAGCTCTCTTCCGTAAACAAGCTATTGGATCGCATCGCCGCCCTGGGGGTCGCTACGGATTACGACCAGGTTGGGCTTAAATCCGATCTAAGAGAAATTAACTCTCCCCAAGTCACCCACCATGTTGCCGTGGTAGAGGCACAGTGCGGCGACCCTTCATCTATTTTAAGGACTAGCTACGTCCGAATTCCCGACCCCTCCAAGCCGGATACCCGTGGAGGGGAGGATGTAACTCAAGACCTGAGCTTAGGATCAGGCAACGGGCTAGATTCATTGGACAACATCCAAGAATCCGAACCTCAGAGTTCAGAAACTCTTCAGCCTCCGAATCTTGGATTGGGTGAGGTTTCAGATTCAACGACACCCGCCCACCCGAACATAAGCGATCTCTCCCAAATCAGGCAGAGGCCCGAGGAAACAGTACATCATTACTGGGCCAGATTCCTCCTGGTTATGAACAGGATAAAGGATTGCCGCAAGAGAGACGCAATCTCAATTTTCTGCAGTAATTGCACGGACGAGGGAATCCTTAACGCCGTAAGTCGTCGTGATATTACACGCTTCACTGACTTGGCGCCCATAGTACAAAAATACTGTGCGATGGAAAGTGCCTCGAAAACCGAAATAAAATTTTGGGATAATCCGGCCTTGAATAGTAATCCCGTCCAAACTAAGAGGGTGCATCATCATAGGACACCCGGGATAAACACCAAAAAGCCAAAACCCTCTACAGGGCATGGAACCGTACTGGAAAGGTGGCTTGATGGACCCTGTAGAATTCACAGTACAGAGGACGCCACACCAACTCACAGCCTTAGAACATGTTGGATACTCCGGCAGGTGGCCAAAATTGGCGAGGACCTCTTAATTCTGGAGGCCGCAGAAAGCCAGCCCGAGGACACCAGTACCGTTCTCACAGTCTTCGAGACTTTCGCAGCAAGCAATATGCGAAAAAGAACACTCCGCAGCCTCGCCGAAGTCTATCAAGTTGCAACAGTAAATCCATGGAGTGACACTGCTATTACCTTCAACGCAAGTGATGAACCTAGATTCCGAGCAGCCCGAGCACCAGCCGCATTGGTCCTTAGTCCCATAGTGGACGACTTTCGCCTCACCAAGGTGCTCATGGATGGAGGCAGTGGACTGAACCTCATTTATGAGGAAACCCTTCAAAAATGGAAATAGATTGGAACCGCATCGAGCGAAGCAGCACAACCTTTAGAGGAATAATCCCCAGTAGGGAAGCACGCTGCACAGGAAAAATCACACTAGATGTGGTGTTCGGCACGCCGGATAATTATAGGTCCGAAGAAGTCACATTTCAGGTGGCCCCGTTCAAAAGCGGATATCACGCTTTACTAGGGCGGGAAGCATTCACAATCTTCCAAGCAATACCCCATTACGGGTACATGAAGCTTAAGATGCCCGGGCCAAACGAAATTATCACTCTAGCTAGTGATCCGGACATAGCACTCCGCGCCGAAAACAAGACGGCCGCATTAGCCCTTGAGGCACTATCCGAAGCCTTAGCGGCCGAGGAACTGACTGCGCTGTGCTCCACGGTTAACAGGGATGATGTGATACTCGACAAGAGATCCAAATCCACATCCTTCAAGCTAGCTAACGAAATAGTCAAATTCCAGGTCCATCCAACGGACCCCAATAAAACAGCTTCCATCGGGGCACGACTGAACCCTGATGTAGACGCCGCACTGCGAGAGTTCCTACGAGAGAACTGGGACATTTTCGCCTGGCACCCTTCAGACATGCCAGGGATCCCACGCAGGCTGGCCGAACACAGCTTAAATATCCTAAAAGGATTCAAACCTATCAAATAAGCCCTTCGGCGTTTTTCCGAACCCAAGAGACAGGCTATGGGAGAGGAGCTAGCCAGGCTATTGGAGGCCGGATTCATTAGAGACATAAAGCATCCGGATTGGCTAGCAAACCTGGTGATGGTACCAAAGAAGGACAAATCCTGGCGCCTGTGTGTCGATTTTAAAGACCTTAACAAGCCTTGCCCAAAGGATCCCTTCCCCCTCCCCCGTATCGATCAAATTATTGATGCCACCGCAGGACACGATTCGTTGTGTTTCCTCGACGCATACTCCGGTTACCATCAAATCAATATGGCAGAATCAGACCAAGCCGCAACAGCATTCATCACACCGTACGGCCCATTCTGCTTCAACACAATGCCCTTCGGGCTGAAAAACGCCGGCGCAACATATCAACGCATGATCCAGACATGTCCGGCAAACCAGATCGGCAAAACAGTGGAGGCGTATGTGGATGATGTGGTCGTCAAATCAAGACATGTCGAATCTCTAGTAGATGACTTGAGGCTTACATTCGATAACCTCCGAAAATATGACATCAAGCTCAACCCGGAAAAATGCGTCTTCGGCGTTCCAGCCGGAAAGCTCTTGGGCTTCATTGTATCCGGTAGAGGAATTGAAGCAAATCCAGCCAATATCCGAGCTTTGTCACAATTGGATATCCCAAAGGACCTCAAACAAATACAAAAATTAACCGGATGCGTGGCGGCTTTAAGCCACTTCATCTCCCGCTTGGGAGAAAAAGCACTACCGGAGTCCTTGAAAGGTGCATCTCCGAAGTGGAAGGGCGGAACCTTCTGGCTGAAATTCATGCCAGACTCAGTGGTCACCACGATGCTGCTCGGTCCCTTGTTAGCAAGGCTTTCCGTACAGGCTTTTATTGGCCGACGGCACGGGCAGACGCTCAGGACCTAGTCCAACGATGCGTTGGTTGCCAACTTTTTGCCAACCAAAGCCATATGCCACCCACCGCACTCCAAACTATACCCATCAACTGGCCTTTTGCGGTCTGGGGGCTTGACATGGTCGGACCCCTTAAAGGTGGGACCCATAGAAAAAAATACTTACTGGTCATGGTGGATAAGTTCACCAAATGGATAGAAGCCAAGCCTGTTAAAACGGCCGAATCCAGACCTGTGATAGACTTCATATCCGGGGCTGTACACCATTATGGCGTCCCCCACAGCATCATAACCGATAACGGTACAAACTTTACCGCCGACGAGGTAAAACTCTAGTGCAAAAACATGGGCATCAAGCTCGATTATGCTTCCGTCTATCACCCACAAACCAACGGCCAGGTCGAACGTGCAAATGGTCTTATCATGAGCGGCATTAAACCCAGATTGGTGCGGTCCCGCAAGGAATCTAATACGCACTGGGTAGAGGAGCTCGACCCCGTGCTATGGGGGCTGCGGACCACGCTAAATCGCACCACCGGATACACACCATTTTTTATGGTGTACGGTGCAGAGACAGTTCTGCCCTGCGACATAATTCATGACTCACCTAGAGTGCGCATGTACGAAGAAAGAGAAGCCGAGCTCGATCGGCAGGACAACTTGGACGCCTTGGAGGAGGAGCGTGATGTGGCAAAAGCCCGTTCCGCATTTTATCAACAGCAGGCCCGAAGATATCAAAGCAGAGAAGTACGGGCCAAAAATTACAATGTTGGCGAACTAGTTCTACGCCTGCCGGATAAGAAAAAGGACAAACTCAAGCCCAAGTGGGAAGGTCCATTCATAATCGACCAAGTCCTGACTGGTGGGGCGTACCGCCTGCGAGATGCGTCAGATAACTGACTCGAGCCGAACCCGTGGAACGCCACCCGTCTCCGAAGATTCTATGCCTAGCGTCGGACTCTGTGTTCTTCTCCTTCCTCTGTCCATTTTTTGCATTTTTCTGTCTTACATTTCTCTCCTTCCCCTCTTTTCTTTTATAGCCCTTAAAGGCTCATCTAGTGACGCACCACTCGCGCTCATTAAACCTGGGGGCTTCTTTAACAGAAGCTTATTTATACGGGCTTCACGCCCAACACATTCGTCAAACTTCCGCATGTACCTTTTTCTTCACCATTATATGCATCGATATGACTTAAGTTTTGGCCAAGCTGGGTTGCCTGGCTCCTGTGCTTACCCCTACGTTCCCGATTGTTCGGCTAGGCGGTAAAGGGAGCACCTCTGCGATTGTTACTGCCGGGTCAGCCGGATCTGTACCTCAGACTGGGTGAAGCCGAAAGCTAGCGTTCTTAAGGGAATATTCGGTCGGTGAAATAAAAGATGATCTTTTTACTCATTTTATGCGCCCCAGATGCTTTTTTCTGCGTTTTTTCACTCAGTTCAGACATGCACTTTAGGGCATGCCTCCCAGCGAAAGGAACCCCTAACGGAACTATTCTCTCTGGAAGATGTTTCTTACTAACCATGTAATATAACATAACTAGTTGGGCACTTGTCTGATAAAGCACTAATGACCCCTACGCCTGGTCTCCACACATACCCCGGTTCTTATATAACCGCTATGGTATTCGGACACACTCCGGACTGTCCGGTCCCGAGGTTGAAGCGAAAAGGTCGGCAACGACAAACGATCTACAATCCGGCTAGAAGGCATTACACATGTCAATTCAAAATTACATAGTCATTCTGACTGATTGTATTCCTCTTCTATACCATCTAACAGACTTTCTAATTTATAGTCCTGCTGGGAATACTTCGCGGCCAACTCTACTTGGCCGTATACTAAGCTTACAGGGATCTCCTTCCCGTCAGGCCCCACCGGTCCGACCTCGGCCATGTGGTTTGGGTCAGACTTCGTAAAACGGGTCTTCACCATGGCCCAGGCCTCCCTAGCGCCTTGTCGGCAGGCCGATATCTTCCACAACTGGAAGCGACGCCGAGCTCCCTTCAGCTTCTCCGCAAGCTCTCCAAGGCCCTCGGGCATGGAGTGGGCAGGCCATAAGGCTTGGGCAACGCCTCGCATCGCCTGCCGATTTCGCTCGTGCAGTTGCAAGAGTTCGGGAAGGAGGTCACCCGTAGAACCGGGCATCTCCTCTGCAGGACGACCTGTGAGCATACCTACAGACATCACTCTGTTAGTCGACTTCCTCGCCGAACTCTTTTTTCAAAGTTCGTTCAAGCACTTACTAAATATGCCGTGTCAAAGCCACTGATTCTCCTTCGTGGAGTCCGACAGCTGGCCACGAACATCTTTAAGTTTGACGTCCAGCTTGGTGTTGCCATCCTGAAGATCATTCTTCTCTCGCGTCACCTTTGTCAACGTACTCTCACCGGCCTTTAGCCGGCGTAAGAGTTGTTGCTTTTCCGGATTGAGTCCGGCGCCATCTGCAATATGATTTGTCAGATTTGCACCCACACCGCACAATACTAATCTTTCGAAGTGTATCTTACCTGAGGGGGTCTCTTTGGGCTCCCCTGCTGTGGCTAGTGCGGCCTCTAGTTGGGCCTTGCACTTTTCCAGCTCCTGGGACAGTACTGTATTCTTCTCTGTAAGAACCTGCATATTAAATGATCCTTAAATCAGTTGCTCTAACTGTTTCAAGTCTCGGGGGCTACTGGTATATATATATATTTGACCAAAATTTTCTTACGCGTATGTCTTTTACATACTGCTCCGTGGCTCTGGCTAAACCATTTTGAGCGGCACGGAGGTACGCATCTCTCGAATTAAAGGCATCTAAAGCCTCTTGGGAGAAACAAGCATCGCGTAGAACTGTCCGGCGACGCCTGTGGTTCATGGCACTCTCCACTTCAGAATTTGTGGCAGACAGCCTATCCGTATCCTCTGTAGGAGGAGCGTCCGGTGTGCGCCTTGTGCTCGCCTCCGCTTCCTGGCCAGACGTTGGAGCCTGGCTGGTGGAGGCACGATTGGCAACCTCTCCGGATGTAGTCCGGCGAGGTCTCTTCGTTCTGAAGATAGCATGAACGTTAATATGCCCTGACAGAGTAACACTAGGGAAACAGAGGGTGCGTTGTACCTTTGCGCCGGCATCTCAGTCCGGACTACATTCGTTTTTGCCCCACGGGGCCCTGCGGCCCCTCGTTGGCTAGCCGCCGCAGGTTCGGCCTCCCGCCTCGGAAATCTCCCCTGCAAAACACGGTTGTCGTCAGAAACACCGGAATACGTGAGAATGGAATCTCTCTCAAGGGAATGAGACTCCGGTTTCTATCACCTGGGAGGCCGGGATTAACCCTGGGTAATCAGCCATAATGGCTACCAAGGTATTGTCCTTGCTTAGCTGATGGAACACCCCGTCGATAAACTCCACCGATATGTTCGGATCCTCTTCGGAGTCCGGATCGAGGGACCGTTCTAGGTCCTCGGGCTGTGGAGGGAGGCTGTTTATATCCTTTACCTCCTGTCGCAGTTCCTACATTGAAGTCGTTAGACTACATATCTAACCGTGGGAGTATAAAACAAACGGGCAAGCGCAATTATTCACTTATGCAACTTGGAGGATCGTACATAGTAAATCCGGCCTGCGGGTTGACGCGGAGGAATTCCTCCTTTTCTCCCTTGTACGAAGAGGATAAGATCTTTACTAGGGCGGCGACTGAGGCCGGCCCCTTACGACCGTAACGGGTGGCGTCATCCTCCCTGTTGAAATCCCACATGGGGTGGCCTCTATATTGAAGCAGCTGCACCCCCCGCATAATGCATGCGGCCATGACTCCAATCATGGTTAGTCCGGAATGAGCCAACAGTCTTATCCGGCCCATCAGGTAAAGGACGTCTCTGTCGCTTTCTCTCTGAGAGCTCCGCGGACCCCAGCTCAAGCGTTTCTTCAATGGAGCACTGTTGAACTCAGGGAGACCGACCCGGATAGGGTCCGGTAGCGGGACGTCATCTATGTAAAACCATTCCGAAGGCCAGTCCTCGGACGCCTTCTTTGGGGTTCCGGATAGGTATCCGGTCCCGGCGATGCGCCATACTTCGGCTTCGCCCACTTGGTATATAGACCCCTCTATAGAACGGGGCACCAGGCAGAATAACCTCTTCCACAGTGCGAAATGAGCCTCAACGCCTAAAAATAGCTCGCAAAGGGCGACGAAACCCGCAATATGTAATACGTAGGTGGGCGTGAGATTGTGCAGCTGGAGGCCGTAGAACTCCAGAAGCCCGCGGAGAAATGGATGAATTGGAAATACCAGTCCCCTTATTAGATAGGGGACGAGGCACACCCGCTCCCCTTTAGAAGGATTGGGGGTTCTCTCCGCTTGTTTTCCGCCATTGTAGGTGGTGAGACCGGCTCGGACCGGGACCATGTATGCCTGAGGGAGAAATCCCTTGTCCTGAAGCGACACTAACTCGCTATGTGGGATGGTGCAACTCTCCCATTCCCCGGGTTTGGGACCAAAGGGGCGAGGGGAGGAGCTGCGACGGCTGGTCATGTTGGAATGGACCTTTGCTGGAAGCGCTCTGATGATAACTCGCGGAGAGGAGAAGATGTGGTTTGGACCTAAATCCCCATCTCGTTAAATAGGCGGCTCGTTTATATGGCTAGGGGTGTGGATGTAAAAACGCCCCGTATTTTCACATTCGTTTGACATGTGGAAGATGGCCATTGTTGAGCGTGGAAGCCGAGGGGCACTACATTACAAAAATCGGACATTATTCCTACAGGTACACAGGATTTGGAGAAGAACCCGCCTTGCAATGCCGAACAATCTGCGCGCCGGACTCGTCGTCATTGAAGCCTGGTTCGGGGGCTACAGAGGGAGTCCTGGATTAGGGGGTGTTCGGGTAGCCAGACTATACCTTCAGCCGGACTCCTGGACTATGAAGATACAAGATTGAAGACTTCGTCCCGTGTCCGGATGGGACTTTCCTTGGCGTGGAAGGCAAGCTTGGCGATGCGGATATTCAAGATCTCCTACCATTGTAACCGACTCTGTGTAACCCTAACCCTATCCGGTGTCTATATAAACCGGAGGGTTGTAGTCCGTAGGACATCAACTCCATATACAACAATCAGACCATAGGCTAGCTTCTAGGGTTTAGCCTCCTTGATCTCGTGGTAGATCTACTCTTGTACTACCCATATCATCAATATTAATCAAGCAGGAGTAGGGTATTACCTCCATCGAGAGGGCCCGAACCTGGGTAAAAACATCGTGTCCCTTGTCTCCTGTTACCATCCGGCCTTGACGCACAGTTCGGGACCCCCTACCCGAGATCCGCCGGTTTTGACACCGACAACAATCGTGCTACACTCGTCCAGGACACGGCACAACGGAGACACAGGCGCAGACGTGCAGTAGGGACCCGCCCAAAGGTTTCTTTTTAGATTAAGACCCCACGTAAACCTTTTTTACTGTCTCTTGTTGCTCAGATCCTCCGGATACTCCACACAACCGAGAAGGATGCTGGCGTTATTGGCATGTGGCCACTTCAGGATTTTGCACGTACCTGGACACATGGGGTTTCTTATTAAGGGCATTTTTTAGCCCGGTATATGTTATAATGTCACACCCTAGCTAGTCATGCATTAGAGTGTTGCATCATGTTTACTCTTTCATCAGAAACTTGAAATGGGGATCTGTGAAACCCTCAGAATCATTTTGAAAATGACCCAAATAAAAATTTCTCCAAAAGGGTCCAAGAAAATGCTCATGTTGATCTCTGAAAATATTGGACAGAGATAAAAATCAAACCAATATTTTTAGTGGCTCATGGACATTTATTTTGGGCATTTGGAATTAATGCATAAATATTTGCTTTGGAAATATATTTCTATATATATTAATATATGTCCAAATATTATGCCAATTATAAAGGAGCTCTGGAATAATATATCTAGCCCCTGAAAAATTTGGCATAAGTTAAATAAATGATTTAATATATTATTTAAATCAAAACAAATGTCAGAAATTAGAAAACAGAAAAAAATAAAAGGGAGAAGCTTACCTGGGCTCCTCCACTGTGCAGCCCATCCAGCTGGCCGGCCCAGCCAGCAGGCGGCCCAGCCCGTCTCCCTCCTCTGTCGTCTTCGTCTCGACAGAGGGAGGGGAGTGTGGCCGGCGCGCGCGCGCGCCACCGCGCCACGCCACCTCTCTCCCTGCCTGCCTGCCCTCTCCTCCTCGCCTCGATGCCCTGGACGACGCCACGCCTCCCCCCTTGCTCTCTCTCACTCTCCCTCGGCTCTCCCCTCCTCTCCCTCGCTCTTTCTCTCACGGCCGAACACCACCGTCGCCGCCGTTCGCCACAGCAGCCGTCTCCGGCCACCCCTCGCTCCCCCGACTAGCTCAGCGGCTCCGCCTCGACCTCCTCTTGCTCCCCACCGCTCCACGGGTCTCCGGAAGCCCTGCATCGCCGCACGTCGCCGTTCCCCTCCTCGGGCTCCGACCACCGTCGCCGTCGATTCGCCGTCTCCAGCGCGTCCCCGAGCCCGCTTCGACGCCCACTGCAACCGCGGTGAGCTACGCCACCGTTTCCCCCTCTTCTCCCCCTCGTTCCCTCACCGTAGCCTCCTCCCCACCACGGCCGAACCTCCGCCGCCGCCGAGCTCGCCGTCGACGCAGCTCCGGTGACCATTTGGTCACCCCGGCGAGTCTAACGAGTTTGTAAGGCTCCATAGAGCATCCCTAGCGCCTCGCTTCGCTCGCCTTCGAGCTCCAACCCCGTTTCCGTGCACGACCGAACTCCGGCGGCCGCAGCCGAGCTCGCCGCCGTCGACTCCGGCCACCTCAGGCATGGCCACCACCACCGTTCGACGCGCGGGAGCAAGGGCTCTCCAACGAGCCCAAGCACAGCCTCGCCCGTGCCCTGTAGCGCGATCCCGCATCACGCCGCCGTCTCGGACCTCGCCGGCGTCATGTCGCCGGTGGGGTTTGACTTGTCTGACCTGGGGTTTGACCCCCCAGGGTCACTGACGCGTGGGCCCCGTCGGCCAGGTGGACATCATTAGCGCTAACCACTGTTAGTTAACCCCCTGACACTGACTAGTGGGCCCCAGCGCCACTAATTAGTAATTAGGATTAATTTAACCCTGTTTAACCCCCCTGTCACTGACGTGTGGGCCCCACACGTCAGGTTTGACTCCAGCCAGCCGCAGTTGACCACTGACGTCATGCTGACGTCATGCTGGCGCAATAATTATATTTCTGGATTTAATTTAAATCAGGAAATTCCAGAATATTATTTAAACTTCAAAAATTCATAACTTTTATTCTGTAACTCCAAATTGGACAAATTAGATATGAAAAATGATCAGAAAAATCCAATCTATCCATCTGTACTATTTTCATGCATGATCAAACAAGTTAAATTGATGTTTTAAGCAGAACAAGGAAAAGCACTTTAAAAGGCCATGTTTGAGTTTGAAATTTGAATCTTTGATTCAAATTTGTTCAAACCCTTCTGGTTTTAGTTGCATTAGCCCAACACACTCATATTGCCATGTTTCATGCATGCATCATATTGTTGCACATTGTTTGGTGATGGTTGTGTGTCGGTGTCCTTTGCGACAGGTTCTGCCTCCGAGGAGTACCGTGATTACCCTAACGAAGAACCGTATCAGTGCATCGAACCATCAGGCAAGCAACCAACCATTTGATCATATCGATACAATCCCATGTTCTCGCTCCTGCTCTCTTTTACTGCATTAAGACAACGTGATTCAAACTGCTGTGTGCTACGGTAGTTGAACCCATTTCCTCTGCATGACCTGTCATTGCGACAGTAACTAGATGAAACCCACTAGCATGTGTAGGAGTTGATTGAGCCCTATGTATGTGTTGTTCCTACCTTGCTATGCCTACTATGCTTAGAGTCGTGTCAGGTCTGGTTCATCTGGGTGATGGGCTAGAGTGAAATGATTATGTCGGTAATGAGAGTGGTGTGGTGAACACGATTTGGTAAAGGTATCGATGAGAGGCCATGTAGGAGTACATGGTGGGTTGTTTCATTGAAGCCGACCTTAAGCACTGAGATCTGTATGTGTGATTTAAGAATCAGCTACTACCATGCATTGGGCCCGAAACCAATGGACCCTCTCGGCTTCTTATTCACCCTAGTTCTCCGTCCAGGAGTTGCAAGTAGTTTCTGGTGTTTGTAGCCTACTGGAGGCCGTGGACAGCGCTGACCGTAGGGGTGGGCTGTGATGCGGTAGGTACGTGGCACGGTGTACCGAATACCTGTTAGGTATTTCGGGAACCCTGTTCACATCGTTCGGGGCCGTATGGGAAACCTCGGCCGGACTCCCTGCGGATGGAACCTGGATAGGCGATAAACCTGGACTGGAGGCTTAGGTGATTAGGTAGGTCGTGGCCGACACCCACGTTGGGCTTCCGCTTGAAGGTTGCCGAGTACATGTCGTGTAAACGACGGTAAGCGGTGAGAGCGTGTATGAAGGAGTACACCCCTGCAGGGTTAACATGATCTATTCGAATAGCCGCGTCCGCGGTAAAGGACTACTTGGTTGCCTATACAGTTCATAGACAAGTAAATGGAAACTACTAAAAGCCTCAAGATAAGAGTGAGTGCCGAGGATGGCTCTTCCGTAGGAAGACGGAGGTGGATCCTCGGTGGTGTATTGAAGTGGTGAGTAGTGGACTCGTGTGCGCAAAACCATTTCAAGTTGGAGTATCGTAGGATAGTCTAGCCAAGAGTCAAAGCTGGCTTGCTGCAATAACTCCACCAACCCTTCTTGATACTAAGCATGTATGTAGGATCTGATGTAAGTCTTGCTGAGTACCTTTGTACTCATGTTGCTATAACCTACATTTTTACAGAAGACGCTGCAACCCCTTCTGATGGGTTCTATGTAGACGTTGACATCAACGAGTAGGCTAATGACCCAGGTGGTGACCCTGAGCTTGTGAAGGACCACGTAGTATAGCTAGGCTTTCCAAGCCTCCTTTATTTTACTAGTTGTCTGTACTCAGACAAGTTACCTCCGCTGCTGGTTTGTATGACTGTATGATTTGTATGTTGGGTCGTGAGACCCGTACCTTTGTGTATGTTATGTATGGCTCCCTGAGCCTTAAATAAAGTACTTGTGTCGTAGAGTCATGTTGTGATGTTTCGTTGTATTTGCACATATCGAGCATATTGTGTGTATGACTGAAATGCTTGGTATGTGTGGGATCTGACTATCTAGTTGTTTATCTTTAGTAGCCTCTCTTACCGGGAAATGTCTCCTAGTGTTACCGCTGAGCCATGGTAGCTTGCTACTGCTCTGGAACACTTAGGCTGGCCGGCATGTGTCCTTCTTCGTTCCTGTGTCTGTCCCTTCGGGGAAATGTCACGCTTTGAGTACCGGAGTCCTGTTAGCCCGCTACAGCCCGGTTTACCGGAGTCCTGCTAGCCCAGTGCAACAGCCCGGACCCACTTGCTGATGACTGACACGTTCGAAGCTGGGTCATGGATGCCTGTCCCTGTAAGTCTGTGCCACTTTGGGTTTACGACTTTCATGTCAGCCCGGGCTCTTTATCATATGGATGCTAGCGACACTGTCATATACGTGAGCCAAAAGGCGCAAACGGTCCCGGGCAAAGGTAAGGCGACACCCGTGGGGATACCGTGCGTGAGGCCGCAAAGTGATATGAGGTGTTACCGGCTAGATCGATGTGACATCGAGTCGGGGTCCTGACAGCGTTGGCATCAGAGCCGGACTGCCTGTAGGTTCTCCAAGCCAAACTGGTCGATGTTGAGTCTAGAAATTCTTTAGTTATATGTAGGGGAATTGTTTGTGGGTTGGAACGTAAGGCTCTTTTTACTCCTTTATCTTATGACATTCTGATCTGAGTCAGTCCATTCTTCCACCGGGGGTTAAGGAATTAGGACCTATTCTCTCTATCAGGATCACGTGTTACTAATCAGTAGTACCTTATAAGTTTGATGGATACAAGCCTAGTTCAGTTCTACTACCACATTATGTTGTTAGAATGGATTCAGAACCTTGTTATGATGATGATGAGTGTGTATGTAATCCTTTGTCAAATGTCTCAAAATCCTTCTTGAGCATTTACAGCTGTTATGCTGCCGAAATTTTGCTAGAAATTCTAATGCCTTTGCATTATGATTGTGCTTTCAGATGGCCACTCGCGACCTCAATCAAGTGGTTCGCCTGACTCGATGCCTAGATGTACCCGGCCATACTGCCAAGTTGGTCAGGGTAATGACTGAGGCTGGATACCGCTGGTATCCTGAGTACACGGTCGAAGAGCAATTTCGGGACTTTAATCAAAGCCAGTATCTCTGCACTGTCAGGATATTTCCATCTTATCCTGGATCCACCGAGCCCCTTCACTGCTCTTATGGACTCGGGGTTACTATTGAGATGGCTGTGCAGGACGCCGCCTACTCTATGATGACCATTATGCGAGTCAGATCTGGTCTATTTCGGGACTCTGATTTCCGGTATATGCCAGGATCACTTCCGGGAGCACAAGGGTATCTCCAAGCTATCTATGCTGACCCCACTCAAGAGGATTCACGGACTCGCACCACTGCTGAGATGCTCGAGGATAAGGATCGTGAAAATCGGGCCTTAAGGTTAGAGCTTTTCAATACCCGTGCTGACCACTGGGCCACTTTGACTCGGTTCGCACCGGCGGTGCAAGCTGGATATTCAGATATGCGCGATCTCTATCCTATGAGATCTGCTCTGCCAGACGTGATGGTTTGGCGTGATGTAGGAGGCATCACCCCACCTCGCGGTCCCCGCAGGCCACCGTCTGTTGGTCCAAGACCTCATCCTAGCCCCTATGGTCCACAAGCTCCGCGAGATCGTCTGTTTCCGGATGATCATGTTGAGCTTCCAGGCTATGGAGGTGACTTTTACGAGGACTACTACGGATCGGTCTGAGTTAGTGGTAGTATCACTAGTTCGCACTAGCTGTGTCGTCTATCGTCCCGCGTGACTCGTGGGATATGACCTAGTTTGTACTCTTTCCGGAGGTGTAGAAAAATAATGTATAGGAGCTTGGAATGCCTCCGATGAGATGTAATCCTTTTCTCACCGTAATAGTACTTTGTTTGGTCTTGTACTAAACCCTGTATGGTGTGTATGACGATGGAATAAAAGAAGCAATTTCTGTTTTTACCATGTCATACGGATGATCATCTTGCATTTCGAGTTATTCCTTACATTCTGTATCCTATGTCGGAATTTTATCATTCTGACTAAATCATTGTCTTGTTACCTAGGATGGTCAACACGCGCGCTAACCCTGCTTCTCAAGAGCAGGCCGAAGGCAGTGAAGGCAGGAATGAAAATCTGCCTCATCCTCCTTCACTAGCCGAGGTTATGATGGAAGCTGAGAGAAACAAGCGGGAGACCAACCGTTTGTTGGAGCGTATTGAACAGAACACGGCACACCATCAGAGGACTAACGTGGTGTCACTCAGTGATTCTATCAAATTACATCCACCCACGTTCCACCACTCCGTCGAGCCTCTCGACGCTGATGACTGGCTTCGCAGTATCTCTCATAAACTGCGTTCCGCGCTGGTAGCGGAGGCTGACAAGGTCACCTTTGCTGCATATCATCTTGAAGGCCCCGCCAGTCTATGGTGGGAAAATTATGGAGCTATGCGCCCAGCGGGCCATGTCACTACTTGGGCTGAGTTCAGCGAGGCTTTCCGTGAGCATCATATTCCGGAGGGTCTCATGGACCGCAAACGTGAAGAATTTTGCAGTTTCACCCAAGGCCGACTTTCTGTGGATGTTTACAGCAGGGAGTTTGGTAATCTCGCACGATATGCAACCGAGGAAGTTTCTACTGACGCCAAGAAGCAAGCAAGGTTCCGTAAGGGCCTTAGTCCTGAGCTTCGCCGTGACCTCCGTCTGCATGAGTGCGCATCCTTCCAGAAACTTGTCAACAAAGCCATCAGTGCTGAAACTGGTCAGACTGACTATGACGCAACACGCAAGCATGGCCGTGATATGGGTTCCTCATCCGGTGCTGGTCCTCAGAAGCGCCGCGTGTGGGTACCCAACACCGCCCTGCCACCCAGGTTCACACCGAGGCCATCCTTCCAGGCGCCTCGCCCCGTTCAGCAGTCTGCACCGGCCAAGCCCTATGGGGGTCCAACTAACAATGCTCCTCCACGTACCAGTTCCGTGACTTGTTTCAAGTGTGGGGAATCTGGCCACTATATGCGTGAGTGTCCCCAGACCAACCCCAACCAGTCTGCTAAAGCTGTTGGCCGTGGCAAGCCGACAGGAAAAGTATTCCACGCCAAGCCGGTCACCGCTACATGTGGCCATGTCAACTGTATCTCTGCCGAAGAAGCTCAAGAGGATCCCAACGTCGTTCTCGGTACGCTTCTTGTTAATTGCCACCCGGCATCTGTTCTTTTCGATACAGGAGCCTCTCATTCTTTTATATCTGAAAACTATGCTCGCTTGCATAACGTCGCATTCGGTGATATGCCAACCTCTATGGTAATTCAAACTCCGGGATCCAAATGGCAAACTTCTAGAGTAAGCCATGGAAATGAAATCCAAGTCCACAGACTTGTTTTCCTTGCCTCTTTGATAGCCCTTAAATTTTCAGATATCAATATCATTCTGGGTATGGACTGGATGTCAGCTCATCAAGCCAAAATTGATTGCTTCTCTAGGACTGTTCAACTCACTCACCCTTCGGGCAAGATAGTCAATGTCTTGACCCGATTAGCCAAGCGACAATTATATTCTCTTAACGCCAGCCCTTTGCCAGACCTTGAGGACGTTCCGGTAGTCCGTGACTTTCCGGATGTTTTCCCAGAGGAATTGCCAGGTGTTCCACCTGACAGGGATGTTGAGTTTGTAATAGACCTCATTCCAGGAACCGTTCCGATTGCTAGAAGACCTTATAAGATGGCACCCCTAGAACTAGCCGAGCTTAAGAAACAACTCGATGAGTCCTTGAAAAAGGGTTTCATCCGACCTAGCTCTTCTCCGTGGGCTTGCCCCGTCCTATTCGTCAAGAAGAAGGATGGTACGGACCGGATGGTTGTAGATTACCGACCTGTCAATTTGGTCACAATCAAGAACAAATATCCGCTTCCCAGGATCAACGACCTGTATGATCAGCTCGCTGGATCCTCAGTCTTCTCCAAGATGGATTTGAGGTTGGGCTACCATCAAATCAAAATCAGAAACGGAGACATTCCTAAAACGGCCTTTGTTACTCGTTATGGCCAATACGAGTACACCGTCATGTCCTTCGGTTTAACCAACGCTCCAGCCACCTTTTCTCGGTTAATGAACTCAATCTTCATGGAGTATTTGGATAAATTCGTTGTAGTTTACCTCGACGATATACTCATCTACTCCAAGAACGAGGAAGAACATGCCGAACATCTAAGGCTAGTGTTGCAGAAACTTCGAGAGCATCGCCTTTATGCCAAATTTTCTAAATGTGAATTCTGGTTGCCAGAAGTGACCTATCTGGGTCATGTAATATCTGGTAAAGGTATTGCTGTCAACCCTGAGCGAGTTCAAGCCGTCCTTAACTGGACTCCACCTGAATCGGTCAAGCAAGTTCGGAGTTTTCTAGGCTTAGCGAGCTATTGCCGTCGCTTTGTCGAGAACTTCTCCAAGGTTGCTAAACCTCTAACCGAACTCCTCAAGAAAGATAAGAAGTTCGAGTGGACTCCACAATGTGAGCACAGCTTTCAGGAACTGAAAAGACGCCTGACTTCTGCTCCCGTACTGGTACCGCCAGACTTCTCCAAGGATTTTGTTATCTACTGCGACGCCTCGCGACAAGGACTAGGTTGCATTCTCATGCAAGATCGACACGTAATTGCCTACGCTTCATGGCAATTGCACCCACATGAGGAGAATTATCCTACTCATGATCTAGAGCTTGCAGCCGTAGTCTATGCACTTAAGACCTGGCGACATTACCTCCTCGGTAATCGTTGCGAAATATTCACTGATCACCAAAGCCTGAAGTACATTTTCACCCAACCAGATCTGAATCTCAGGCAAAGACGTTGGGTTGAATTGATCACAGATTTCGATTTAGGAATAACCTACACCCCAGGGAAAGCCAACGTCATGGCTGATGCGCTAAGTCGTAAATCTTATTGTAACAACCTGATGTTACAACAAAGTCAACCGCTTCTCCATGAGGAATTTCGGAAACTTAATCTTCACATTGTTCCTCAAGGTTTTCTTTCCACCTTGGTGGCAAAACCTACCCTTACGGATCAGATTATCAAAGCACAGAAGGTAGATCCGGGAATCTCCCGCATCAAGAGAAACCTTCAGAAAGGAATTGCGAATTGCTTCTCCATTAATGATCAAGGGGTCGTATACTTCGGGAATCGGCTAGTGGTTCCCAAAGTGCGAAACCTGAGGCGTTTGATCCTTAAGGAAGCTCATGAATCTCCTCTCACCATTCATCCCGGTAGTACTAAGATGTATCAGGACCTACGCCAGAGGTTCTGGTGGACTAGGATGAAGAGAGAAATTGCTCAGTATATTGCAAATTGCGACGTTTGTCGTCATGTTAAAGCAGAGCACCAACGGCCTGCTGGCACCCTTCAACCCTTAGCTATTCCTGAATGGAAATGGGATAAAATTGGTATGGATTTCATTACCGGTTTTCCCAGGACCAAGAGAGGGAATAATGCTATTTTCGTCGTTGTCGATCGTCTTTCCAAAGTAGCCCATTTCCTACCTGTTCGTGAGAGTATAACCGCTAGTCAGCTGGCAGACTTATACATCTCCCGAATAGTGTCTCTCCATGGTGTTCCTTTGGAAATTAACTCGGATCGAGGAAGTCTTTTCACCTCTCGATTTTGGGAAAGTTTCCAAAATGCTATGGGAACCCGTCTCTCCTTTAGCACCGCCTTCCACCCTCAGTCGAGTGGTCAAGTGGAACGCGTCAACCAAATTCTAGAAGACATGCTTCGAGCCTCTGTTATCTCATTCGGAATGGACTGGGAGAAGTGCCTTCCATTTGCCGAATTCGCTTACAACAACAGCTATCAATCTAGCTTGGGTAAAGCCCCTTTTGAAGTTCTCTATGGGCGACGGTGTCGAACACCCCTTAACTGGTCAGAGACCGGGGAAAGACAATTCTTTGGCCCGGATATGATTCAGGAAGCAGAAGAACAAGTTCGTATCGTTCGTGAAAAGTTGAAAACAGCCCAATCTCGTCAAAAGACTCACTATGACCGAAAACATAAGGCTATGACTTTCGAGGTTGACGAGAAGGCTTATCTTCGGGTCACCCCTCTGAAGGGAACCCATCGTTTCGGTATCAAAGGCAAATTGGCTCCTCGTTACATTGGACCTTTTCGCATTCTTGCCAAACGAGGGGAAGTTGCCTACCAGTTGGAACTACCTCCGCATCTCTCCAGAGTCCATGATGTCTTCCACGTTTCTCAACTCAGGCGTTGCTTCTCGGATCCTATCCGTGAAGTGGACCACGAAATGCTTGATCTCCAAGATAATCTTACATATCGAGAGTACCCCGTTCGTATCCTCGATCAGGCCGAACGTATCACCCGACGTCAGAACATCAAGTTCCTCAAAGTACAATGGTCGCACCATTCTGAGGATGAAGCAACCTGGGAAAGGGAGGATCGTCTTCGACTTGAGTACCCCGCCTTCTTCCCGGAGGAACCCAAATCTCGGGACGAGATTCTTTTGAGTGGGGGTGAGTTGTCACACCCTAGCTAGTCATGCATTAGAGTGTTGCATCATGTTTACTCTTTCATCAGAAACTTGAAATGGGGATCTGTGAAACCCTCAGAATCATTTTGAAAATGACCCAAATAAAAATTTCTCCAAAAGGGTCCAAGAAAATGCTCATGTTGATCTCTGAAAATATTGGACAGAGATAAAAATCAAACCAATATTTTTAGTGGCTCATGGACATTTATTTTGGGCATTTGGAATTAATGCATAAATATTTGCTTTGGAAATATATTTCTATATATATTAATATATGTCCAAATATTATGCCAATTATAAAGGAGCTCTGGAATAATATATCTAGCCCCTGGAAAATTTGGCATAAGTTAAATAAATGATTTAATATATTATTTAAATCAAAACAAATGTCAGAAATTAGAAAACAGAAAAAAATAAAAGGGAGAAGCTTACCTGGGCTCCTCCACTGTGCAGCCCATCCAGCTGGCCGGCCCAGCCAGCAGGCGGCCCAGCCCGTCTCCCTCCTCTGTCGTCTTCGTCCCGACAGAGGGAGGGGAGTGTGGCCGGCGCGCGCGCGCGCCACCGCTCCACGCCACCTCTCTCCCTGCCTGTCTGCCCTCCCCTCCTCGCCTCGATGCCCTGGACGACGCCACGCCTCCCCCCCTGCTCTCTCTCACTCGCCCTCGGCTCTTCCCTCCTCTCCCTCGCTCTCTCTCTCACGGCCGAACACCACCGTCGCCGCCGTTCGCCTTAGCAGCCGTCTCCGGCCACCCCTCGCTCCCCCGACTAGCTCAGAAGCTCCGCCACAACCCCCTCTTCCTCCCCACCGCTCCACGGGCCTCCGGAAGCCCTGCATCGCCGCCACGTCGCCGTTCCCCTCTTCGGGCTCCGACCATCATCGCCGTCGAATTCGCCGTCTCCAGCGCGTCTCCGAGCCCGCTTCGACGCCCACTGCAACCGCGGTGAGCCCCTGAGTCGTTTCCCCCTTCTCCCCTGGTCTCTTTCGACCTCTAGGCCTTAGCCCCACCTTGGCCGAGAGCTCCACGCCGCCGGCAATGTCGCCGTCGTGGCCACGATCACCGTAGCGCCCAACCGAGCACCCTATCGTGCTCCACGCCTCACTAGGAGCACGCAGCACGCACCAACGCCTCCCCAAACCCCCTGCAACGCCGACTCCGACCGCACCCGAACACCGGCGGCCGCAGCCGAGCTCACCACCGTCGACTCCGGCCACCTCAGGCCCGGCCACCACCACCGTTCGACGCGCGGGAGCAAGAGCTCTCCAACGAGCCCAAGAACGGCCTCGCCCGTGCCCTGTAGCGCGATCCCGCATCGCGCCGCCGTCTCGGGCCTCGCCGGCGTCACGTCGCTGGTGGGTTTGACCCACTTTGACCACTGTTAGTTAATCCCCTGACACTGACCAGTGGGCCCCAGCGCCACTAATTAGTAATTAGGATTAAACTAACTCCGTTTAACCCCCCTGTCACTGACGTGTGGGCCCCACACATCAGGTTTGACTCCAGCCAGCCGCAGTTGACCACTGACGTCATGCTGACGTCATGCTGGCGCAATAATTATATTTCTGGATTTAATTTAAATCAGGAAATTCCAGAATATTATTTAAACTTCAAAAATTCATAACTTTTATTCTGTAACTCCAAATTGGACAAATTATATATGAAAAATGATCAGAAAAATCCAATCTATCCATCTGTACTATTTTCATGCATGATCAAACAAGTTAAATTGATGTTTCAAGCAGAACAAGGAAAAGCACTTTAAAAGGCCATATTTGAATTTGAAATTTGAATCCTTGATTCAAATTTGTTCAAACCCTTCTGGTTTTAGTTGCATTAGCCCAACACACTCATATTGCCATGTTTCATGCATGCATCATATTGTTGCACATTGTTTGGTGATGGTTGTGTATCGATGTCCCTTGCGACAGGTTCTGCCTCCGAGGAGTACCGTGATTACCCTAACGAAGAACCGTATCAGTGCATCGAACCATCAGGCAAGCAACCAACCATTTGATCATATCGATACAATCCCATGTTCTCGCTCCTGCTCTCTTTTACTGCATTAAGACAACGCGATTCAAACTGCTGTGTGCTACGGTAGTTGAACCCCTTTCCTCTGCATGACCTGTCATTGCCACAGTAACTAGATGAAACCCACTAGCATGTGTAGGAGTTGATTGAGCCCTATGTATGTGTTGTTCCTACCTTGCTATGCCTGCTATGCTTAGAGTCGTGTCAGGTCTGGTTCATCTGGGTGATGGGCTAGAGTGAAATGATTATGTCGGTAATGAGAGTGGTGTGGTGAACACGATTTGGTAAAGGTATCGATGAGAGGCCATGTAGGAGTACATGGTGGGTTGTTTCATTGAAGCCGACCTTAAGCACTGAGATCTGTATGTGTGATTTAAGAATCAGCTACTACCATGCATTGGGCCCGAAACCAATGGACCCTCTCGGCTTCTTATTCACCCTAGTTCTCCGTCCAGGAGTTGCAAGTAGTTTCTGGTGTTTGTAGCCTACTGGAGGCCGTGGACAGCACTGACCGTAGGGGTGGGCTGTGATGCGGTAGGTACGTGGCACGGTGTACCAAATACCCGTTAGGTATTTCGAGAACCCTGTTCACATCGTTCGGGGCCGTATGGGAAACCTCGGCCGGACTCCCTGCGGATGGAACCTGGATAGGCAATAAACCTGGACTGGAGGCTTAGGTGATTAGGTAGGTCGTGGCCGACACCCACGTTGGGCTTCCGCTTGAAGGTTGCCGAGTACATGTCGTGTAAACGACGGTAAGCGGTGAGAGCGTGTATGAAGGAGTACACCCCTGCAGGGTTAACATGATCTATTCGAATAGCCGCGTCCGCGGTAAAGGACTACTTGGTTGCCTATACAGTTCATAGACAAGTAAATGGAAACTACTAAAAGCCTCAAGATAAGAGTGAGTGCCGAGGATGGCTCTTCCGTAGGAAGACGGAGGTGGATCCTCGGTGGTATATTGAAGTGGTGGGTAGTGGACTCGTGTGCGCAAAACCATTTCAAGTTGGAGTATCGTAGGATAGTCTAGCCAAGAGTCAAAGCTGGCTTGCTGCAATAACTCCACCAACCCTTCTTGATACTAAGCATGTATGTAGGATCTGATGTAAGTCTTGCTGAGTACCTTTGTACTCATGTTGCTATAATCTACATTTTTACAGAAGACGCTGCAACCCCTTCTGATGGGTTCTATGTAGACGTTGACATCAACGAGTAGGCTAAAGACCCAGGTGGTGACCCTGAGCTTGTGAAGGACCACGTAGTATAGCTAGGCTTTCCAAGCCTCCTTTATTTTACTAGTTGTCTGTACTCAGACAAGTTACCTCCGCTGCTGGTTTGTATGACTGTATGATTTGTATGTTGGGTCGTGAGACCCGTACCTTTGTGTATGTTATGTATGGCTCCCTGAGCCTTAAATAAAGTACTTGTGTCGTAGAGTCATGTTGTGATGTTTCGTTGTATTTGCACATATCGAGCATATTGTGTGTATGACTGAAATGCTTGGTATGTGTGGGATCTGACTATCTAGTTGTTTATCTTTAGTAGCCTCTCTTACTGGGAAATGTCTCCTAGTGTTACCGCTGAGCCATGGTAGCTTGCTACTGCTCTGGAACACTTAGGCTGGCCGGCATGTGTCCTTCTTCGTTCCTGTGTCTGTCCCTTCGGGGAAATGTCACGCTTTGAGTACCGGAGTCCTGTTAGCCCGCTACAGCCCGGTTTACCGGAGTCCTGCTAGCCCAGTGCTACAGCCCGGACCCACTTGCTGATGACCGACACGTTCGAAGCTGGGTCATGGATGCCTGTCCCTGTAAGTCTGTGCCACTTTGGGTTTACGACTAGTCATGTCAGCCCGGGCTCTTTATCATATGGATGCTAGCGACACTATCATATACGTGAGCCAAAAGGCGCAAACGGTCCCGGGCCAAGGTAAGGCGACACCCGTGGAGATACCGTGCGTGAGGCCGCAAAGTGATATGAGGTGTTACCGGCTAGATCGATGTGACATCGAGTCGGGGTCCTGACAGCGTTGGCATCAGAGCCGGACTGCCTGTAGGTTCTCCAAGCCAAACTGGTCGATGTTGAGTCTAGAAATTCTTTAGTTATATGTAGGGGAATTGTTTGTGGGTTGGAACGTAAGGCTCTTTTACTTCTTTATCTTATGACCTTCTGATCTGAGTCAGTCCATTCTTCCACCGGGGGTTAAGGAATTAGGATCTATACTCTCTATCAGGATCAACGACCTGTATGATCAGCTCGCTGGATCCTCAGTCTTCTCCAAGATGGATTTGAGGTTGGGCTACCATCAAATCAAAATCAGAAACGGGGACATTCCTAAAACGGCCTTTGTTACTCGTTATGGCCAATACGAGTACACCGTCATGTCCTTCGGTTTAACCAACGCTCCAGCCACCTTTTCTCGGTTAATGAACTCAATCTTCATGGAGTATTTGGATAAATTCGTCGTGGTTTACCTCGATGATATACTCATCTACTCCAAGAACGAGGAAGAACATGCCGAACATCTAAGGCTAGTGTTGAAGAAACTTCGAGAGCATCGTCTTTATGCCAAATTTTCTAAATGTGAATTTTGGTTGTCAGAAGTGACCTATCTGGGTCATGTAATATCTGGTAAAGGTATTGCTGTTAACCCTGAGCGAGTTCAAGCCGTCCTTAATTGGACTCCACCTGAATCGGTCAAGCAAGTTCGGAGTTTTCTGGGCTTAGCGAGCTATTGTCGTCGCTTTGTCGAGAACTTCTCCAAGGTTGCTAAACCTCTAACCGAACTCCTCAAGAAAGATAAGAAGTTCGAATGGACTCCACAATGTGAGCACAGCTTTCAGGAACTGAAAAGACGCCTGACCTCTGCTCCCGTACTGGTACCGCCAGACTTCTCCAAGGACTTTGTTATCTACTGCGACGCCTCGCGACAAGGACTAGGTTGCATTCTCATGCAAGATCGACACGTAATTGCCTACGCTTCACGGCAATTGCACCCACATGAGGAGAATTATCCTACTCATGATCTAGAGCTTGCAACCGTAGTCTATGCACTTAAGACCTGGCGACATTACCTCCTCGGTAATCGTTGCGAAATATTCACTGATCACCAAAGTCTGAAGTACATTTTCACCCAACCGGATTTGAATCTCAGGCAAAGACGTTGGGTTGAGTTGATCACAGACTTCGACTTAGGAATAACCTACACCCCAGGGAAAGCCAACGTCATGGCTGATGCGCTAAGTCGTAAATCTTATTGTAACAACCTGATGTTACAACAAAGTCAACCGCTTCTCCATGAGGAATTTCGGAAGCTTAACCTTCACATTGTACCTCAAGGTTTTCTTTCCACCTTGGTAGCAAAACCTACTCTTACGGATCAAATCATCGCTGCCCAAAAGCGAGACAAGGGAATATCTAAAATCAAAGAGAACATTGCTAGCGGAGGTGCTAGTTGTTTCTCCACAAATGATCATGGTGTTGTGTACTTTGAGAACCGTCTAGTGGTTCCCAAGAACCAGCATCTACGACAGTTGATCCTTAAGGAGGCTCATGAATCTCCTCTCACCATTCATCCCGGTAGTACTAAGATGTATCAGGACCTACGCTAGAGGTTCTGGTGGACTAGGATGAAGAGAGAAATTGCTCACTATATTGCTAATTGCGACGTCTGTCGTCGTGTAAAAGCAGAGCATCAACGGCCTGCTGGCACCCTTCAACCCTTAGCTATTCCTGAATGGAAATGGGATAAAATTAGTATGGATTTCATTACCGGTTTTCCCAGGACCAAGAGAGGGAATAATGCTATTTTCGTCGTGGTCGATCGTCTTTCCAAAGTAGCCCATTTCTTACCTGTTCGTGAGAGTATAACCGCTAGCCAGCTGGCAGACTTATACATCTCCCGAATAGTGTCCCTCCATGGTGTTCCTTTGGAAATTAACTCGGATCGAGGAAGTCTTTTCACCTCTCGATTTTGGGAAAGTTTCCAAAATGCTATGGGAACCCGTCTCTCCTTTAGCACCGCTTTCCACCCTCAGTCGAGTGGTCAAGTGGAACGCGTCAACCAGATTCTAGAAGACATGCTTCGAGCCTCTGTTATCTCATTCGGAATGGATTGGGAGAAGTGCCTTCCATTTGCCGAATTTGCTTACAACAACAGCTATCAATCTAGCTTGGGTAAAGCCCCTTTTGAAGTTCTCTATGGACGACGGTGTCGAACACCCCTTAACTGGTCAGAGACCGGGGAAAGACAATTCTTTGGCCCGGATATGATTCAGGAAGCAGAAGAACAAGTTCGCATCGTTCGTGAAAAGTTGAAAACAGCCCAATCTCGTCAAAAGAGTCAATATGACCGAAAACATAAGGCTATGACTTTCGAGGTTGACGAGAAGGCTTATCTTCGGGTCACCCCTCTGAAGGGAACCCATCGTTTCGGTATCAAAGGCAAATTGGCTCCTCGTTACATTGGACCTTTTCGCATTCTTGCCAAACGAGGAGAAGTTGCCTACCAGTTGGAACTACCTCCGCATCTCTCCAGAGTCCACGATGTCTTCCACGTTTCTCAACTCAGGCGTTGCTTCTCGGATCCTATCCGTGGAGTGGACCACGAAACGCTTGATCTCCAGGATAATCTTACATATCGAGAGTACCCCATTCGTATCCTCGATCAGGCCGAGCGTATCACTCGACGTCATAATATCAAGTTTCTCAAGGTTCAATGGTCGCACCATTCTGAGGATGAAGCAACCTGGGAAAGGGAGGATCGTCTTCGACTTGAGTATCCCGCCTTCTTCCCGGAGGAACCCAAATCTCGGGACGAGATTCTTTTGAGTGGGGGTGAGTTGTCACACCCTAGCTAGTCATGCATTAGAGTGTTGCATCATGTTTACTCTTTCATCAGAAACTTGAAATGGGGATCTGTGAAACCCTCAGAATCATTTTGAAAATGACCCAAATAAAAATTTCTCCAAAAGGGTCCAAGAAAATGCTCATGTTGATCTCTGAAAATATTGGACAGAGATAAAAATCAAACCAATATTTTTAGTGGCTCATGGACATTTATTTTGGGCATTTGGATTTAATGCATAAATATTTGCTTTGGAAATATATTTCTATATATATTAATATATGTCCAAATATTATGCCAATTATAAAGGAGCTCTGGAATAATATATCTAGCCCCTGAAAAATTTGGCATAAGTTAAATAAATGATTTAATATATTATTTAAATCAAAACAAATGTCAGAAATTAGAAAACAGAAAAAAATAAAAGGGAGAAGCTTACCTGGGCTCCTCCACTGTGCAGCCCATCCAGCTGGCCGGCCCAGCCAGCAGGCGGCCCAGCCCGTCTCCCTCCTCTGTCGTCTTCGTCCCGACAGAGGGAGGGGAGTGTGGCCGGCGCGCGCGCGCGCCACCGCGCCACGCCACCTCTCTCCCTGCCTGCCTGCCCTCTCCTCCTCGCCTCGATGCCCTGGACGACGCCACGCCTCCCCCCCTGCTCTCTCTCACTCTCCCTCGTCTCTCCCCTCCTCTCCCTCGCTCTTTCTCTCACGGCCGAACACCACCGTCGCCGCCGTTCGCCACAGCAGCCGTCTCCGGCCACCCCTCGCTCCCCCGACTAGCTCAGCGGCTCCGCCTCGACCTCCTCTTCCTCCCCACCGCTCCACGGGTCTCCGGAAGCCCTGCATCGCCGCCACGTCGCCGTTCCCCTCCTCGGGCTCCGACCACCGCCGCCGTCGATTCGCCGTCTCCAGCGCGTCCCCGAGCCCGCTTCGACGCCCACTGCAACCGCGGTGAGCTACGCCACCGTTTCCCCCTCTTCTCCCCCTCGTTCCCTCACCGTAGCCTCCTCCCCACCACGGCCGAACCTCCGCCGCCGCCGAGCTCGCCGTCGACGCAGCTCCGGTGACCATTTGGTCACCCCGGCGAGTCTAACGAGTTCATAAGGCTCCATAGAGCATCCCTAGCGCCTCGCTTCGCTCGCCTTCGAGCTCCAACCCCGTTTCCGTGCACGACCGAACTCCGGCGGCCGCAGCCGAGCTCGCCGCCGTCGACTCCGGCCACCTCAGGCATGGCCACCACCACCTTTCGACGCGCGGGAGCAAGGGCTCTCCAACGAGCCCAAGCACAGCCTCGCCCGTGCCCTGTAGCGCGATCCCGCATCACGCCGCCGTCTCGGACCTCGCCGGCGTCATGTCGCCGGTGGGGTTTGACTTGTCCGACCTGGGGTTTGACCCCCCAGGGTCACTGACGCGTGGGCCCCGTCGGCCAGGTGGACATCATTAGCGCTAACCACTGTTAGTTAACCCCCTGACACTGACAAGTGGGCCCCAGCGCCACTAAATAGTAATTAGGATTAATTTAACCCTGTTTAACCCCCCTGTCACTGACGTGTGGGCCCCACACGTCAGGTTTGACTCCAGCCAGCCGCAGTTGACCACTGACGTCATGCTGACGTCATGCTGGCGCAATAATTATATTTCTGGATTTAATTTAAATCAGGAAATTCCAGAATATTATTTAAACTTCAAAAATTCATAACTTTTATTCTGTAACTCCAAATTGGACAAATTATATATGAAAAATGATTAGAAAAATCCAATCTATCCATCTGTACTATTTTCATGCATGATCAAACAAGTTAAATTGATGTTTTAAGCAGAACAAGGAAAAGCACTTTAAAAGGCCATGTTTGAGTTTGAAATTTGAATCTTTGATTCAAATTTGTTCAAACCCTTCTGGTTTTAGTTGCATTAGCCCAACACACTCATATTGCCATGTTTCATGCATGCATCATATTGTTGCACATTGTTTGGTGATGGTTGTGTGTCGGTGTCCTTTGCGACAGGTTCTGCCTCCGAGGAGTACCGTGATTACCCTAACGAAGAACCGTATCAGTGCATCGAACCATCAGGCAAGCAACCAACCATTTGATCATATCGATACAATCCCATGTTCTCGCTCCTGCTCTCTTTTACTGCATTAAGACAACGCGATTCAAACTGCTGTGTGCTACGGTAGTTGAACCCATTTCCTCTGCATGACCTGTCATTGCCACAGTAACTAGATGAAACCCACTAGCATGTGTAGGAGTTGATTGAGCCATATGTATGTGTTGTTCCTACCTTGCTATGCCTGCTATGCTTAGAGTCGTGTCAGGTCTGGTTCATCTGGGGATGGGCTAGAGTGAAATGATTATGTCGGTAATGAGAGTGGTGTGGTGAACACGATTTGGTAAAGGTATCGATGAGAGGCCATGTAGGAGTACATGGTGGGTTGTTTCATTGAAGCCGACCTTAAGCACTGAGATCTGTATGCGTGATTTAAGATACAGCTACTACCATGCATTGGGCCCTGAAATATGACCCCGCTCGACTTCTTATTCACCCTAGCTCTCTGTCCAGGAGTTGCAAGTAGTTTCTGGTGTTTGTAGCCTACTGGAGGCCGTGGACAGCGCTGACCGTAGGGGTGGGCTGTGATGCGGTAGGTACGTGGCCGGGTGTACCGAATACCCGTTAGGTATCTCGGGAACCCTGTTCACATCGTTCGGGGCCGTATGGGAAATCTCGGCCGGACTCCCTGCGGATGGAACCTGAATAGGCGATAAACCTGGACTAGAGGCTTAAGTGTTTAGGTAGGTCGTGGTCTACACCCACGTCGGCTTTCGCTTGAAGTCTGCCGAGCACATGTCGTGTGCAGACGCTAAGTGGTGGAAACATGTATGAAGAAGTACACCCCTGCAGGGTTATCATAATCTATTCGAATAGCCGCGTCCGCGGTAAAGGACTACTTGGTTGCCTATACAGTTCATAGACAAGTAAATGGAAACTACTAAAAGCCTCAAGATAAGAGTGAGTGCCGAGGATGGCTCTTCCGTAGGAAGACGGAGGTGGATCCTCGGTGGTGTATTGAAGTGGTGAGTAGTGGACTCGTGTGCGCAAAACCATTTCAAGTTGGAGTATCGTAGGATAGCCTAGCCAAGAGTCAAAGCTGGCTTGCTGCAATAACTCCACCAACCCTTCTTGATACTAAGCATGTATGTAGGATCTGATGTAAGTCTTGCTGAGTACCTTTGTACTCATGTTGCTATAATCTACATTTTTACAGAAGACGCTGCAACCCCTTCTGATGGGTTCTATGTAGACGTTGACATCAACGAGTAGGCTAAAGACCCAGGTGGTGACCCTGAGCTTGTGAAGGACCACGTAGTATAGCTAGGCTTTCCAAGCCTCCTTTATTTTACTAGTTGTCTGTACTCAGACAAGTTACCTCCGCTGCTGGTTTGTACGACTGTATGATTTGTATGTTGGGTCGTGAGACCCGTACCTTTGTGTATGTTATGTATGGCTCCCTGAGCCTTAAATAAAGTACTTGTGTCGTAGAGTCATGTTGTGATGTTTCGTTGTATTTGCACATATCGAGCATATTGTGTGTATGACTGAAATGCTTGGTATGTGTGGGATCTGACTATCTAGTTGTTTATCTTTAGTAGCCTCTCTTACCGGGAAATGTCTCCTAGTGTTACCGCTGAGCCATGGTAGCTTGCTACTGCTCTGGAACACTTAGGCTGGCCGGCATGTGTCCTTCTTCGTTCCTGTGTCTGTCCCTTCGGGGAAATGTCACGCTTTGAGTACCGGAGTCCTGTTAGCCCGCTACAGCCCGGTTTACCGGAGTCCTGCTAGCCCAGTGCTACAGCCCAGACCCACTTGCTGATGACCGACACGTTCGAAGCTGGGTCATGGATGCCTGTCCCTGTAAGTCTGTGCCACTTTGGGTTTACGACTAGTCATGTCCGCCCGGGCTCTTTATCATATGGATGCTAGCGACACTGTCATATACGTGAGCCAAAAGGCGCAAACGGTCCCGGGCAAAGGTAAGGCGACACCCGTGGGGATACCGTGCGTGAGGCCGCAAAGTGATATGAGGTGTTACCGGCTAGATCGATGTGACATCGAGTCGGGGTCCTGACATATAATAACCGAACACCTTAGGGAGTGTTCGGCGTCGCGAGTTTGGCCCTATATGCATCAGCTCCGAATCATGTCTTTGGTCACATGTTGGGTTTGCCCGGCTCCCACATTTTGGTACCTTATGTTCCGTTGTATCGGCTAAGGTAGCACTAGGAGAACTACTGCGATTGTGCCCTGGTTCATCCGGATGAGCACCTCAGTAGAGAAATCCGAAAACTGACTGTCATGATATAGCGAGAGACTGGTCAACCACTCGATGACTAATCGAAATCTTCGGGATTCCTCTGCATTAACGCAGAGCCGTTTCCCAGTCATGTACATACACGCCCTGTATTCAGACGAGCGCAGAAGTACTAGGGGCTATATAGTAGCCCCACCGTCAAACTCCTATGGCTAAGTGAAAGTGTTAAAGCAATATAGTCCAATTGCCTCGTTCGCTGTGCTCTCACCTCCTTAACGGACCAAGATATTGGATCAAGTGTGGATCTGCATTTTCTGCGAACACCCCTGCATTATATGCATGGGGGCGGAAGCCAATGACTGCAAACTTTCAGGTTATATACATATATACATAAACGGCCGCACAGGAGGCATCATAGTACTTTTGGGCAAAAGTATAAATACAGCCTTGATAATTCAATAAAACATTGTTTTTACAATGGGAATACATGTCACTAGAACATAATATTCTTTGAGCACTAAGCCTCTATTGAACGAGCGCCTTCAAGAACTTCTTCAAAGTAGTGCTCGGCAGCCACTCGGCCTACGGCCGAACCCTGTGTCGCAACAGTGGTGGCCTCCATCTCCGCCCAGTATGTCTTGACACGGGCAAAGGCCATCCGCACACCTTCTATGCACGCCGGTCTCTTTACAACATCGATGCGTGGCACAGCACCAAGGAATTGTTGCACTAAACTAAAGTAGCTATTTGACTTTGGCCCTCCCGGCCACAGGTGATCCACAACGGACCTCATGGCAAGTCCGGACAACCTATGGAGCTCGGCCCACTCGTCCATTCGCTCATTCAATAGCAGCGGACGGACTGGAGCGTGAAACTGTGACCAGAACAGCTTTTCCACTTCGGGACCTTTTTGATCCTTGAAGTACTCGGCCGCATCAGCAGCACTTGCAGCCAAATCCACATAGGCATCCGCAGAACTCCATAGCCGGTCCAGAGGAGCATACTTCAGATCTCCGAACTTAGTCCGCAGCAAGAAGGGCTTCCCAGACACGATATCTGCAGCTTGATTCAGCTCCTCCTTCGTCGCTCTAATTTTGGAGCGGGCTTCCTTGGCAGCCACCAGGGCCTTCTCCAGGTCCGTCGCCTTCGCCCGGTTTTCTTCTTCAAGAAGCTAGTAACGGTCAGTGGCATCTTTTAACTCTACAACCATCTTGGCTATTTTTTCCTTGCTCTAGCAATGCGCGTCCTGTTCAGCCCTTAACTCTTCGGCCGCCTTTAGAGCGGCCGCATTGCTACTCCTTGCTTGCTCCTTGGCTCGGGCAAGCTCCGCCCGAAGGGTCTCCACGGTGGCAGCTCCATCTGCAGTCACAACATATTAAAGATACTGGCATCATGCTCCTCTTACTATGTGTTGATCACCGGAAAAATCACTTACCCTGTGCCTCATCAAGCCGCTTATTGACAAGCACGATGTCGGCATCTGCCGCATCAAGTTGCCGCTTTAGCTCGGCAAACCCATCAGTCCGGCTAGCCACCGGAGCTTCAGCCACCTGCACATCAAGGCGGTCTGGTTATCACCTGGGACTATGATCCTCTGTTTGCCGCCGTTTTCGATGACAACGAGAGTCTCAGGGATACTATCTGTATAAAGGCACACCTAACATATGCGGTACTATAAAAAACATACACTATTTCACGTAGCTCGAAGCCTTTCAACAGACTCATAAAGGCTTCATGCAAACCGCTTTCAGCGGATGAAATCCTTTCAATTACCGTACCCATTAGCGTACGATGCGCTTCTGAGACGGCCGCTTGCCCCAGAAGATCCTTCAGCGCGTTCGACCGCACACTGTACGGACCCTTGCTGTTGCTCTCCTTAGGAGCCGAATACTAGGGATCCCGGGTAGCCAAAGGGTTATCCTCTGGCCCTAGTGGATCCGGAGATATCCTGCGCGAACACACTTCAAGGTCACCCGCTTCATGAGGCGGGGTGTCAGCGGGAGGCGTTTCGCTCTCCATCATCTCTAGAAGAAGATCCCCCGAAGACGAACTCTGTCGAGAAGGGCTACGATCCGGACTACAATTTATAAGAATCGGTTATTGTCTTCGGAAGTAAGGTAGGATGTTTCCCCTATTAAGTACTTTTCGATTACTTACAGCTCGGTAGAGGGCTGAACCCCACGCGGACATTGTGCGGCAAGAATACCCTCCGAAGGGGAACATATATTACAAGTTATCCTGACCAAAGGTGGTCTTCGGCTGCCAAAAGCACTGGTGATGACGCCGTCTTGGGCTCCATGGTGACTTCCATCCTGCCGCTCTGTTGGTCTTGGTCTCGTTGCACCGGAATGGTAACCTTTGCCCGATGCCTTGGCATGTGCTTGCCCCCTTTGCACCAAAGGGGAAACAAGGACACTGCGCAGGCCGGCACCCGCCTGGTCTCGATCGTCATGGCTTGCGTCACGGGCTCCTCGCGAGGTATCCCTGCCTTGATCTCTCCGCCTCCTTGCGAGCCTTCCTGATGAGGCTGCCCCTGAGGAAGCTTTCTGTCGTCCGCCCCGCGAGGCTTGGCCCCTCGCGAGGGTCTTGAGCTTGAGCTAATGAAGATGGCCACGCTGGGGCCCCACTTGAGCGACGCCGCAGGCCGCAGGCAGGCAAGTCTGGGGACCCCCGTTCCCAGAACACCGACAGTAGCCCCCGGGCCCAAGGCGCGCCCGGGCTTGACCTAGCAAGGAAGCGAAGGGGCGAGCACGAAGTGCCGTGGCCCTAACAGCCTGCGGCCTTGGGCACCGTGTGGCGACTGATTGGACGTGGGCATATGCGCTTCCCCATGACGCCTTGGCAACTGTCCATCTGACAAAAGAGGTGCCCGGTCCAGATTTACTTGCCTTGTTCTCGTTCGCCTCGCCCCAGATCCCCTTTCTCGCTCTCCTCCTTGCTCCCGAAATCCTCCATATCTGTCTCAATCCTTCTCATCCGGCGCACCATGGCGCCTCGCAAGTCCCCGACCGAGGCCTGGTACTCGTCGGCTCTGGATTCCCCGAACCTGCCGGAGAAGAACCTCGCCCTCACGCTCCTGATGACGGTGGCGCAGGGCAGCAAGGGGGTGACTGCGCTCAAGGCCGGCTCCGACCAACCTGAAGGCAAGGGGAGCACCTTCTATCCGCTCTTTGTGAGCGCCATCGTCGCCGGTCTGGTGCCTCCTTTCTCTGAGTTCTTCTTTGCTGTTCTCCGCCAGTACAACTTGCAGGCTCTGCATCTCCACCCCAACTCTGTTCTTCTCCTGGCGATTTTTGCTTACTACTGTGAGGCTCACGTCGGGGTAAATCCCTCGGTGGCCCTGTTGCATCACTATTTTTCGCTTCGGGTTTCTGGTGGCCATATCTCCGCATGTGCGAGCTTCATCGCATACTCCAATTCCAATGCTATCTCGAAGCCTGGGAAGAGAATCGAAGGCTTCCGGAGCAAGTGGGTCATGGTGGACGTCGGGCACCTCCACCCCCGTCAGGTGTTGCCTACAGGGCAGCCCAAGGCTATCGACGCGTGGTCCCGCGTGGAGCTCGTCGACCCCCATGCGAGGGCGGTGCTGAAGAGGATGAACGCGGACCTGAGGCCAAGAAACTTGGGGGCGGCGAAGCTGACCGGAGCCACGCTCTTGAGGGAGTTCTTGGAGCACCGGGTGGCTCCACTCCAGGAGCACTCGCTCCCATTGTGGAGGCTTGGGGAAGCGGACGCTGCCTTGCGCCTGAGCTCTGAGGCCCTGACCGACGAGAATCTGGTTGCGGCCCTCCATTCCTTGGTTGGGGGATACGTGGCGAAGCCGGTGGGCTCCCCCGTCCCCCTGTTCCTTCATGACGACTGGGAGTAGGTGGTGAACGCTATGCCCACCTTCAATGGTGAGGGGCTGGTGCCCGCGAAAGCTCCCAAGGGTCTTGCAGCGCTGGCGATGGTGAATGTGTCCTCTGGCAGCTCCAACAGGAGCGAGGGGGAAGAAGAGGCGGAGGAAGAAGATTCTGACTCTGAGGTGACTGGCGAGGAGTCGAGGGAGTCTTTCCCTCGGTGCAGGTCGCAGGCCCTCCGCTCCATGCTGGACGACGACGAGGCTGGCGCCAGGCGAGAAGGGGAGGACTCCCCCTTTGTCACAAGGAAGGGCAGGTCGGGGCTGGTTCCCCCAGGGTCTGCTCTGGTCCCTGGGCGGTCTGAGGCCAGCTCCAGCCCTCCTGATGTGCCCTCTACTTCTGGGCCTCCCGAGGCTGACCCCAGCTGCAGGCTCTCGGGCTTCAAGTTTGGCCGGAGGTTGCTTGAGTTCACGAGCGACGACTAGTAAGTGCTCGATTCGTGCTTTGCTTGGTTTATGCCGCCGAGGCTTGACATCCACATTCTTTTGTCAGGTCGGTACCTGCGGCGAAGAGGTTGAGAGGGGCTTCTGCGGCACTGCTTGGGGCGAGTCCATCTGCCGGGGCGGCGTCTTCGTCCGCTGGGGGGGCAGACGGCGTGGCTCGCGCCTCCCCAGTCCGATCATCTTCACGAGGCCGACCAGGATGCCTTGGCGAGGAGTCAGCCCCCGTGGCCCCGCTGACCCTAGAGTTGACCGCGCTCGATGCTGCAGCCAGGGCAACCAAGGCCCAGGGGGTTCCTTCCTGCCAAACCGTGATCACGCTCCCGTCCTCTTCGCCCCCTCCACCGATTCCCGCTTCTTCTGTTCCCTCTGCCGCCGTCCTTGACCAGGTCGCTAGCGAACTGAGCCAGCTGCTAGAGAATCTACTGAGCGTGGACCCTCGCCTAGTGGACGGGCGCCTGGAGCTAGCTTCTGGCTGGGCCCGTACCGCTGCCTCTGTCCGAGCAGCGCTGAGCCAGGCCGTGTCAGCCTCTGATGGGGAGAAGCAGGCCGCCAACCAAGCCAAGGCCGCTCGCGATGCTGCCCTGGGTGACGCTGCGGCTGCCAGGGCTCGCTGTGAGGCGCTGGAGACCGAGCTGCAAGGCCTGCGCGACGAGCTCGCCAAGGAGGTCCACGGCCGCCAGGAGAAAGAGAAGGAGACGTAGGCTCGGGAGGCTGCAGTCAATGACTGGGACGTCGAGCTTGATGACTGCCACGGCCGATTGGAGATGCTGGAGCGGTCCCTGTAGGTGGAGAGGACCGAGCTAGATGCCATGGCGAAGGTCCTAGCGGAGGATCGGGTGGCCTTCGCGAAGATGGAGAAGAGGGCTCGTGCCGCGCTGAAGACACTTTACGAGAGCGGCTTGGAGGAGCCGTGGGCCAGTGCGGAGGACGGCCCCGCCAAGCTGCTTCCCTTCCTGGTCCGTGCGCTTGAAGATGTCGTAGACGGCCTTGGCCCCACGGCCGAGGCCGAGGCGCGTGCCCTGTCTTCTGCGGCACTGATGCATGTCCTCAACCACGTCTACCTGCGCGACCCCGACGTTGACTTCGACAGCCTGCTGGAACCCGTGAGCGGCAACCTTGCCGCCGCTGCCGCTGAGGCCATGAAAGGCCGAGCCGAAGCTTTGCGGGGGAGGTTCCGCGCCTTCAGCATCTTGCCCGGGCGTGGTGCCGCCAGCTCCGCGGCCCCAGGAGGCGGGGTCGCCCAGCGCGACTCCACCACAGGCGCCGCCGCCATAGGAGAGTGATCCCTTCACGACTTCTATCCTGTTTTTATTCCTGCAACATGCACCATGCCTCGCAGAGGCGTTTAAACTTGTGTTTGGCGTCGTGAAACAATCTATGGCTTGTAATATTTGCTTTGAATTTCCTGGAATTTGCATTTTTCTCCCCTACTTGCTCGCGCTCTACGTCGGCAGGGCCCAGCCCCGCGCATACCTCACCCAGCGTTAGCCCCGACCGGAAACCCGGACGGGACTAAGGAGCGAGGGGCTACATGGCAAGTTAGGCTCCTGAGTCGCGATGCTCCGGAGTCCCCCTTGACGCGCAAGCAACAAGTAAGAAAGGGGGGGAACGAGGAGTGGATTGATCGTTCTGCATCGGTAGGGCCCGGCCCCGCGCGTACCTCACCCAGCATTAGCCCCGACCAGAAACCAAGAAGGGACTAAGGAGCGAGGGGCTACGAGCCCCCCTTGACGTTCAAACGGGTTTCCATACCTTGGCTCTGCTCAGGGAGGGGCGCGTGACGACCAGGTCCAAGGGACCTGGCCGGGTGGCGTGCGCTCGGGCAAGGCCCGGGCGTAGCCCCCGTGTCCAGCCCCCTCGCACGGCGCTCCCGAGGGGAGGCATTGCGATGGTGCCAGACACTGAGCTTTGGGCTCCCTGAGGTTGGTACGGCCGTAGGCTGCGCTCAGTTGTTTATCACCAGCGCGGAGCATAGCGCTTCCGTATGTGTACGGGCATAGCCGCTCCTCGGAAGTGTCGTTAGCCAGCATGGAGCATGGTGCTTCCACTGGTACATGGGAGGGGGCTCACCTCTGGGAGGAGCCCCCATGGCGTGTACAGCCCCGCCCTGACACGTGGCCGGCACGGTAGGGCTAGGAGAGGTGTATCTGGGCACTCGTGAGCCAGCGCGGGACTCACGAGGCCCTATCTCGAGGCGGGTTGCGCCTAGCTCTGGGCCTTTATCAATGGTGTGTTCATGCAGGGTGGTTAGAATGCAAATGCTCTACGTCCTCAGGTCCCGGCCCTCGAGCGAGCTCAGTCGCCGCTGGTATGACAGGACGCGATGCCGTGGGTCAAGGCCAGGGGGTGAGGGCTGGAGAGCCAGTAGGAGCCCATGAGTCGTGATGCTCAGGTACCCCCCTTTTAACGTGCAAGCGCTTTGCATGAAAGCGGAGAAGTCCGCGATAAGCAGCAGGTGACAATTAAGCGCGAAAGAGCAAATTCATTTTAAGTAGACGCGGGAAAAGCAAATGTCGTTGGGCCAGGCCCGAGCAGCTCGGGGTTGATGCATCCCGAGGGGCGCCCCCAACAAGGTAAGTAAAGAGCATAAGCAAAACGGATACATGCCGCAGGGACGGACCCACGCGACCTGGGAATGATGCGGCCCTGTGGGCGCTCCCAGCTAAAAACGGAACTTAGAAAGATGTCACCTGGTGCCTTTGAAGATGAAGTGATGTTGAATAAGTGGGCGATGCGCGATGATGACGTCGACCCTCACGAGCCCCCAGGCCCAAGAGCCTCGAGAGGCTCCGGAGGTGCAGGTGGGTCTCCGAGGGCCATCTCCATCTCCGCCAGGACCGCACAATGCCTGACCTCCTGAGCCTCCAGAATGCTCCTAAGAAGGCGCTGATGAGCGGCGACCGCGTTCGGCATTCCGAAAGGCATGCAAATGTAGCTATGAGGTGGACCCTCGCAATGCCCCACGCGCGAAGGCCACCGACGCTCCTGAGACGCGGCTCGGTTGAGCCCTGGCACGTCAACGCAGATGCACACCACCATCCTCGCCTGGATGTGGGGCTACGGTGGGCAAGCGATGGCTGCCGCGCATGACTCTCGACTTCTGTAGCTCCTGGGTGTTTCTTGCGATGAACTCCCGATGGTTTGGTCTTCCTTGCCTTGTACCTTCCTGAGGGAAACATGCCTGGAAGCACCCCTCCAAGTGGTGCCCGAGCGCCTCCCTCGCGACCTTGGCAAAGTCGGTGACTCTCTAAGAAAGAGCCCCCGAGCCCTGCCTGAGGAGGGCACCGGGCGCGCCTTCCTATGCGAGAGAGGGTGGCGCTCCCTGATTGGGTGCAGATCCTGACGCAACACCTCCGGAGGCGCCTGCCTCCTTATGTCTTGGGCCACGCGAAACCTTCTTCTTCTTGGGGGTCACCTCCGGAAGTCTTCCGTTCCTATGCTTCGGGTCTTCGATTGCTGCGGCTTGGAACTCGCGCTCAAGTGAACACACTGCGTCCCTTTCTTCACAGCGTACAGTGATGAATCCACCGCTTCCTGGCATCTTCAGGACATTGTATCCATGGTGAGTCACTGCCATGAACTTGGCCAGGGCTCGGTACCCGGGGATGGCGTTGTATGGCAGACGGATGTGGGCGACGTCGAAGTCGATGAGCTCGGTGCGGTAGTTGTTGCGCTGCCTGAAGGTGACTGGAATGCGAACCTGCCCTATTGGAACAGTGGAACCATCAGTGACTCCTGAGAAGGGCTTGGTTGGCTGAAGCTGATCGTACGGCACATGGAGATTGTCGAACGTCTCGACGGACAGGGCATTGAGTCCTGCTCCGCCGTCAATGATGGTCCTGGTGACCTGCACGTTGCTGATGACCGGGAAGCAAAGCATCGGGAGAACTCCGGCCGTTGCCGTGCACTTGAGCTGATCCACTGAGCTGAACGTGGTAGGGCACGCGGACCACCTGAGAGGGCGCGTGGCCTCAAGCTTGGGGAGGACTGCATTCACCTCGCGAGCAAACTGCTTGAAGATGCGCTGTGCATAGGTTGAACAGCTCCAGGGATGTGCACAGGTCTTCATGGATTGCTAGCTCCTCCTTCATCTTGATGTCGCGTACGCCATCGAAGAAGGCCGAGATGATGGCTTCTTCAGTCACCTTGGGGATCTTGAGGCGAGCGTTGTTGAAGCGCTGGATGTATTTCTGCAGGGTTTCCCCTTGCTGCTGCTTGATGCGGTGCAGATCGCTGACGGCCGGGGGCCGGTCGTGAGTGCCCTGGAAGTTGGCGATGAAGCGAGTGTGCATCTCGTCCCAGGAGGAGATTGTGCCAGGAGCCAGGTTCAGGAGCCAGGTGCACGCCCCGTCCTTGAGCGACATGGGGAACCCGTTCGCCATGACCTTTCATCTCCGTTGGCGGCTTCGATGCATAGCTCGTAGAGCTGTAGGAACTCCGCGGGGTCCGTCGTGCCATCGTAGCGAGGGTGCTGGTCAGGCTTGAACTTACCTGGCCATGCGACGCCGCGTAGCTCGGGGGTGAGAGTGTGGCAGCCTGATGTGGCCACTGGTGCCTTTTTGCTGGTACTAGGGTTGCTCCTGGGGATTACCGCGCGCCGCTGCTTGGAGCAGCGCAGGGTCTTGGCGTGGAGGCGCAGGGACGCGATCTTGGCGCGCCGGTGCTGGGAGCGCGCGAGCACCTTCTTGGGGACGAGGGATCTCTTGGTAGCTCCTTTCTTGCTGCGCAGGTGCCGGACGCGGAGGGTCTCGCCCTGGGGCTGCGTGCCTTGGAGCCAGGGCGCCTTCTTGGGGAGGAGGTGGTGGAGGCACCTCCTGATCCTCGCCTCCTGTGCGGAATGGAGGGCGAGGCAGCGAGAAGGACGGCAAGGGGGAGCCCCCTGCCGTGCTTACGAGCTCGGTGATGCGGGCGAGCCAGTCCTCGTAGAGGTCGTCGATGGGGTGGTAGTGCAAGAGCTCTCTTGCCAGGAGCATGGCGGCATGCGCGCCCGTGGGGGCGCGACGGGCGTAGGACGATGAAGCGGCTGGAGTCAGTGACGGTGTGGCGGTGCGGCCCTCCCGCCGTACCGAAGGATGCTAGGACGAGGCCTGCTGCTTGTTCCCCGCCGGGCCGTTGGCGGCGTTGGCGGTAGGCAACGGGGAACGACGAGGGCGTCCGCCAACGGGCGCCGTCTGGGCGACGCGGGTGGCGAGAGCAGCCCGGCGCTCGGCGCGAGCCCGATGAGCGTCGGCCATGGACACGACGGAAGATCACACGCGAACAACAAAAGGAAGATTCTGGCGCACCCCTAGCTGGCGCGCCAAATGTCGGATTTCGGGTTCCCGCAGACCCTTGAGGTTCGAACACTAGGGTGCGCACGGAGATCTCTCCCCTACCGATCTACGTCCAGTCTCCTCGCGAGATCTAAGCTGGAAACAACGAATAACACAAGGGACACGAGGTTTATACTGGTTCAGGCCACCGTTGTGGTGTAATACCCTACTCCAGTGTGTGGTGTGGTGGATTGCCTCAAGGGCTGATGATGAACAGTACAAGGGAAGAATAGCCTCGCGAGAGGTGTTCTTGAGCTGGTGCGATGAACTGCTTGGGTGAGTTCAGTCGCCTCTCTCTCTCTCTCTCTCTCTCTTTGCTAGGGCTCTATTAGATCTCTAGATGTCTAGGTGTGTCCCTCTACTCTGTGGTGGCTAGCTCTATTTATAGAGGCCCTGGGCCTCTCCCCAAATAATGAGCGGGAAGGGCGCCAACAATTGGCCATTTTGAAGGGGAACATATAGTACAAGTTATCCTGACCAAAGGTGGTCTTCGGCTGCCAAAAGCAATGGTGATGACGCCGTCTTGGGATCCACGGTGACCTCCGTCCTGCCTCTCTATTGGTCTTGGTCTCGTTGCACAGGAATGGTAACCTTTGCCCGATGCCTTGGCCTGTGCTTGCCCCCTTTGCACCAAAGGGGAAACAAGGACACTGCGCAGGCCGGCGCCCGCCTGGTCTCGATCGTCATGGCTTGCGTCACGGGCTCCTCGCGAGGTATCCCTGCCTTGATCTCTCCGCCTCCTCGTGAGCCTGCCTGATGAGGCTGCCCCAGAGGAAGCTTTCTGTCGTCCGCCCCATGAGGCTTGGCCCCTCGCGGGGGTCTTGAGCTTGAGCTGATGAAGATGGGCCGCGCTGGGCCCCCACTTGAGTCACGCCGCAGGCAGGCAAGTCTGGGGACCCCCATTCCCAGAACACCGACACTGATGAAGCTTCTCCCGTTTGGAAACCTTAGTTTCTGGATCTTCAGAGGTAGCCCTCTTCCTTCCCCGGGGAGAGAGAATGTCATATTCTTCCCTTTGGTTGTCCTCCCGCGCGGAGGCTCTCATTCCCCCGGATGGAATAAGTAGTGAGTGAGGCCCGCTTTCGCCCTCTCTATTCCCCCATCATCTTCCTTTGAGGGCACTGGATAGGGCGCCGGCTCGAGCATCTTGTCCAGTACCGGATTGTCCAAGCCCTCAGGAAGGGGGGCCGAACACCTGGTCATCATCGCCTTTGTTATCCAGTCTTGGTCAAAGAGCGGCTCTTTAGAATGATGCCATGATAAATAAAACGACAGTAGGTTTGACATGGGATTACTTACTTGGGCAGCGGGGCAGTTGCAGCTCAGACCCACATCCTCGGTTGTGTCCAGACACTCTATTTGGGGTCCGAAGAACAATTTGTACATCTCTTCGAGCGTCATGCCGAGGAAATGCTGAATAGCTCGCGGTCCTTTCGGGTTGAATTCCCACATGCGGAGGGGCCGACATTTGGAAGGGTGGACTCGACGAACTAGCATAACTTGCATTACCATAACGAGACTGAAATCTCTCTCAAAGAGATCTCGGATACGGCTTTGTAGTATTGGCACGTCCTTGGTTGCACCCCAGCTCAGCCCCCTGCTGATCCATGACATCAGTTGCGGTGGGGGGCCCGAGCGAAAGGTGGGGGCAGCTACCCACTTGGCACTTCGGGGAGCTGTGACGTAAAACCACTCCCGCTGCCACAATCCGGACACCTCTGGAAGGAACCCTCAGGCCATGGAGCGTCAGCGATTTTGCTTATTAAAGCACCTCCGCACACTGCGTGCCGCCCCTCAATCATCTTCGGCTTCATATCGAAGGTCTTGAGCCACAGGCCGAAGTGAGGGGTAATGCGGAGGAAGGCCTCACATACGACAATGAATGACGAGATGTGAAGAAGGGAATCCGGGGCCAGATCGTGAAAATCCAGCCCATAATAGAACATAAGACCCCTAACAAAGGGATCCAGAGCGAGGCCTAGTCCTCGGAGGAAGTGGGAGATGAACACGACACTCTCGTTGGGTTCGGGAGTAGGGACGACCTGCCCTCGGGCAGGCAGCCTATGCGAAATTTCGGCGGTCAGATATCTGGCCTCTCTCAACTTCTTGATGTCCTCCTCTGTGAAGGAGGAAGGCATCCACCAACATTGAAGGTAGGATCCGGACATAGTTGAAAGTCCAAAGCACTTGACCTGAGCTTTGGGTGTTAGAACTCGAGGCGGGGAAGGATTCGATTGAGCATGGGAGGGAAAAAAGAAAAAGCCTCGTCCCCTTTATAAAGAGGGTGAATAACAAGCGTCCTCCTCGTGGCCGTTTGGGACTTGCCTAAAATATAGGAGTCATACCAATAGGCACGGTAGGGTTACCCATGTCTGTATTGATGAGAATCCCGTGATAAGGGGGACACAATCTCTACTTTGACAAGACGTGTCAAGAAAACTGCCTCGCGTTATGTGCAGAGCTGGTTGAGAAAAACGGTTCGAATAATGACCGGGCCATGGCGTGATGTCATGTTGTCAGAATGTGTCAGCAGATTGGATTTGTGGAAATATCATTCTCTCTACAGTGGTATGTGGAACTTATTTTGCAGGGCCGGACACTATCCTTGTATTCAAAACTCTTCCATGGTGTATGTGGAGGAGGAACCCGCCTTGCAATGCCGAACACAATACAGCGCGCCGGACTCATCGTCATTGAAGCCTGGTTCAGGGGCTACTGAGGGAGTCCTGGATTAGGGGGTCTCCGGACAGCATGACTATATCCTTTGGTCGGACTGTTGGACTATGAAGATACAAGATTGAAGACTTTGTCCCATGTCCGGATGGGACTCTACTTGGCGTGGAAGGCAAGCTTGGCAATACGGATATGTGTATATCCTCCTTTGTAACCGACCTTGTGTAACCCTAGCCCCCTTTGGTGTCTATATAAACCGGAGGGTTTTAGTCCGTAGGACAACGTACAATCATACCATAGGCTAGCTTCTAGGGTTTAGGCTCTTCGATCTCGTGGTAGATCAACTCTTGTACTACTCATATCATCAAGAACAATCAAGCAAGACGTAGGTTATTACCTCCATCAAGAGGGCCCGAACCTGGGTAAATATCGTGTCCCCTGCCTCCTGTTACCATCCGCCTTAGACGCACTATTCAAGACCCCCTACCCGAGATCCGACGGTTTTGACACCGACAAGGGGGACCCCTGAGCATCGCGACTCAGGGGCCTCACTAGTCACGTAGCCCCTCGCCCCTTGGTCCCATCCTGGCGATCTGGACACCCCAATGGCTGTCGAGGTATGCGCGGGGCTGGGCCCTGCCGACGTAGAACACAAAGACAAACAGGAAGGAAGTCAGGCATGGAAAGAAAATCACGGAGTCCTAGCAAGTTATTACAAGCACAAAAGTGTTCCATAGATTCATACATGAGTTTTTACACCTCCACATGGCACGGTAAATGTTACATGAATGAAACTAAGAAGAAGCACCACCTTCTGCTTGGCCATCCCCGCCGCCTGTCCCGGTCGCTGGAAGCCCATCATCGACGTCGTTACCGCCCTCATCACCATTGCCGCCAACCTCCGCTGCCGGAGCCGTGGGATCGGGGACGCAGAGGAACTTCTTCAGCAGCGCATCCATGTGATCCTTCACGGCCTCCTCGGCAGCGGCGCAGACCTCAGGAGCAATTGCGTAGATCATGGCGCCAAAGTTGAAGCCGGGGTCCTAAAGGTAGAGATGGCTGAAGATGCCCGTCTTGGCTGCGGAGAAGAGCAAGCGGCACTCCTCCTCCAGAATGGTGTCCACTTTGGCGGCGGCACCCGTGAGCGCCTCCGCAAGCTTGGAGGAGAGCCCCGCAAGGCCTTCCTCCGGGGTCGCCAGCGGCTACTCATACCCTCCCCTGTAGATGGAGCTCAGCGCGTCATGATCCTTGAGCTCGAGGGAGGGGAAGGCGTCGCGTTCCACGGCCACCTCTTTCTGGGCAGCGCCAAGGGCCTTCTCCCTGGCCTCCAACTGAGTTGCCGCCTTGGAGACGTGCCGAGCTTGGGATGCCTGGGTGTCAGCCACCTCTTTCTTCAGTGCGTCTAGGTAGCCGCGCTCTGCAGCCTGGTCGGTGGCTACCTTGGCTAGCTCGGAGTCATGATCAGCGAGCTTCGCCTCGCCGGCCTTCAGGTCTTCCTCCCACTACTAGAGCCTTCGATTGTGCGAGGCTTGTTCGTCTTGGAGGGCCTTCAAATTGGACTCCGCCTCGGCGCGGCGCTCCTCGGCGAATGCAGCGTTCGCCAACGCTGCATCATGAGCCGCCTTGGCTTCGTCGGCCTCCTTCCTGCCTTCCGCGGTACCGGCCTCGGCCTGACCCCAGGCTGTCTTGGAGGACATGTCGGCCTGGAGCCACCCATAGATAAGCCCCAGGTGCTCCCTCACAAGGCACCTGTCGGCATCCTGAAGATCGGCCCGGAGCCACTCGAGTGCGACATGGGTGTTGTCCAGAGCGCCTGGCCTGATGAGGGGGCCATAGGACGCCAGCACAAGGGCCTGAGGAGGAGGAGGCACCGACGCGTCGGCCAACGCCATCACCGGGGAAGCGGTGGTGAGGATGGCTTGGAGAACCGGAGGCTCCGAGCCCCCCTCAGGAATGACAAGGGCGGACGGCTCCACGGCTTGCTAGCCCGTGGGAGCTGGCTCCTCCTGTGGCCGCATCTTCACGTCCTGGGGGGGGCCACTCCGTCACGCAGGGGTGAAGGACGGCCTCCTTCGCATGTGCCAGAGTCGCTACGGCAGTGGTAGGAGGTGGCGCCACCTGAGTCCCGGCCCCTTCCCTTCTTTTCTTCACCACGGCGCCCATCCTGGTCATCAGGAGGGGAGGTCTATGGGCATGGTGCTGATATGTGCTAAGCAAAAAGAAAGGTAAGGTACTTACTCGCTTGGATCAATCCATGTCTTCTTCTTCTCCATCTTGGCCGGGGCCGAAGCACCCCCGCTCTTCCTGGGCGTGGCCTTGGTCATGCCTGGGGAGCCGGCGGGGCGCTCTTCGACCGGCCTCGGCGCGGCACTGCTGCCTGGCAAGGCGGGGGCATCGCCTTGAGGGGCCACGACCCGCAGAACTGCGCCTGCCCCGGCAGCGAGAGGGGTCGCCCCTCGTAGGAGGCACTGCCCTGCCCTTCTTCGGGGTCACATGGCCCGGCCTTCACAGCGCCCGAGGAGTGGCCCATGACCTTGTGAGGACCCCGGTGGAATGTGGGGACTCCACGACCGGGGGCTCATCATCGTCGTCGTCATTTGTGAGGCTGCGG
>NC_041382.1:261053122-261139581 GCF_002162155.2 Triticum dicoccoides | reverse complement strand
CGAGTCATCCTCCCCCTCTTCGCCAACGCTGTCGCCGGAGGACACTGGCACTGGGGAGTTGGGGTGCTCAGGTGACATGAGCTTCAACTCATTGAAGATAGGCTTGGCCGTGATCAACGCCTCCCTGTCAGCGTGGCGGCACAACATGGTGTAGGCGTCCGGAAGGTCCCCCAGCTCACCCTCGAGCAGGGTGTTGATGGCCTTGTCTAGCTCCTCGCCCGTCAACCTCTCCGAGCGCAGCCTGATGTCGTCCGCCGCATCCTGGAGCTCCCACATGGGGCGAGTGTGCGATTGGAGCGGAGCCAGGATCTGCCTCAGGAACTCCTTCACGAGGATGCCCTCTGTTAGCGCCCTGGCATCAATGTCTGAGGTCATCTTCCTCAGGACAGGTGTGTCCTGGGGGGGTCGGAGAACTTCTCATGACTCCACCTGTCAAACCCCACGGGAAGCGCGATCGGCAGCTCCAATCGCTAGTTGAGGCCCCGGGTGTCCATGAAGACCCAGCGGCGCCGGAAGCTCTCCACCTTATTTCCGACCCTCATGAGCATGTTGTTATTGTGGACTGCAACGAAGGACATGTAGCCGGAGCACTGGGTTAGATTGTGCATCCGCAAGGAGAAGAAGTGTCGGAGGAGTGGCACGGAGGGCCTCACGCCCACGTATGCCTCGCAGTGGAAGTCAAAGATGGACAAGAGGAGGATGGAGTTGAGCTGAAAATGCATGGCCTAGAACTGGTAATGGTCGGGGATGGCGGTGAAGAACTTGGAGAGAGGGGGGACGAGCCCCGCGAAGATGCTATGGAGGAAGAAGGGGTAGACCGTCCACGCCAGAGTCCACCGCTCGGCGGAGCCGACCCAGATCACGGTCTACATCCACTCATTCTCGTCGCTCGCCGTGTATGGGAGCATGAGGGCGAGGTGCCCCTCCTCGGTGATGGAGGATGCATTGAGTGCTGGCGCAGGAGAGGAGGAAGATTCTACGACTTGTGCCACAGACTTCAGCTTCTTGGGAGCCACCTACAAGGGCGCCATCGTCAGGGTTGGAGAAGGAAGGGTGAAGCCGGGCTTGATTGAATTTGGAGAGGTCCTTGGCAGAGGAAAGGGGATCTAAGGCGAGGCACGAAGGAGTAATGATGTCCTGGCAGGGGGACCCAGTCTTTTGTCAGTCTGGAAAGTTGCTGAGGTGACGTGGGAGAGCGGAGGCGTCCGCGTCCCGCCGAGCGCCATGCGTCAGCCTGGCCCGAAAGCGATTGGGGCTCGCGGCGCTTCACCCTTGCCCCTTGGCTTCGCCTCGAGGCTGGTCCAAGCGCCCCTTAGGCCCGGGGGATATTGTCGGCATTCTGGGAAACAGGGTACCCAGACTTGCCTTCCAGCGGCCCATGGCGTGGCTCCATCGACGGCCTGGTATGGCCCATCATCAGCACCAGCAAGACAAGACCCTCACGAGGGGCCATGCCTCGCGAGGTGGGCGATGCCGAGACCTCCGGAGGGATCGGCCTCCCTAGGCTGGCTCCCGAGGAGCGGAGATTCCTATGCAGGTACCTAGCCTCATGAGGCCACAATGACGCGAGCCATGATGACCAAGGCCATCACAAAGCAAGAGTAAATTCTTACACCGCAAGGTGGCCTAAACCTGGGTAAGCTACCGTGTTGATGTTCTTCCTTACTCACACGAATCCAGCTAAGCTAGGCTATGGGGTGATGACCTCTGAGCTTGAGAGGTTGAGACCTTCGCACACGCCCCAGAGTTCGAACCTTCTTGGGTCTGCAGAGCCCTGAATCCGACAAACACTACTAGTTAGTGTCATAATCAACAACAACCAAAATATGAGTATACCCATTAGAGGAAGGAAAAGGTCCCATATAATCAAAGCCCCAAATATCAAATGGTTCAATAACAAGTGAATAATTCATAGGCATATCCTAACATGTACCAATCTTACCAATTCTTTGACATTCATCACAAGATAAGACAAACTTATGAGCATCTTTGAAAAGAGTAGGCCAATAAAAACCGAATTGTAATACCTTGTGTGCAGTTCTATCTCCTACATGATGTCCTCCATAGGCTTCAGAGTGAGATTTCCAAAGGATTTGTTCCTATTCATGCTCAGTTATACAACATCTAATAATACCATCTACCCCTCTTTATAAAGATGTGGGTCATCCTAAAAGTAATGTCTTAAATCATAGAAGAGTTTTTTCTTTTGTTGATATGTGAAACTAGGTGGTATAAATTTATACAACTAATTGTCCACATAACAAGGAGTGTTATGAGAAGAATTTATACAACTAATTGTTCATCAGGGAAGCTATCATTAATAGGTAGTGGGTCATCAAGAATATTTTTCTAACCTAGACAAGTTATCAATTATGGGGTTCTCATCTCCTTTCCTATCAGTGATGTGCAAGTCAAAGTCTTGTAACAAAAGAACCCACCTAATGAGTCTAAGTTTAGCATCTTTCTTTTACATAAGATATTTAATAGTAGCATGATCAGTGTGAACAATTACTTTGGAATCAACTATGTACGATCTGAATTTATTACAAGCAAACACAACTGCTAGAAATTCTTTTTCAGCAGCGGCATAATTTCTTTGGCCACTGTCTAGAGTCTTATTAGCATTATAACATTTAATCTTTTGTCAACTCTTTGTCCTAGAACAACACCAACAACATAATCACTAGCATCACACATAATTTCCAAAGGCAAGTTCCAATCAGGTGGTTGAACAATAGGTACAAAAGTTAAGGCTTTATTAAGTGTTTCAAAGGCTTCTACACAATCATCATAAAAAATAAAAGGAACATCCTTATGCAAGAGATTGGTAAGAGGCCTCGAAATTTTAGAGGAGTCTTTAATAAATCTCCTATAGAAACCAGCATGACCAAGAAAAGTTCTTGTACCTTTAATATCTTTAGGGCATGACATTTTCTCAATTGCATTAACTTTAGCTTTATCTACCTCAATACCTCGTTCAGAAATTTTGCGCCCCAAGACAATACCTTCATTCACCATAAAGTGGCACTTCTCCCAATTCAAGACAAGATTAGTTTGTTCACATCTCTGCAAAACTCAATCAAGGTTGCTTAAGCAATCATCAAAAGAAGTTCCGGAAGCGAAAAAATCATCCATGGAAACCTCAACAATCTTTTCACAAAAGTTAGAAAATATAGCAGTCATACATCTTTGAAAGGTAGCAGGTGCATTGCGTAAATGAGAAGGCATACGTCTATAAGCATAAGTTCCAAAAGGGCAAGTAAAAGTGGTTTTCTCTTGATCAAGTTGTGATACGAGTATTTGAGAGAAAGCAGAATATCCATCAAGAAAGCAAAAGTGTGTGTGCTTAGATAATCTTTCTAACATTTGATCAATAAAAGGTAGAGCGTAATGATCCTTTCTAGTGTCTTTGTTTAATTTTCTGAAATCAATTACCATTTTATAAACAACCACAATTCTTTGTGGGATAAGTTCATTTTTATCATTAGGGACAACGACAATACCTCCTTTCTTATGAACATAATGAACATGACTTACCTGTCTACCAGCTATAGGATAAATTATACCTGCTTCCAGAAGCTTTAGTATTTTAGTTCTTACCACTTCCTTCATCTTAGGATTCAGTCGTCGCTGATGATCAAAAACAGGTTTAGCATCAGGTTCCATATTAATCATGTGCTAATAGAGAGTGGGACTAATGCCCTTAAGATCATCAAGAGTATATCCAATAGCAGCTTGCTGCTTCGTCAGTTTTTAATATTCTTTTCTCTTCATGCTCTGTAAGTTTTGCACTAATAATAACATGATATATCTTCTTTTCATCTAGATCAGCATATTTCAAAGTACCAGGTAATTGTTTCAATTCAAACACATGATCACCCTTAGGTGGAGGAGGACCTCCTAGAGTTTCAATAGGCGAATTATGTTTGATAATAGGTTGTAATTCAAAGAACATCCTATCTATTTCATTTCTTTCATGCAAGTGCATATCATTTTCATGGTTGAGAAAATATTGTTCTAGTGGATCAGTAGAGGGTACGGCAATAGAGGCAAGAACAATTATTTCATCCTTACTAGGAAATTCTTTATCACGGGGTTAAGAAACTTAGAGAAATTAAACTCATGAGACACATCAGCAAAATTAACACTGGCTATTTCTTTCTTGCAATCTATCTTAACATTAACAATATTCAAGAAAGGTCTACCAAATATAATGGGAAAAAATCATCTTGTGGAGAATCATTACGGTATTTTATGTGTCCACACAAGACTTCAACATATCTTACAATCCCAAGTGGTGTGATAGTATCTCTATTAGCAAGTTTAATAGTAACATCAATATCTTCTATTTCAGCTGGTGCAATATCATTCAAAAATTCTTGGTAAAGAGTAAAAGGAATATCACTACCACTAGCACCTCTATCACCTAAGCCGTGATAACAATGATCTCCTATTTTAACTAAGACAACATGCATGCCAACAATGGGGTTATTCTTATCTTTAGTATCGGGTTTGGCAATTCTAGCAGCTTCATCACAGAAGTACATAACATACCCATCAGCATTATCATCCAAGAGATATTTAACCATAGCAATACTAAGGTCCTACTTGAATTTATTCATAGGGTCTAGGTGCTCTAATATTACTTTTGTTGACCATGGTCGAAACCTTAGCATGTTCCTTTATCCTAACAGGGAAAGGTGGTTTTTCAACATTGAAAATAATAGTTTCATCCTTAACTATGACTGGTTCCTCAATATTTTTCTTAATAGGGGGATGATATTTAAACCACTTCTCCTTAGGGAGATCAACATGAGTAGCAAATGATTCACAAAAAGAAGCTACTATCTTAGAGTCAAGTCCATATTTAGTGCTAAAGTTATGAAAAACATCGATATCCAAAAAAGTTTTCACACAACCAAACTCAAGTTTTATACCTAACTCCTTACCTTTGTTGAGTTCCCAATCTTTAGAATTGCGTTTAATTCTTTCCAAGAGATCCCATCTGAAATCAATAGTCTTCTTTATAAAAAAACCAGTACAGTAAGTATCGAGCATGGATTGATCATTATGAGAAAGACGAGCATAAAAATTCTATATAATAATTTCTCTCGAGAGCTCATGATTGGGGCATGAATATAACATTGAATTGAGCCTCCCCAAGCTTGAGTGATTCTTTCTCCTTCACGAGGCCAAAAATCACGATGAACTAGATGCATGCGGTAATTTTTTTTTGGTGAAATTCCAATTTCAATCAATTCCAGTTCCAAGCTCCAATAATATCACATAGTATATACCATGTCAACACCCCCCAAAATTAAGGGGAAAACCTTCTTCTTAACTTCATCTCCAGGTAAACCTGCAAGCTTGGACAATCCACAAATTTTATCCACATATGAGGATGTTTCGTTCCATCTCCAGCACAAGGATTAGCTAACAGTTTATCTATCATACCCAAAAGAATTTCATAAACAGTATTTTCAGTAGGGGAAGTAGGCTTGGGGCAACTCTTTGTGTTTTCGATCGAGGTGATGATACCCCAAACAAACCCCTCAAAGGATTGTTTTCCATAGTAACAAGTCATATTAAATTTCAACACGTAATATAAAATTTTCCTTACCAATTTCCACTTACCAAGAGCGCTTCACTCCCCGGCAACAGCACCAGAAAAGAGTCTTGATGAACCACAAGTATAGGGGATCAATCGTAGTCCTTTCGATAAGTAAGATCATAGAACCCAACGAGGATCCAAATGAAATGACAAGCGGTTTTCAGCAAGGTAATTTTTGTAAGCACTGAAATGTCGGTAATAGGTAGTTTGATAGCAAGATAATTTGTAACAAGTAACGAGTAAAAATAGTAACAATAAGTGAAGCAATGTAGCCAAATCCTTTTTGTAGCAAAGTACAGGCCGAAATAGTCTCTAATAATAAGTAAAACGTTCTCAAGGACACATGGGAATTTCATCTAGTCACTTTCATCATATTTGTTTGTTTGATTCGCGTTCGCTACTTTGATAATTTGTTATGTGGGTGGACCGGTGCTTGGGTGCTGTTCTTACTTGAAAAAGCCTCGCACTTATGATTAACCCCTCTTGAAAGCATCCACAACTTCAAAAGAAGAATTAAGATAAAATCTAACCATAGCATTAAACACGTGGATCCAAATCAGCACCTTACGGAATAGCGCATAAACTAGGGTTTACGTTTCTGTCACTCTAGCAACCGATCAGCTAATAACTACTCCACAATGCATTCCCTTAGGCCCAAAGATGGTGCAGTGTCATGTAGTCGACGTTCACATAACACCACTAAGGGGATCACAACATACATATCATCAAAATATCGAACGAATATAAATTCACATGATTACTTGCAACATGACTTCTCCCGTGTCCTCAAGAACAAAAGCAACTACTCACAAATAATATTCATTATCAAGTTCAGAGGAGTAATAAATATCATAATGGATCTGAACATATAATCTTCCACCAAATAAACCAACTAGCATCAACTACAAGATGTAATGAACACTATCAGTCACCCACAGGTACCAATCTAAGGTTTTGATTCAATGTTGAACACAAGAGATGGACTAGGGTTTTGAGATGAGATGGTGTTGGTGAAGATGTTGATGAAGATTGATGCTCCCATGGTGAGCGGGTTATTGGTGATGACGATGGATACGATTTCCCCCTCCTCGAGGGAAGTGTTCCCGGTGGAATCGCTCCACCGGAGAGCACAAGTGATCTTGCCCAAGTTCCGCCTTGAGGTGGCGGTGCTCCGCCCCGAAGGTCCTATCCTTATTTTTTCTAGATTGAAAGACCTTATGTACCAGAAGATGGGCATCGGAGGTGGGCCAGGGCCCCCACTACCCACTAGGTCACGCCAGGGGGCAGGCGCGCCATGGTGCCTAGTGGGCACCTGTGTGTCCCCCTCTGGTATTTCTTTTCTCCAATTTTTTATATATTCCAAAATAATTCTTCAATTTTTTTAGCTCATCTAGAGATCTGCAGAATAGGTATATTTGACATAGCTTTTTCAGGTCTAGAATTCCAGTTGCAGGTATTCTCCCTCTGTGTGTAAACCTTGTATATTATGAGAGAAAAGGCTTTAGAATTAATCCAAAACGTGTTATATTGAATAAAAACACTATAAATAACAGTAGGACAACATGATCCAAATGGACAAAACAGAGCCACAAGCTCTCACCTAAATGGGATGGTCCATTTATCATAGACTAGGCCCTGATTGGAGGCGCTTATCGAATCCGAGATCCAACGGATGGGCGCCTAGAACCCAAACCTTGGTATGCCACACCATTTAGGAGCCCATGAGTACACCTCTCCCTATGTACATACTTCTTCTTTCCCTTTTTTTGCATTTAGCATTACTTTGTGTTTTCGGCTACCTCGAGGGCATCTTTCACATGCCTTCCCTTGAAGTCCATGACATAATAAAGCATGCTATTTTCAAAATGTGCATTGATCCCATCTCTTATACCCTATTATCACTAAAGCCAAAATATGCATCAATTTGACTTAAGATTTGGCCAAGCTGGGTTGCCTGACTCCTGTGCTTGCCACTTATGTTCCCAATTATTCAGTTAAGGGGCAAAGGGACCAAAACTGTGATTGTTACTCCCGAGTAATCCAGAGCAATACCTCAGACGAATAAATCCGAAAGGTAATATTCTTAAGTTTTCAAATTAGTTGACCATGACATAGGACTAGAACGGGGGGGGGGGGGTCTTTAAACCCTGACCAGTGGCTTTATCCCTGAGGTCACCCGTCTTCGGACAAAAGTGCTTGACACAATAACCCGAGGAAAGGAACTGCTGGAAGAACTATTTTTCTCGAAAGATGTTTCTTATCTTAAAAAATAATATAACATAACTTTCTGACCCACTCTTGTCTTTCGAACCAAATAGCCATATTGCCTTGTCCCTGAAACATCTGGACCAATTACGTCGGCCGATAGTAAGGGTCGCTCTCGGTGTCAAAACCGATAGATCTCGGGTAGCTGGTCCCGAACTGTGCGTCTAAAGATCGAAGGTAATAGGAGACAGGGACACGGTGTTTACCCAGGTTCGGGCCCTCTTGATGGAGGTAATACCCTATGCCTTGCTTGATTTACTTTGATGAGTATATGGTTTACAAGAGTTGATCTACCACGAGATCGTAATGGCTAAACCCTAGATGTCTAGCCTGTATGATTATGATTGCCTCTATGAACTAAACCCTCCGGTTTATATAGACACCGGAGGGGGCTAGGGTTGTACAAAGTCGGTATACAGAGAAAGTAATCTTCATATTCACACGCCAATCTTGCCATCCACGCAAAGGAGAGTCCCACCCGGACACGAGGAAAAGTCTTCCATCTTGTATCTTCACGGCCCATCAGTCCGGCCCACGTCACATAGCCCGGACGCCCGAGGATCCCCTAATCCAGGACTCCCTTAGTAGCCCCTGAACCAGGCTTCAATGTCGATGTGTCCGACGCGCAAATTGTCTTCGCCATTGCAAGGCGGGTTCATCCTCCGAATACTTCAAAGTAGTTGATCAACGAGAACTATGCCCGGATTTGTTTAACAAGTTAACTCTCCAACCATAAAAGCATAATACTTAAATTACGTATATCCATTGACAGCTTTTTTCCAGCGAAACGTCATGTTTAGCTCTGCTATTATTTCGAACCGTTTTTGGGGCCTCCCACTTCTTGTTTTAACACGCAACTCCTATCAGCATGTCTCATCAAAACAGAGATCGTGTCCCCTTATTACGGGATTCTCATCAATACAAGTTTTGGTAATCTAACCATGCTATTCGCACGACCCCTTGGGAATAGGCGAGTTTTAAGGCTAAAAGGGGGGACGCTTGATATTCGCAGTCCATATAAGTGGATATAGTACAACTCTTCCGTCCCACGCCTCATTCTCTTTCTCTGCTTCCCCATCCTCATGCTCCAGTGCCCAAGTTCCAAGCTTTTCTTCCCTCCACAACTCCTCCGACCATGGACGACTCTCAGGGCAAGTTGATGGCTTCCTCCGTGACAGAGAAGAATATCAAGGAGCTGCGAGAGGCGCGATATCTAACTGCGGAAATCAAGCACATGCTTCCCGATCCGTCGCAGGTCATCTCCACTCCAAAGCTCGGCGAGAGGGTGGTATTCATCCCCCACTTCCTCCGCGGACTCAAATTTGCCCTCCACCCCTTTGTGAGGTGTCTCATGTTCTACTATGGGCTAGACTTCCATGATCTGGCCCCAAATTCGTTCATGCATATCTCGGTGTTCATCATTGTGTGTGAGGCCTTCCTCTATGTCCTTCCACACTTCGGCTTATGGCTCAAGATTTTCAACGTGAAGCCGAAGGTGGTCGATGGGCAACATGCGGATTGCAGTGGTGCTATGGTGAGGAAGCTCCCCAAAGTCAACTAGCCAAAGGGAGTGTTTGTGGACACCATTAGGATATGGCAATAGGAATGGTTATATATCACAGAATCCCGCATCTCCAAGTGGGCAGCCGCTCCAGCCTTCAGATCCGGACCCCCGTTAAGGCTCACATCCTGGACCGACAAGGATCCAGACTGGGGGTCGGTCAATGAGGCGTTGCGGCTGTGGAAGCACGTCAAAGTCATGATAGTGAAGGACATTACCCTCGTTGATGTGATCCAAGTGACATTGATCCGCCGAGCACTTCCCTGCCAGCGGTGATCCCTCGAGATGTGGGAGTTCAATCCGGAAGGGCCGTGGACCCTGCAACGGTTCTACAGCACAACACATAAGGGGATCTGGATGCTGCTTTTCAAGAAGCAAAAGTCATGGCCAATGTCATCGGACGACACCGGCCTCGACCGCAATCATCCAGCCTTTGAGGTAAGTTAAAAACCTCCGAATACCAATTGATGCATCCATCTTAAGGAGGAGTATTGAGAAGTCTATCTCCAAACAGGTCTGGACCAAAAAGGAGGAGCAGATCCGGTGTATGGCTTTGCACACAGAAAACCTAGCCGATCCTCTATTAATGAGGATGCTGGTCCTGGCGCCATACCAGGCACCGGTAAAGGACAAGAAGAAGAAGAAAGAGGAGGACACTTCAGACGCAATGTCTGGAGAAGCTGGTGCCCAATCCTCTCACGAGGATGACGGCAACGAGGAGGAGGAGGAGGAAGAAGAAGATCCTCCTTGCAAAGGCAAGAAAAGGGAGGCCTCCGAAGACCTAGAGGCCGAAGCCTCCAATAGGGAGAAAATTACCCTCCCCAATGACTCGGAATCAGACGCCGAGGCCATCCCGACACACCATCGCCGGACCAAGCCCCAAGCCGACTCGTAAGTAGTCCAAGATTTTTCCACATACATCCAATCTCTATGGACTGTGACGGTAACTCTAAATTCTATTTTTTGTTAGTCCGGCCCGCAGTCTTCCCCAGCAATCCTCATCCTCGGGGGATCTGCCGCCGGAGTTGATGGAGAGCGAATCGCCTCCCCTAGCTTCCACACCGCCTAGAGCAGATGACACCGAGGTGTCATCGCATAGGCCCTCCCCAGGCCTCGAAGAGATGCGCACGGGGGGGGGGGCGACTTGACGGTGCCGGAGGGCAACACCTCGGCTGCCGAAGGGTTGGGGGGTACGGCCCCCACAGAGACCGGCGACTGGGGCCCCGGTCAATCTGACCCACAACTGCATACTTCTTCAGAGACCGATACGGCTCTGGAGTGGGAGTGGCGTCCTTTGTTAATCCGGAGGCGCTGAACACCACGGAGGATGCACTGCAAGGTGCATCTATCCTGGACGAGCACCACATCCTGATGGGTACGGTGGCTGAGAAGATTCAGTCCGTCGAGAGCGGGCTGAACGAAGCAGAGGATCAATAGTCAGTTATCAGGTGGTAACATGCTATTTCATTTGGATTAAAAATAGGCCTCCCTATTAGTGGCGACTACCCAATCAGCGGAATTTTCCGAACTCAAACGGAAACTAGAGCAGGCTAATGAGGATCTAGTCCTTGTTAACAAGCGGCTCGACCAGGCGCAATGTATGAGATACTCTTATGTGATGCATGTTTATGTCCGTATTCTGTGGGATTTTCAGAGCTGCAATGTGTGCATTTGTACAGATGGTACTGCCTCGGTTGAAACCCTCAGGGGTGAGCTTACCCAAGCCAAGGAGCAGGCTAGGGGTAAGCAAGGCGGCCGCTGATAAAGCGACTGCAGATTTATCGGCCGAACAGGCCGCTCGGCGCCATTTTGAGGAACGGGTGACCGAGGTGGAGCAGAGGCTCAAGGACACCTCCCGCAAGTGTGAATCCTTAGAAGGGGAAAATAAGGCGAAGGGGACTGAACTTGCCAAGGCCCTTAAAGATGCCAAGGAGGCGCGGTCCGAATCCCGCTCGATGCGCGAGGAAATCCGTCAAGCCGGACAAATAGCGGTTGGTAAGCCTTTTCCGTTACAGGCTAAATTTGGGGATCGTGGGTATGCCTTGCTTAATCGACTATGGAGTTCACTAGACGCATATGCGGATCTACCAAAGAGTGCTGTGGACGCCGCCCAATTCTTCTGGGCCCAGGAGGGGTACGCAACGGAGAAGCTTTTCTGGTCGCAATTTGCAGGGTAGAAGCGTCCTGCACTGCTAAATGACCCGATGGCACAGTGGGCGGAGCTGCATAAGATGTCTAGCGCAGCCATGAAGGACGTCATAGTCCGGTTGTGGCCGACTGAGGCCATTCCGGATAGCTACTTCGGCCTTGTGCGGCGTCTCGTCGATGCGCTGCCCCAAATTGACGTCGTTAAGAGGTGGTCCTGCATAGAAGGAGCGTGAATGGCCTTCACCCGTGTTAAGATGCACTGGGTGAAAATGAAGGTCGAAAAGGTGGCAGTTGAGGGTCCGCCCGAAAGTAAGGGTCGTCGCACACCAGAGCACTATTTTGAGGATGTACTAAAATGTGCTCGCCTGGTAGAAGGCCAATGTTCTAAGGATGTAGTGTTCGAATGAACGAGTCTGAACTATTTGGGAATTTGTATTAAGAACTAAGTCTTTTGTAATTTATTCCTTCCTTTGTGAAGAGTTTTCTCCTCCTGTGTGGCCGTTTTTATATCTGAGAGTTCCCAGTCATCGCCTTCAACCCCCATATAGATACTACCGGGTGTTCGGAATGGCACATGAATACACTTAACCCAACGTCTTGGTCCATGAAGGAGGTATCAGTGCGGCGAACCAGGCAATCAGACTATTTGGTTTTATTGCTCTCACTTAGCCGTAGGAGTTTGACGATGGGTCTACAAAGTAGCCCCTAGTATGTACGCGGCTTTCCTAATGCGGATGCCTTACATATGTGATCGGGAAATAGTCCTTCGTGTAATACGAAAAAATCGCTAAAGATTGTAATAAGTTGCCGAGTGGCTGACCAGCTCTCGCCACATCATGTCAGTCAGTTTTTGGCTTTCTCTACTGAGGTGCTTAACCAGACGAACCAGAAACAAAATCGTAGTAGTTCTCCCTTTACTACCCTAGCCGATCAGATGGAACGCAAGGTAGCAAACACCGGAGTTGGGCAACCCAACTATTGACCAAAGACATGATTCGGAGCTGATGCATATAGTGCCGAGCTCGGGATGCTGAGTTGTGTTATGAAGCTCTTCAGACTTTTACACATATGTTGCCGTGTAGAGCCCTTGGCAATTTGTGCTGAGGCAACTAAAGAGACGGAATAAAGTCTAACCGAAGAAGAATTTTGTTTACTGGAATCTGGTTGATACGTGAAAACGTAATCTTATAGAGTGTTCACCAAGGTCATTTTACATGCCAGGGGTCTAAGGCGAAGGAAAAAAGATCTATACAGGTTCTTAAGTGAAGTTGTGGTTTACGAAGTCCTTTGCACCTTCCTGCCGCACGTCTGCGCCGCTTTCCCTGAGTAAGAAAAATTACTTGAGAGGAATGGTTTTCAACTATTTGTACGGAACCAGGCTCGGATTGAGTCCTTATGAGTCTGTAGGATGAGCAGGTTTTGATGCACCTGTGGTAACAGATAGAAAGAAAAATAATTAAAGAAAAGGGGAAGGCCATATAGGGTTGAACTGTACTATAGGCCTGTCCGTATTGTGACTCCGTTGATGCCCAAGGTAGTGCGTAATTATGCACGTGTGGTACAGCTTTCGCGGATATACATGGCAATCGACGGAGGCAAAGCTGTTAATCCATCTCTGGAGTTGCCGAGCTGTTAGCATGCGGACTTGGCCGGCATTGTGTAATAGAGTCCGACGGTTTAATAGACGATGAGGTGTGTAGCTTGACGGGGCCGCTTTGTATTTCGACCGTAATGGCCGCGGTATGCTCCTCGGTATGGAGGGAGTGTTTCGTGTTTCCGTTGATGGTAATGATGCCACGTGGACCGGGCATCTTGAGCTTTAGATAGGTGTAGTGCGGAACCGCATTAAAGCGGGCGAAAGCGATTCGTCCGAGCAGTGCGTGATATCCTCTACGAAGGGGACGATATCGAAGATCAAGTCTTCTCTTTGGAAGTTGTCCGGCAAATCGAAGATGACTTATAGTGTGATTGAGCCCGTGCAGCGGGCCTCTACACCAGGTATTACTCCTATGAAGGTAGTTTTAGCGGGCTTGATTCTTGACGAATCAATGCCATGTTGTGGGCAGTGTCTTGATAAAGTAGATTGAGACTGCTACCGCCGTCCATGAGGACTCGCGAGAGGTGGAATTAGTCGATGATTGGATCAAGGACTAGAGCTGCCGAACCTCCATGACGGATACTGGTTGGGTGGTCCTTTCGATCGAAAGTGATCGGACAAGCCGACCATGGGTTGAATTTTGGGGCGACCAACCCTATGGCATAGACGTCTCGTAATGCGCGCTTGCGCTCCTTCTTAGGGACATGTGTGACATATATCATGTTCATTGTTTTTACCTTAGGGGGAAATTGCTTTTGTCCCCCCGTGTTCGGTTGACGAGGCTCTTGGTCATTGTCTTTGCTGGGCGGCCCTTTCCCCTTGTGTTCGGCATTGATTTTGCCGGCCTGTTTAAACACCAAAAAATTCCTGTTGGTGTGATTGGCCAGTTTATCGGGGGTGCCATGAATCTAGCAAGGCCGATCAAGTATTCGGTCTAAACTGGATGGGCCATCTTTTTTTGCCTTGAATGGCTTCTTCCGTTGACCGGGTTTGGAGTCACCGAATCGTGCGTTGACTGCCGTGTCTTGGGTTTCTTCATTATTGTTTCGACGCTTGTGCTTGTCGTGTCGTGGCTTGCCATTGCCATCCCTGGTTTCGAAGGTGCCAGGGTCGCTGGTGTTGTTGCTTCTACGAGCAAGCCAGCTATCCTCTCCCGCGCAAAAGCGGGTCATCAGTGCGGTATGGTCTGCCATGGACTTCGGATATTCTTGGCTGAGGTGTCGGGCGAGCCACTTGTCTCAGACGCTATGTTGGAAGGCCGCAAGGGCTTCGGCATCCGGACAATCCATAATCTCGTTCTTTTTGATTAGGAACCTGGTCCAGAGCTGTCGGGCCGATTCCCCAGCTTGCTGGATTATATGACTAAGGTCTGATACGTCTCCAATGTATCTATAGTTTTTGGTTGTTCCATGATATTATATTATCCATCTAGGATGTTTTATATGCATTTATATGCTATTTTATATGATTTTTGGGACTGGCCTATTAACCTAGAGCCCAATGCCAGTTTCTGTTTTTTTCCTTGTTTTTGAGTATTGTAGAAAAGGAAAACCAAACGGAGTCCAATTGACTTGAAAATTCACAGAGATAATTTTTGGACCAGAAGAAGCCCACGGAGTACGGGAGATGGGCCAGAAGAGTCCCGAGGCACCCACGATGGTGGGGGTCATGACCTACCCCCCTGGGCGCGCCCCTACCTCGTGGCCGCCTCGGGGACCCCCTGACTTGTTCCCGACTCCAACACCTCTTATATATACCCGAACTTCCAGAAAGAAACCTAGATCGGGAGTTCCGCCTCCGCAAGCCTCTGTAGCCACCGAAAACCAACTCAATTGGACTCCATTTATCATAGATCTTGATGGGTGCGAAACCAATTATCTCTTGAGGGGTACGAAACCAATTATCCCTCTGGCAGAAACCAATTTTACTACGGACTCTTGAATAGATCAATCAGAAAGGATAACTTTGAGGTGGTTTCATACCCTCCAATAATCTCTTTGTTTGTTCTCCGCTATTAGTGACTTTGGAGTGACTCTTTGTTGCATGTTGAGGGATAGTTATATGATCCAATTATGTTATTATTGTTGAGAGAACTTGCACTAGTGAAATTATGACCCTAGGCCTTGTTTCAACGCATTGCAATACCGTTTTCGCTCACTTTTATCATTAGTTACCTTGCTGTTTTTATATTTTCAGATTACAGAAACATATATCTACCATCCTCATTGCACTTGTATCACCATCTCTTCACCGAACTAGTGCACATATACAATTTAGCATTGTATTGGGAGTGTTGGGGACACAAGAGACTCTTTGCTATTTGGTTGCAGGGTTGTTTGAGAGAGACCATCTTCATCCTATGCCTCCCATGGATTGATAAACCTTAGGTCACCCACTTCAGGGAAATTTGCTACTGTCCTACAAACCTCTGCACTTGGAGGCCCAACAACGTCTACAAGAAGAAGGTTGTGTAGTAGACATCAAGCTCTTTTCTAGCGCCATTGCCGGGGACGTTGGCTCTTCAAGGTATATCTTTAGATCTTGCAACCGAATCTTTTAGTTTCTTGTTTTATCACTTGTTTAGTATATAAAAGAAAACAAAAAAATGGAATTAAGGTTGCGTCATATGCTTCATCTTTTTAAATGTTTGGCACTAAATCTTTGGATGATGAGCATGATTGCAATGTTGTTAGTATGAATTCTTTGAATATCCATGATGCTAATGATATGCAAAGCCACAAGCTTGGGGATGCTATGTTTGATGAATATGATATTTTTTGTCCCCCAAGTTTTGATGAGCAAATTTATTTTGATGATAGGATGCCTCCTATTTATGATGATTATATTGATGAAAGTGGGTTTGTAAGAGTGTCAACTTTAGGAAGTAATGATCCTACTATTTTGGAGGGTGTTGAATCTTATTGTGATAATTATGAAAGTGGGTTTGGAGAGGTCATGACTTTAGTTAATGTTAGTCCCACTATTTTGGAAGAGTGTCAACTTTGCATACATGTGGCTCATGAAAAGAATGCCTTATGTGATAATTATATTATTGAATTCATTCATGATTTTACTGAAAATTATTAATAGGGAGTAATATATGCTTGTAGGAATTGCAATAATATCAAGTTTCCTCTCAATGTGCTTAAAATCTTGAAGATTTGCTTGTTTACCTTCCTATGCAAGTTGATTATTGTTCTCATAAGTTGTTTGCTCACAAAATCCCTATGCGTAGGAAGTGTGTTAGACTTAAATGTGTTAGTAATATGCTTCATCATGCTCTCTTTATGTTTCAATTATTATCTTTTATGTGAGCATCATTGAAATCATCATGCGTAGCTAGGGGCGTTAAACGATAGCGCTTGTTGGGAGGCAACCCAATTTTATTTTTTTCTTTTCTTTTTGTTCCTGTTTAGTAATAAATAAATAATGTATCCTATATTATGATTGTGTTTTTTATGTTTTAATTCATGTTTGTGCCAAGTAAAGCCTTTAGGATCTTCTTGGGTGATTATTGTTTGATCTTGTTGATAAAAACAGAAAGTATGCGCTCACGAAAATAATTTTAGTTTTTTTACCATAGAGCGATAAAATACCAATTCCAACTGCAGTAGAACAATATACAAATTGCCTAGGACTTCCTAATTTCTTAGGATTTTTGGAGTTACATAAGTATTTGAAACCTCCAGATTACTACAGACTATTCTGTTTTTGACGTATTCTGTTTTCATTGTGTTGTTTGCTTATTTTGATGAATCTATGAGTAGTATCAGAGGGTATGAACCATAGAGAATTTGGAATACAGTAGATATTACACCAATATGAATTTATAATGAGTTCATGACAGTACCTAAGTGGTGATTTATTTGCTTATACTAACGGAGCTTACGAGTTTTCTGTTAAGTTTTGTGTTGTGAAGTTTTCAAGTTTCAGGTAAAGATTCGATGGACTATGGAATAAGGAGTGGCAAGAGCCTAAGCTTGGGGATGCCCAAGGCACCCCAAGGTAATATTCAAGGACAACCAAGAGCCTAAGCTTGGGGATGCCCTGGATGGCATCCCCTCTTTCGTCTTCCTTCATCGGTAACTTTACTTGAGGCTATATTTTTATTCACCACATGATATGTGTTTTGCTTGGAGCGTCATTTTGTTTTATTTTGTTTTGCTTGCTGTTTGAATAAAATACCTAGATCTGAAATCCTTAAATGTTAGATAGTCTTCACATAGTTGCATTATTATTCAACTACTCATTGATCTTCACTTATATCTTTCGGAGTAGTCTATCGTTTGCTCTAGTACTTCACTTATATCTTTTTAGAGCATGGCGGTAGTTTTATTTTGAAGAAATTGTTAAAATCTCATGCTTCACTTATATTATTTTAAGAGTCTTAAACAACATGGTAATTTACTTTGGTTATGAAACTAGTGCTAATATGATCGGCATTCAAGATGGGTATGATAAAAACTTTCATATAGAGTGCATTGAATATTATCATACTTGATAGATGTTTTGAGATATAAAGGTGGTAATGTTAGAGTCATGCTAGTTGGGTAATTGTGAAATTGAGAAATACTTGTGTTAAAGTTGGCAAGTCCCGTAGCATGCACGTATGGTAAATGTTGTGTGACAAATTTGAAGCATTGGGTGTTCTTTGAGTGCTTTCCTTATGAGTGGCGGTCGGGGACGAGTGATGGTCTTTTCCTACCAATCTATCCCTCTAGGGGCATGCGTAGTAGTACTTTTCTTCGAGGTATAATAAACTTTTGCAATAAGTATATGAGTTCTTTATGACTAATGTGAGTCCATGGATCATACGCACTCTTACGTTTCCGCAATTTGCTAGCATGTACGGTACCGTGCATTGCCCTTTCTCACCTTGAGAGTTGGTGCAAATTTCACCGGTGCATCCAAACCCCGTGATACGATACGCTCTATCACACATAAGCCTCCTTATATCTTCCTCAAAACAGCCACCATACTTACCCATTATGGCATTTCCATAGCTATTCCGAGATATATTGCCATGCAACTTTCCACCGTTCCGTTTATTATGACATGCTCCATCATTGTCATATTGCTTTGCATGATCATGTAGTTGACATCTATTTGTGGCAAAGTCACTTTCATAATTCTTCCATACATGTCACTCTTGATTCACCTCATATCCCGGTACAACGCTGGAGACATTCACATAGAGTCATATTTTTGTTCTAGTATCGAGTTGTAACATGGAGTTATGAGTAAATAAAAGTGTGATGATCATCATTATTAGAGCATTGTCCCATGTGAGGAAAGAATGTGGAGACTATAAAAAAGAGAGGTCAAAGAAGCCCAAAAAAAGAGGCCAAAGAAGCCGAAACAAAAAAATGAGAGAAAAAGAGAGAAGGGACAATGTTACTATCATTTTTCCACACTTGTGCTTCAAAATAGCACCATGATCTTCATGATAGAGAGTTTCTTATTTTGTCACTTTCATATACTAGTGGGAATTTTTTATTATAGAACTTGGCTTGTACATTCAAATGATGTGCTTCCTCAAAATGCCCTAGGTCTTCATGAGCAAGCAAGTTGGATGTACACCCACTTAGTTTCTTTAGATGAGCTTTCATACACTTATAGGTCTAGTGCATCCGTTGCATGGCAATCCCTACTCTTTGCATTGACATCAATTGGTGGGCATCTCCATAGCCCGTTGATTAGCCGCGTCAATGTGAGACTTTATCCTTTTTGTCTTCTCACATAACCCCCATCATCATATGCTATTCCACCTATAGTGCTATATCCATGACTTGCGCTCATGTATTGCGTAAGGGTTGAAAAGGCTGAAGCGCATTAAAAAGTATGAACCAATTGCTCGGCTTGCCATCAGCGTTATGGATGATGGGAGCATTTTGTGTGACGAAAATGAAGCATGGCAAAACTATATGATTTTGTAGGGATAAGCTTTCGTTGGCTATGTTATTTTGATAAGACACAATTGCTTGGTTAGCATGCTTGAAGTATTACTATTTTTATGTCAATATTACACTTTTATCTTGAATCTTTTGGATCTGAACATTCATGCCACAATAAAGAGAACTACATTTAAAATTATGTTATTGCGCATTCCACATCAAAAATTCTGTTTTTATCATTTACCTACTTGAGGACGAGCAGGAATTAAGCTTGGGGATGCTCGATACGTCTCCAACGTATCTATAATTTTTGATTGTTCCATGCTATTATATTATCCATCTAGGATGTTTTATATGCATTTATATGCTATTTTATTTGATTTTGGGACTAACCTATTAACCTAGAGCCCAGTGCTAGTTTATGTTTTTTTCCTTATTTTTGAGTATTGCAGAAAAGGAACACCAAACAGAGTCCAATTGACCTGAAAATTCACGGAGATAATTTTTGGACCATAAGAAGCCCACGGAGTACCGGAGATGGGCCAGAAGAGTCCCGAGGCACCCACGAGGGTGGGGGTCGTGCCCTACCCCCTGGGCGCGCCCCCCTACCTCGTGGCCGCCTCGGGGACCCCCCTGACTTGTTCCTGACTCAAACACCTCTTATATATTCCCGAACTTCCAGAAAGAAACCTAGATCGGGAGTTCCGCCGTCGCAAGCCTCTGTAGCCACCGAAAACCAATCTAAACCCGTTCCGGCACCCTGCCAGAGGGGGGAATCCCTCTCCGGTGGGCATCTTTATCTTCCCTGCGCTCTCCATGATGAGGAGGGTGTAGTTCACCCTCGGGGCTGAGGGTATGTACCAGTAGCTATGTTTTTGATCTCTCTCTCTCTCTCTCTCTCGTGTTCTTGATTTGGCACGATCTTGATGTATCACGAGCTTTGCTATTATACTTGGATCTTATGATTTTTCTCCCCCACGACTCTCTTGTAATGGATTGACTTTTCCCTTTGAAGTTATCTTATCGGATTGAGTCTTTAAGGATTTGAGAACACTTGATGTATGTATTGCATGTGCTTATCTGTGGTGACAATGGGATATTCACGTGATCTACTTGATGTATGTTTTGGTGATCAACTTGCGGGTTCCATGACCATGTGAACTTTTCATAGGGGTTGGCACACGTTTTAGTCTTGACTCTTTGGTAGAAACTTTGGGGCACTCTTTGACGTTCTTTGTGTTGGTTGAATAGATGAATCTGAGATTGTGTGATGCATATCATATAATCATACCCATGGATACTTGAGGTGACATTGGAGTATCTAGGTGACATTAGGGTTTTGGTTGATTTGTGTCTTAAGGTGTTATTCTAGTACGAACTCTAGGATAGATCGAATGGAAAGAATAGCTTCGTGTTATTTTACTACGGACTCTTGAATATATCGATCAGAAAGGATAACTTTGAGGTGGTTTCGTACCCTACAATAATCTCTTTGTTTGTTCTCCGCTATTAGTGACTTTGGAGCGACTCTTTTTTGCATGTTGTGGGATAGTTATATGATCCAATTATGTTATTATTGTTGAGAGAACTTGCACTAGTGAAAGTATGAACCCTAGGACTTGTTTCAACGCATTGCAATACCGTTTTCACTCACTTTTACAATTAGTTACCTTGCTATTTTTATATTTTCAGATTACAAAAACCTATATCTACCATACATATTGCACTTGTATCACCATCTCTTCACCGAACTAGTGCACCTATACAATTTACCATTGTATTGGGTGTGTTGGGGACACAAGAGACTATTTGCTATTTGGTTGCAGGGTTGTTTAAGAGAGACCATCTTCATCCTATGCCTCCCACGGATTGATAAACCTTAGGTCATCCACTTGAGGGAAATTTGCTACTGTCCTACAAACCTCTTCACTTGGAGGCCCAAGAACGTCTACAAGATGAAGGTTGTGTAGTAGACATCAAGGTCATCGGCGTCTCGGGGCCGAACATAGGTACCTTGGAAGTTGTCTCTGAATGTGTCCTCCAAATATTCCCAGCTACAGATAGACTTTTCTGGTAGGCTGTTCAGCTAGTGCCGTGCTGGCCCCTTGAGTTTTAGGGGGAGGTACTTGATGGTATGTAGGTCATCACCGCGTGCCATGTGAATGTGGAGAAGAAAGTCTTCTATCCATATTGCAGGATCTGTTATGCCATCGTATGATTCGATGTTCATGGGTTTAAACCCTTCTCGGAACTAGTGCTCCATTACTTCATCGGTGAAGCATAGGGGGTGTGCGGCGCCTCTGTATAAGGCAATGTCACGGCGCAGTTCGGATGAAGTACGTATGCGGTTTTCGGCCCTGGTGGGTTGTGTTTGTCGCGCCAGGCCTGATGGCCGTCTTCTCACGCTTGGGCACGCCCCCTTGATCCGTATATTGACCTAGTCTGGACGGCTCTATTGTCCAGGTCCTAATGTTGGTCATAAGTGTATCCCCGAGTTGTTGTTTCTCTGCTCTTACGGCAAGGTGGCACAGGCTGGTGTTCGGCTTGAGTTGTCGTTCTATCCCGGGCATGTGGTGGTCGGTCAGGTCCGCCAGCTGCGTTACGTGTGGGTAGTATGGGCTCCAGCGCCTCGTCGTTGAATTGGGGTAGAAGTTTACAATTCAGGTAATTCTTCGTTGGGCGTTTGAGGCCGTATTCTTCGGCTGCCAGGACGTTAGTCCATCTGTCGTTGAGCAGATCTTGGTCAACTTGAAGCTGCTACTGCTTTTTCTTTAGGCTTCTAGCGGTGGCTATTAGCCGGCGCATAAAGCCCTCTTCTTCGAGGGGTTCCTGTGGAACGATGAGATCTTCATCACCGAGGCTCATGTCATCCTCAGAGAATGGTAGGTAGTTTCTATCCTCCGAGTCTTCGTTCCCTGCTTGATCGTTAGGGTCAATTTGCCCATCTTCCCGGTCATCCTGTTCGGATGTTGGTTTGATGGGGTCTTCTTGCTCTTCGACGTTCTCTAGAGTGTCATCGTCTTTGGTGCCGGTATTACTGTTTTTTCCGCGACGCAATTTAGAGCCGCGCCTCTGCCGTCGGCGCTTTGGTGGTATCTCCGGAGGTTCGTCCTCGAATGGATCCTTCTCATCATCGTCGTCACCCTCTTTAGGTGTGTCCACCATGTACATGTCGTATGAGGAAGTGGCCATCCAGCATCCGGTGAACGGCGAGTTTTGGGCATGTTCCTCTCCGGTATCGTTGTTCGTACCGTCGATGTCTTCGGAGGCGTAGTCGAGCATGTCGGTTAGGTCCTCGACAGTGGCTATAAAGTGGGTGGTGGGTGGGAAGTAACATTCCCTAATGTTAGCCCCTAGTCCGGGCTGGGCGCAATTCAGCAGTGGTTCCTTTGTGCTGGCGAGGGATCGCATTAGGTCTAGAGCCTCGTTTAAGAGAGAGGTTTGGATGGGGACCGAAGTTCCCCGGCCGAGCTCGCAAGACACAGACTGCGAGGGTCTAGAGCTAGTGTCTAGAGAAGAGTCCGGCTTTGTGACGGCTGCCTGTGGCGCTATCCTCTTCTGTTCTCCAGCGTTGAGCTCTATAGCCGCAAATAGTCTGGCGCTAGACTCCCATCTTCCGACCTGGTGATGCGCTTCGGATCTAAGGCTAGAGCGGTGGTTGGAGCCGCCAACCCTTGAAAGATCAAGTCTCCTCGTATGTCGGTGACATAGTTCAGATTTCCGAGACTGATCTGGTGACCAGGGGCATAGCTGTCGGTCTGCTCCAGGTGGCCAACCGAGTTGGCCGCAGTGCGAAGCCGCCAAATACGAAGATATGGCCGGGGATAAAAATATTCTTCCCGACAGTATTGTTGTAGATGATCGATGAAGCGATCGAGCCTTTCGATGACAACACAGTGGAACTCTAAATGAAAGCTCCAATGTCAGTGTCAAAAATGGCAGATCTTGGGTAGGTGGTCCTGAACTGTGCGTCTAAGGATCAAAGGTAACAGGAGACAGGGACATGGTGTTTACCCAGGTTCAGACCGTCTTGATGGAGGTAATACCCTATGTCCTGCTTGATTGACTTTGATGAGTATAGGGGTTACAAGAGTTGATCTACCACAAGATCGTAATGGCTAAACCCTAGATGTCTAGCCCGTATGATTATGATTGCCTCTATGGACTAAACCCTCCGGTTTATATAGACACTGGAGGGGGCTAGGGTTGTACAAAGAAGGTTTACAGAGAAAGGAATCTTCATATTCGCACGCCAAGCTTGCCATCGACGCAAATGAGATTCCCATCCGGATACGGGGATAAGTCTTCCGTCTTGGATCTTCATGGCCCATCTGTCCGTCCCACGTCACATTGCCCGGACACCCGAGGACCCCCTAATCTAGGACTCCCTTTGTCGCTCCTCGACCACTGGAAGGGGAGGTAGAAACTGATGGGTGGTTGACAGAGTTCAGATGTGCAGAATGATTAATGACATAAAGTACTTTAATACATAGAATCATACCCAAAACAGTCAACTACACTTGGTCCAGCCCATCTATTAAGACATCTAGAGCACAATCTTTCTGCGAAAAGTGAGTGGCAGGCATGACATCTTCATATACATGGATTGTGTGTATTTCTTTCCCATTAGGTCCCATGGGCCCTACCTTGGCCAGATGTCTTCTCTCCTTGCCGGTATACCGCGTCTTTACCATGGCCCAAGCCTCCCTCGCTCCCTCACGGCATGCCAATATCTTCCAGTCTTGAATTTAGCGTCGAGCTCTCTTCAAACACTCAACTAGGACCGTCATATATTCAGGCACATGCTGTTCCTCGGGCTATAACACCTTAAAAACTCCCTTCATCACCTTCCGAGCATATTCATGCACCACGGCAGGATGAGTCATGGCGTCTTTCGGCAATGGTTCAGTAGCCTCACGGGGCTGACTCGTGAGTGAAACTACCGTGAAAACACACATTAACTTGCCGATTATATCACAGCCAAGAAACCATCTTGGAATCGATACATAAGGTTACCAAAGACTGCTTCACTTGTCTGTCGCTCTTTCGCTTGGGTGGCGGCCAGTTGAGCTATGAGATTCTCAATCTCCTGTGCTTGTCAAGCATTTTCAGCTCTCAACAGTCTTGGGTCTTCCCTTCTTTAGGTTAACACATGCTGGCCATCTTGTCGCTATGAGTCTACATAATGCAAATCTTCGCGGGCTTGTTTGATATCCCTTTTGAGGTGACCAAGGGCTTGAGCTACTGAAGTACACCATGTCATATGACTTTGGGATAATTGAACCACAAGCACGTCAGGTAAAACATAATGACTTACAATGTGCTTCTCGGGTAAATTCCTTTACACGCTCCACTTCGGCTAGAGCACTGTTCAACTTCCCCTTCATCTAGTCGAGTACCTCAACCAGTTGATAGTTTTTCTGCCAGGCTCCCTATAAAAGGAGTTACCTTCACTTAGCCTTACTACAGCCACAAGTTCCCATACCATGCCTTAGGGGCTACTGCCAGGCTCGGCAGATTAAGTTTACCTTTAAGCAAACAAAATACGACCAACACAAGATATGACCGAAATAATGTGGTTTCGAATAAAACCTTACATGTAAGCCCTCTAATAAAACACACACTGCCTCTTCAAAGACAGAGCGGGTCGCTCCAAGGTAGGAATCCACCAAACTAAGAGCATTAAACTCTTGGCTAGTAAAGGGGAAATCCATTAAAGAGGCCTTCCGTCGTCGGTGGTTCATGGTGCTCTGGACCTCGGAGGTGGTGGCCGAACAGGTCCCCGAATCCGCTGGCTGAGGTGCCTCGAGAGCGCCCCCGAGGTGGGAAGGGGTCTCGTGCTACCATTCAGACCCAACGCCTCGTTGACTCTTGTGCCCTTCGTTATCGAAGGAGGGATGGGTTGCCCACGACAAGATTGTAATAATTAAGATCCATGCTAAGTTATCCTCGAAAATCCAGTAACAACACCTGTGGGTTGAGAGTATTTCGACCTGCCTCCACGGTCGCCGTGTGCACCCGAGCTCCCGGCGTCTCCTACAGAGGGCTCCTTTGAGGGACAAGTTCTCCACGCGGACGTTTTGCACGTCGACCATTCGGAGTATAAGTCAGAGGACTAGGGGCTTCGGGACGAGAGGCTCTCTTTCGATTAGAGGAGGGGGGATTTACTGAGGAGGCTAGCCATGTTTTTGGCACGTCTGGAGTGATGGCAACCCTCAAGCCATCAAGGCTCTCCAAATAGAATTTCCTCTCTTCATATATGAGGGACAACTCTTTGTCCTCATTGAAGAGAGGGTCATTTGCCCGGTGATGTGTCTCTGGTTCGGGCGCATGGCTTCTTATTGTCTCGACCCAGCGCCTCCATGTCTGTCCAGGTTTAGTAAAGGGCCGGTCAGGGGAATTAACCATAAAACAACTCAGATGCATAATAAGGGCTAAGGAATCTTACTATCTCGACAGGATTGTAATCAGACAACCCGTCGCGGAACTGCCGTCTTGCGAACTGCTCTGCCGATCCTTGATAAATGCTGGCTAGAGTGGTCCCAAAGACCATCGGGTCATAAGGTTTGCTCGGAAAGATCGGGAGGTATCGTCGATTGCGTTGTACATGCACTGCAAGTATGGGTGTTGCCGAAGTGGTTGGGCTCTTCGGACGTTCACCGTGGCCATTACATCTATAATGGTGAGGGCAGTATTTGACAACAACTTTACTTGGGCTGCTAGGCTGGTTACGTTGGTGTCATCCTCCTAAGCGGCAGTTCATGGTTTCAAACTTTAGCGCTTCTTTTGGGGTTCTGAGGAGAAAGCAGGGAGCCCGGGCTGAACTGGGTCATATAGTGGGACATCATCTATATAAAACCACTTAGACACCCAGAAGTCGGTATCCTCCCGACGAGCACCTGGAGGGTAGTCAGTCCCTTCAATTTGGAAGCCCTCGGCAGCTCCCACCTCATACAACACCCCGGTATGGGAGCAGGGCATAATGCAAAAGTATCTCCGCGAGAGCACGAAGTGTGCCTCACATTCGAGGTGCATCTCGCAAAGGGCGACCAACCCATCGATATGTAATATTGAGTTGGGAGTGAGGTGGTGAAGTTGGAGCCCATAGAACTCGAGCAAACCCCTCAGGAAGGGGTGAATTAGAAATCCCAGGCCATGGAGAAGGAAGGGAACAAAGCATACCAGTTCACTCTCGCGTGGGGATGGATGGCTTTCTGCATGTGCTTTCCCATTCATGGATGTCAATCCCGGGCGGGTAGAGGCTAGATCTGAATCTGGAAAATAGCACTGGGTGGCCAGGTGCTCTAGTTGTAGACAAGGGACAGAGCAGCTCCCCTAGTCACCCTTGATGGGACCATGAGGTTGCCTCGAGGAACCCACGTTGCTCGCCATTGTTGAGACTCTCGAGATTGGACCAGGGAGTAGAGAAGAAAGTACGCGAAGATTGGTCAGGACAGGGTCGAGATGCACTCTATTCTAACCCTAGATTATGTGGTTGTAAATAAGAGGGAAAAAGGTTGACGCTTTGACATCCCGGCATAAAGCAACTCGGTTCCCCCAAAACACACGACGATCGAGGTCAAGGATTTTGCACCACGTGTAGTGGGCCGGGCCTTGAGCAAAACCGTATATAATACGGAAGACCTTAGAGACGAACTGAGGAAGGTATTGAGAAGGAACTCGTCTATCGAGCCAAGACTCTGGAGCTGAAGTTCGAGAATATCGTGCTCGGCGTCGAAGACCAGTTCAAGGGCTACTAATGATGTCCTGGATTTAGGGGTACTAATTTGGCCGGCCTATAGCCTTCGGATGAGCCGGTGGGCTCTCATTCTCTTCAAGTTGGACTCCAGAAGCTATGAGCCTAGGCGTGATCAAGACTTCCTATGCCAAAGACTTGACGTATACTCCAGGACATCTCCTGCCACATCCATGCGATCCCTTGGATACTGACCATGTAACCGTAGATGCCCTACCTAGCATGTATATAGGCCAAGGGGTTTAGCCCGTAGAGGGGACCGAATCACGACTACATTCACATAGCCCTAGAGTTAGAACACAACTTACAATCTCGAGGTAGATCAAGCTTGTAGTCGATACATCTCAAACAATATTAACAAGAGCATGACATAGGGTTTTACCTCAATCAAGAGGGCTCGAACCTAGGTAAACACCATCACCTTTGTTCCTGTTACCACCGATCCAAGATCCACAGCTCGGGACCCCTACCCCGAGGTCTGCCGGATTTCACACCAACATGGAATATGAGGGAGAACTCGGTGAGCAAGGCGATCTAATGCCCAACATCGGCCAAGATGGGCCTGCCAGACAAATATCCTTATGCAGAGTTGTGTCCAAGCTTTCCAGTTCAACTTCCATAAGGGGGTGACAATGGAGCCATCGAAGGTTGCATCGTACTAGCGTCTTGCAGTATACATGCCGGAGTCGGTCTATCGCCAGGAGATGCAGTATCACACATCGGAGATAATAATGTGGCAGAGGCGTTGCCAAAGGACAACTTATTGGATAAGGCCGTTGGCCCGTGTGCGCCACAAATGTCTAGCACCCAAGCAGGCACCAGCATTGTCGGTGTTCTGGGAATGGTGGTCCCCAGACTTGCCTGCCTACGGCCCACTGCGTGGCTAAGCCAGTAGGCCGTACGACCCATCTTCATCAACAAGGCATCCAAGACCCTCGCGAGGCGGACGACACAAGGCCTCCTCTGGAGCGGCCTAGTCAGGCAGGCTCACGAGGAGCGGAGATATCAAGGCGAGGCGAACCTCACGAGGCTCTCGTGACGTGAGCCATGACGATCGACACCAGGCGAGTGCCAGGCAGGCGCCAACGTGCGCAGCATCCTTGTTTCCTCTTTGGTGCTAAGGAAACTAGCGCAGGCGAGGAGTACCGATGCATCAGGCAAAGGTTGCCATTTTGGTGCAATCAGACCAAGACCAGAAGGATGACAAGACAGAGGTCATCGTGGAGCCCAAGACGGCGTCACCAACAGAGCCTTTGGCAGGCGAAGACCACTTTTGTCAGGATGGCTTGTACTAGTTGTCCCCCTTCAAATTTTCCCGCCATTGTTGGCTCCCTTCCCGCTCATGATTTGGGAACAGGACCAGGGCCTCTATAAGTAGGACTAGCCACCACCATAGGCAAGGAGGAGGATGAGATCTTAGATCATCCCCAGCCACACAAGTTGGCCAGGCACAAGAACACCTCAACCTCAGGAGGCTATTCTTCCCCTTGTATTGTTCATCATCAGCCCAAGAGGTAATCCACCACCACCACACTGGAGTAGGGTATTACACCACAATGGTGGCCCGAACCAGTATAAATCTTGTGTCTTTCTGTGTTGCGAGTTTGTCGAGTTCGTCCGCGAGATCTTAGCGAGCTAGGGCGTAGATAGGTGGGAGGAAAAGACTTCACGCGCACCCCAGTGTTCGAACCTTAAGGGTTTTCCGGAACCCCACATCCGACATTTGGCGCGCCAGGTAGGGGTGCGCCGTAGCTTTCCCTCCATCAGTTCGTCACTCCGTCGCTCCATCCTCTCCATGGCGGATGCTCGCCGTGCTCGAGCTGAGCATCACACTTCCCTCACCTCCCGCGTTGCTCAGACAACTCCCATCGGCGGGCCACCACGTCGTTCTCTGTCTCCCAGCGCCAATGCTGCCCCTGGCCCGGTGGGGAACGAGCAGCAAGCGTCTTCGCTGCATCCTTCGGTGCGGCAGGACGGCCGCACCGCCACTCCATCGCTGGCCTCAGCCGGCTCTTCGTCTCATGCACACCGCACTCCCATGGAGGTGTGGGCCACACTCCTCAGCGCAAACGAGCTCCTGTGCTACCGCCCAGTCGATGACCTCTACGAGGAGTGGCTTGACTGTGTCGCCGAGCTCGTCCGTGCCGCAGGGGGCTCCCCGGTGCCGTCCCTCTCTCGGCCTCACCCTCAGCCAACCACGAGCGATGAGGCCCGAGGCGCGCCTCCACCACCCTAGCCCAAAGACGGCGCCTTGGCACCAAGGCATGCGGACCCGCGGTGCGATCCGCCACGCCCGGTGCCCGCGCGCGAAGAGAGAAGCTGCCAAGAAATCCCACGGCCGCGAGTAGCTGCACCCGCACTTCCCACGCCGCCTCGTCAAGACCGTGCGCCGCTTGCGGCGGCGCCGCACGGACCTCGACAAGACCAAGCTCCACCTCCAAGGTGGGCCCCAGTAACCACGGCCGGCTGCCACGCCTTCACCCTGAGCTGCGCAGCGTCGCTTGTCCAGGCAAGTTCAAGCCGGATCTGCCTCCTCACTACGAAGGCACCACCGACCCCACGGAGTTCCTGCAGCTCTATGAGCTGAGCATCAAAGCAGCCAACGGCGACGAGATAGTCATGGCGAACTGGTTTCCCATGGCTCTCAAGGATGGGGCCCTCACCTGGCTCCTGAACCTGCAGCATGACTCGATCTCCTCCTGGGACGAGATGCGCGACCACTTCATCGCCAACTTCCAGGGCACTCGTGACCACCCGCTGGCCGCGATCGACCTGTGCTACACCTAGCAACAACCAGGGGAGACCCTCCAGAAGTACATCCAGCGCTTCAATAGCACCCGCCTCAAGATTCCCAGGTCATGGATGAGGCCATCATCTCCGTGTTCTCCGACGGTGTCCGTGACGTCAAGATGAAGGAAGAGCTCGCTATCCACGAGGAGCACTGCACGTCTCAGGAGTTGTTCAACCTGGCGACCAAGTGCGCAAGAGCTAAGGAGGGGCGCCTTTCCCTCCTTGAGCTGCTAGCCGCAGGCACAGAGGAGATGTAAGCCAAGGCCAAGGCCCGACACCAAATGGGGCAGAGATTAGCCCGATTCATCCAAGAACAGCCAACCGTTCTGCACCTTCCACAACCTGAATACCCACAACACTAGCGACTGCCAAGAGCTCCGAGCCCTGCGTGAGGGACGCTATGGTCGACGCCCCGAGCGCAGCGGCCGGGGCTACGACCATGGAGGAGGATGAGGACGCGGACGCTGGGATGACCTTGGCCCGTGCCAGGAATGGCGCGGTAGGCCCCGTGAGGACCATTGGCAGGATCATCCTCGCGAGGGCCCCTGGAGGGACCAGCCTCGTGAGGATCGCCCCCAAGGCAACACCGGTCTTCCTTCACTGCCGCCACCAAGAAGGAACGACGACCATCATCAGGACGAGGGGGCTGGAGGCTTCCAGGAGCCGCGTGCAATCGCCTACACCTTGGGCGGCGCCCAGGCCCCAGCCTCTTAGCGTATCTTCAAACTGTTCGCTCGCGAGGTGAATGCGGTGCTCCCCAAGCTTTAGGCCGCGCGCCCGCTCAAGTGGTCCTAGTGCGCCATCACTTTCGACTCGGCAGATCAGCTCAAGTGCGCGGCCACCACCGGTGTCCTCCCGATGTTGTGTTCCCCAGTCATGAGCAATGTGCAGGTTACCAAGACCCTCATCGACGGCGGTGTAGGGCACAACGTCCTGTCCATCGACACCTTCGACAACCTCCAAGTGCCATATGAGCAGCTGCAGCCTACCAAACCTTTCTCAGGAGTAACCGACGGCTCCACCATGCTGATAGGGCAGGTCCGCCTGCCCATTACCTTTGGCACACGCAACAACTACCGCACCGAGCTCATCGACTTCGCCGTCGCGCACATCCGCCTACCGTACAATGCCATCCTCGGGTATCCGGCCTTGGCAAAGTTCGTGGCGGTCACCCACCACAGCTACAATGTCCTCAAGATGCCTGGAAGTATATCTGGCCATGGGCCAGGCCGGGCTTGGGCCAGGCCTAAAAAAGCCCATGGCAGAAAACTGAGGCCCATGCCCTCCCAGGCCCTACCATCGGGCCTACTTTTCAAGCCCAAGCCCAACCCATCTGGTAAAAGCCCTGAAAAGCCCTTAGGGCTTAGGGCCGTGGGCTGGGCCTCTTCCTTAAAATGTAAATATGCTAAGCCCAAGCCCCCCAGGCCCTGCTGGTGGGCTCAAACTCAGGCCCAAGCCCGGCCCACAGTCAAGCCCATCGGGCCTAGGCCCTGGATTTTAGGGCCGGGCCTGGGTGGACCAATAGGGCCGGGCCTGAGATGGCCAGGACTACCTGGAAGTGGTGGGGTCGTCACGGTCCCGTGTGAAGAAAGGGATGCGGTGTGTTCCCTCGAGCGCACCTTCCAAGCTGCATCAATCGACGACCTCGACAGCAGAAGTGAGGGCCCTCCGGAGGCCATCCCCAAGAAGAAGTAGCTGCGCCGCGCAGGACCCCAGGAGGATGGCGTCACGGCAGGACCCTCGTCAGGATCAGCGTCCATCCCAAGGGTGCCTCCCTCCAGCGCATAGAAAGGCACGCCCAGCACCCTTCTCGGGCAGGGCTCGAGGGCTCTCTTCTGGAGGGCCTCAGGCCTTGCCAACCTCAAGAGGGAGGCGCTTGGGCGCCGCTTCGTCGAGTTCGTCTGTGAGATCTTAGTGAGCTAGGGCGTAGATCGGTGGGAGGAAAAGACTTCGCGCACACTCCAGTGTTCGAATCTTAAGGGTTTGCCGGAACCCCACATCCGACAAGCATGGACACAACGAGTTTTTCTGATCCACCGCATCACCTTGGCAAAGATCAATGGAGCAATTCCAGAGATATGGGTGTCGTCGACCTAGTGGTCTTCCTAGAACCGACAAGATTTGTCGTATCCCAAGGTCAAAATTGTAGCATCTGAAAAACCAGCATCTACTTTTGGGACACATGGGATGTGAAGGTGCTGCCATGACCTGTATGACTCGGTTATCTATGGCCAGAGCCACCTAGCACGCAGCGTGATCATTGAGATCTGCAGGCCGTGGAGTCCAAGGCCACGAAGGGGCAATTGGTGGCAGACCCTCTGCCAATTCATGAGAGAACGACCACCATTGGCGCACTTGCGCCATACCTAACACTCAGGGAAGTACTTATCTTTAAGAATGCGAGCCCAATGACCTCGGTCATTTTGCAATAATTTTGAGATCCATTTAACAATAACCGTCAGGTTCACGAGTTTGATGTTAGTTATGCCTAGGCCACCTCACGGGGTTCTACCCATTTGATCATGCGGTACTTATGTTTTTTGCCATCAGCCTCCCAGTAAAAATGGGCTCTAACTTTGTAAAACTTGACATGGATTCCTTCCCCAAGCAGGAAAGGCCCATAGCAAAAGTGGGGATTTCCGAAAGGCAGGCGTTGGTTAGGGTAAGCCTAGTTGCAGAGGACATTATTTTCCGTTGCCAAGGGTCACAACGGTGAACAAATTTCTGAACCATAGGATCCCAGTTCGTCTCGATGAGGGCTCTGTCCGTGCACAACACAACTAGGTAGGAGATATAGAATTTTCCTTGTTTACAATTGAGGTGGTTAGACATCCTTTCTCCCTCCTTTACTGACATACCTAATGGGAAAACTTCACTTTTCTCCAAGTTTATCTTCATACCCGACATGGCTTCAAAGCATACTATGATGATTTTAATCATGTCAATACTATGCGGATCTAGCCCAAATAGGAGCATCATATCATCAACATATTATAAATGGCAGATCCTTCAGGTCCTAAGAGGTCTTCGCTTTGTCTAATATTGTTGAAAGTGAGTCAGCCACAATGTCAAAAAGCGGGGGAGAGATAGGATCACCCTGATGCAACCCTCTTTAATTTTTGAAGAAATTACAAACCTCTCTGTTAACATTAATGGCCATTTCACATCCTCAACAAATTACATGATACGGTGCATGAATACCAATGTGAGTCCCTTACGTGTTAGTATTCGATGGAGGAAGGACCAACTCACCATTTCGTAAGCCTATTTGAAATCAAGCTTGAGGATAACTGCGGGGGTTTTCTTTCTCCTAAGATCATGCACAATCTCGTTGAGGTAGAGTACCCCTTCTAGGATGAACCTACCCTTAATAAATGCAGTGTGGAATCTGTTTAGAATTTTGGCTGCCACTGGCCCTAAGTGCAACATTTAACACTTGGCAACTAGCTTAAAAGTACGTTCATTAGAGTGATGGGCGGAATTGGGTAATCTTGTCAGCTCCTAGAATTAATGGGAATGAAAGCATTGATCGAAAAACTGATCCTGGAAATATCAACCTGACCTAGCGCAAAGCCGTTGATAATATCAATAACGAGAAGCCTGTGCACAGACCAACAACGCTTAAAGAACGCAATCGGAACTCGTCTGGCCCGGGTGTTATGTCAGTTTTGGTGGCACACTATCAATTTCTTTGGGCGAGAAACTAAGCTCGAGTAGCGAGTTATTAGCCCGAGAGAATTTTTGGTGGGGGGCCAAAGCTTGGCGGCTAGGCTACGAAGGTGCAACTAATCCCCGGGCGGTTCTGGTAATTCGTAACAACATTTACACCATTGAACTAATGCCTACTCAAAAAATATGCTCAAAATGCAAAGGACAAACATTGGCAAAGCTCCAAGATTCTACATTTTTTCTTAAGTGATCAAAGATCACGTTGAGTCCATACGAAAGGCAATACTATTAAGGATGAGGTTTTGATCATTGACTATCTGCTCAAATGCTTAGAGTTATAGCTCCAAAAGCAGAACTACACTCTCACATTCATCTATGTCCAAAAACCTAAAGTCTATCTCGGTCCAACTGTGACAAATCCATTCAGACCCATCGAGAAACACTTGACTAGCCACTGCCTAAACCCTAGCAACTCGATCTAACCGAGACGACCCTTTGGTCTCACCGAAGAGCACTTGCTAACCTTTTTTTCCTATCGATTTCATCTTAGAATTTTCAAGTGGTTTCGATGGTCTCACCAAAGTGTGAAAAGTTATTAGGTCATCATCCATTGGTGTCACTGAGCTGTTCCATCAGGTCTCACCAAAAAGCCTAAAGTTCACACCTTTTGAACTAGTCGGTCTCACCAAGTGTTCTCACCCGGTCCCACTGAGTTGTGCTTAAAGTTGTGTAACAGTTAGATTTTTGGTGCTGTCTATACATACCCCCACCCATTGCACAAACTCTCAAAGAGCAACCAGGACGAAACTACCACCTCCCATATCCAATTCCTAAGAGAGACTGACCTACACTTTTGTTAAAATCAAAGGGATTCCACTCCAACCTTTGATCCTTGATTTGTAGCCTCCCCAAGTTGTTTTCCACTCCAATCCTTCTCCTACCACATAGCCAATCTGTGAGAGAGTGATTGAGAGTTGAGGAGACTATCTTTTGATGCACAAGTGCAAGGAGTTCATCATCAACAACAACATCTATTACCTTTTGGAGGGTGGTATCTCCTAGATTGGTTAGGTGTCACTTGGGAGCCTCCAAGCATATGGAGTTGAACCGAGGAGTTTGTAAGGGAAATGATATCTCCTACTTCGTGAAGATCTACCCCAAGTTAGGCTAGTTCTTCATGGGCGTAAGCCATGATGGCATATACAAGGATGTTTCTTCGTGGACCCTTTGTGGGTGGAGCCCTTCGTGGACTCGCGCAGCCTTACCCTCCACGGGTTGAACTCTCCATCAACGTCGTTGTGCGATAGCACCACCTAGCAGAACCACGAGAAAAGTCACCATGTGTTTGCTCCATTTGATTTTCTACGACCGTTCCTTTACATTCATATGCAATGTCTTTTCTTTCCGCTGCCTACTATCTTAGACTTACATGTGTAGGGTGTGACAAGACTTGATATAATTGCTAAAGTTTTCCAAGAACTATAATTGGGAAAAGGGTAAGTTTTATTTGGTCAAGTAGTCTAATTACCCCCTCTAGACATACTTGTGATCCTACAAGTGCTATCGGAGCATTGGTCTCCATGGATTTGGTCTAATCACCAAGGAGAATATGGTGTATAGTGAGGGAAATTATCACCGTAGAGGTCCACATTTTGATGGTACAAACTTTGCTAGTTGGAAGCATAATATAAAAATGCATATTCTTGGTTATAGCTTTTCTGTTTGGGCTGTTGTTCATGTTTGCTTTCAAGGTCAGTTATTTGAAGATGGAAAAGAACCAGATCATGAAGCAACCGCAAAAGAATTGAAGATGTTGCAATACAATGCTCAAGCATGTGACATTGTATTCAACAATTTGTGTCCCAAGGAGTTCAACAAGATTAGCCGCCTTGAGAATGGAAAGGAAATTTGGGATACTTTTGTTGATATGAATCAAGGTACGGGTCCGTCAAGGAATCCAAGTTAGATGTGCTCCAAAGTTAACTTAAAAAGTACAAGATGAAGGATGGTAAAGGAGTTATGGAAATGTTGAAGGAAATATGCCCTAGAGGCAACAATAAAGTTGTTATTTATATTTCCTTAAATCATGATAAATGTTTATTATTCATGCTAGAATTGTATTGACCAGAAACTTAGTACATGTGTGAATACATAGACAAACAGAGTGTCACTAGTATGCCTCTACTTGACTAGCTCGTTAATCAAAGATGGTTAAGTTTCCTAGGCATGGACGTGAGTTGTCATTTGATGAACGGGATCACATCATTAGAGAATGATGTGATTGACTTGACCCATCCGTTAGCTTATCACTATGATCGTTTAGTTTATTGCTATTGCTTTCTTCATAACTTATACATGTTCCTATGACTATGAGATTATGCAACTCCCGAATACTGGAGGAACACTTAGTGTGCTATCAAACGTCACAACGTAACTGGGTGATTGTAAAGATGCTCTACAGGTGTCTCCGATGGTGTTTGTTGAGTTGGCATAGATTGACATTAGGTTTTGTCACTCCGATTGTCGGAGAGGTATCTCTGGGCCCTCTTGGTAATGCACATCACAATAAGCCTTGCAAGAAATGTGACTAATGAGTTAGTTGCGAGATGATGCATTACGAAACGAGTAAAGAGACTTGCCGGTAACAAGATTGAACTAGGTATGATGATACCGATGATTGAATCTCAGGCAAGTAACATACCGATGACAAAAGGAACAATGTATGTAGTTATGTGGTTTGACCGATAAAGATCTTCGTAGAATATGTAGGAGCCAATATGATCATGTAGGTTCCGCTATTGGTTATTGACCGAAGATGAGTCTCAGTCATGTCTATATAGTTCTCGAACCTGTAGGGTCCGCACGCTTAACGTTCGATGACGATTAATATTATGAGTTTATGTGTTTTGGTGAACCGAAGGTAGTTCGGAGTCCCGGATGTGATCACGGGCATGATGAGGAGTCTCTAAATGGTCGAGACATGAAGATTGATATATTGCAAGGTTATGTTTGGACACTGGAAAGTTTTCAGATTAGTTCGGGCATTTACCAGAGTATCGAGGGGTTACGGGAACCCCCTGGGGAGTTAATCGGCCTTGATGCGCCATAGTGGAAGAGAGGAGGAGGCGGCCACGTGTGGCGCACGCGCCCTAGGCCCAATCCGAATTGGGGTAGGGTTTGGGGGGGCCTTGTCGGTGTCGAAACCGGTGGATCTCGGGTAGGGTGTCCCGAACTGTGCGTCTAAGGTCGATGGTAACAGGAGACAGGGGACACAATGTTTTACCTAGGTTCGGGCCCTCTCTATGGTGGTAATACCCTATGTCCTGCTTGATTGATCTGGATGAATATGAGTATCACAAGAGTTGATCTACCACGAGATCGTAATGGCTAAGCCTTAGAGGCCTAGCTTGTATGGTTATGATAGTGTCCCTCCTCCGAACTAAGTCCTCTGGTTTATATAGACACTAGGAGGATCTAGGGTTACACAAGGTCGGTTACAAAGAAAGGAATCTACATATTTGGTCGCCAAGCTTGCCTTCCACGCCAAGGAGAGTCCCATCTGGATACAGGTGCAGTATTCGGTCTTCATATCTTCACAACCCATCAGTCCGGTCCATGGCTAACAGGCCAGACGTCCGAGGACCCCTTAGTCCAGGACTCCCTCAGTAGCCCCTGAACCTGGCTTCAATGACAACGTATCCGGCACGTAGATCTATCTTCGACATTGCAAGGCGGGTTCCTTCCTCCGAACTACAAGATAGTCGTCGGACGTATTCAAACTTGTCCGAACCTGTAACACAACACCACACACAACCGCAGAGAGAATATAATATTCCACGAGTCCAATCCGCTGACAACTTTTTTACAACATGACATCACGTCTGCCTGGTCACTATATCGAACCGTTTTGTCTGCCATCTCGTGTTTCGAGATGCGATTTCAATTGGCACGTCTTGTCAAAGCAGAGATTGTGTCCCCTTATTGCGAGATCCTCATCAATATGGCGCGTGGGTAACCCAAGCATGCCATTTATACAACCCTTGGGAGTAGGCTAATTTCAAGGCGAGTGGGGATGCGTTCAATATTCACCACCTTTATAAGGAGATAAGAATCCCTTTTCTTCACCCACGCCTTCTCTCTTCCTCTGCCCTTCCACTCTTGAGCTCCAGGGCCCAAGTTCTCATCTGTTTCCCACTCGAGCAAGCACCCAACCATGTCCAGATCCGGAGGTCAAGGCAAGTGGATGGCCTCCTCCGTCAAGGAGGAGGACGTCGCCGAGCTTTGGGCGGCCGGGTATCTGGTGAAGGGAATCACCCACCGCCTTCCAGCCTAGGGACAAATCGTTCCCATGCCGAAGCCCAACGAGAGGGTAGTATTCATCCCTCATTTCATCCATGGGTTAGGGTTTCCACTCCACCCCTTCGTCCATGGGCTGATGTTCTACTACGGGATAGACTTCCACGACCTATCCCCAAACTCCTTTCTCAATATCTCGGCATTCATCATCGTGTGTGAAGCCTTCCTCCACATCCAACCCCACTTTGGGCCATGGCTCAAAATCTTCAATGTGAAGCCTAAGGTGGTGGATGGCTAGCACGTGGAGTGCGGAGGCGCCATGGTGAGCAAGCTGGCCAATGTCTCCTGGCCAAAAGGCACTTTCGTGGAGTCTGTCAAGGAATGGCAGAAACAATGGTTCTACATTACAGAACGCCGCGATGCCACCTGGGCCGCGGTTGCCGAATTCAACTCCGAAGCTCCCATGCGACTCACCTCCTGGGTTGAGAAGAGCCCGAACTGGTGTTTGTCAGACCAGCTGATAGCGCTGCAAACGTGCATTCAAAGCATGGTGGACAAGGACGCCAAACTTGTTGATGTATTCCAGGTGATGCTAGTTCGCCGAATTCTCCCCTTCCAAAAGCCGAAGTCACTCTTTGGGAGTTAATCCGAAGAAGCACCAAACCCTAGAGAGGTTCTTAGAAACAACCCATGAAGACGCCTGGAAGTCGCTCTTCAATGGCAATAGGAGACCGCCGACCACAACCTCGGACCGCGGGTACATCATTAATCGCTCCGCCAACAAGGTAAATCTTTACTGCAACCTTTACTTGCTTGTTTCAAGGATGATATCTAAGCTTTTATTATCATGGCTTCTTCAGGAGTGGATGGAGAAGGCGAAGCGGATCCAATGTCCGGCTCTGCTACCTGAAGAACCAGTCATCCCGCGTTTAGCGAAGATGCTGGTGCCGGTGCCCTATAAGGCACCGAAGAAGAAGGCCACATGGAAGGCCAAGGGGGTCCGGAGTCGCCCCCGCTACAAGGGCGCTTCGGACGCGACATCCGATGACAAGACCCACTCCTCCACCGCAGAAGACGATGATGATGATGATGAGGAGGAGAACAACCCTCTACCTGATGAGGGGAGGAAGAAGAGGGCGGCTTCCACAAATCTGGAGGCGGAGGCGTCCAAGAAAGGGAAGAGCTCCCTTGCGGATAACTCATGGAGACTGGTGGGGAGGGCCGTATTCAGTTCGGTAATCAGCCGGACTCAATTCCGAAGATCGATGCGGCTCCAGAATCCGACACGCAACCTTCTTTGAAAGAAGGGGGATGCCTATTCCGCCGGTGACCCCTATCCAACCAGGGGCATCGGACAATCTGCTGGAAGCGCTGCGAGGCGCTTCCATTGTGGATGAGCACGGTGTCCTCATGGGCACGGTAATTGAGAGGGTTCAGTCCGCCAAGAGTGGACTAACCAAAGCCTGTAGTAGCCTGCTGATAGGTTTTGAGGTAAGGGACGCAAAAAATAGAAAATCCCAATGTAGATAGTAGCCCCTGAGACACTGTCCGGTGTTCGGAAAGAAAAGCCGGACAGAGGATCAATCTCCTATTGCAGGTAACTAACTAAAATTTTCTGAAATGTAAACACAGGCGTCGCTGTTGGCTGCAGCCTCGCATATTGCCGAAGTCTCCGAACTGAAGCAGAAACTGGCGGAGGCCGAGGAGGAGCTGGGCCAGGTGAAGAGATAGCTCCAGGAAAAACAAAGTAAGTAATAACATGTTATGTATTTGAAAAAAGGTAAAATGATATGCAGTGACCGAAATGCCATGATTTTTATAGAGGCGACAACCGAGGTTGAGGCCGTGAAAAAGGCCCTGGCCGAAGCCGAAGGGAAGGCTATCAAGGAGCAGGCCACTTGGAAGAAGCTCAAGGCCCGTGTCGGTGTCAAAACCGGCGGATCTCGGGTAGGGGGTCCCGAACTGTGCGTCTAAGGCAGATGGTAACAGGAGGCGGGGGACACGATGTTTACCTAGGTTCGGGCCCTCTTGATGGAGGTAATACCCTACTTTCTGCTTGATTGATCTTGATGATATGAGTATTACAAGAATTGATCTACCATGAGATCGTAGAGGCTAAACCCTGGAAGCTAGCCTATGGTATGGTTATTGTTGTCCTACGGACTAAACCCTCTAGTTTATATATACACCGGAGGGGGCTAGGGTTACTGAGAGTCGGTTACAAGGAAGGAGATCTACATATCCGTATTGCCAAGCTTGCCTTCCACGCCAAGGAGAGTCCCATCCGGACACGGGACGAAGTCTTCAATCTTGTATCTTCATAGTCCAACAGTCCAGCCAAAGGATATAGTCCGGCTGTCCGGAGACCCCTAATCCAGGACTCTTTCAGTAGCCCCTAAACGAGGCTTCAACGACGATGAGTCCGGCGCGCAGATTTGTCTTCGGCATTGCAAGGCGGGTTCTTCCTCCGAATACTCCATAGAAGATTTTGAACACAAGGATAGTGTCCGGCTCTGCAAAACAAGTTCCACATACCACCGTAGAGAGAATAATATCTCCACAAATCTAATCTACTGACACGTTTAGCAACATGACATCATGCTATGGCCCAGTCATTAGTCGAACTGTTTTTCTCAACCAGCACTGCAAATATCGCGAGGCGGTTTTTTTGACACGTCTTGTCGAAGCAGAGATCGTGTCCCCCTTATTACAGGATTCTCATCAATACGGATGTGGGTAACCCAATAGTGCCCGTTGGTATGACTCCTCGATTTTAGGCAAGTCCCAAACGGCCACGAGGAGGACGCTTGATATTGACCCTCTTTATAAAGAGGCCAAGGCCTGTCCTTTTTTTCCCTCTCGTACTCAATCGAATCCTTCCCCCGCCTCGAGTTCCAACACCCAAGGCTCAGGTCAGGCGGTTCGGACCTTCAACCATGTCCGGATCCAACCTTCAAGGTCGGTGCAGAGGAAGACATCAAGAAGCTAAGAGAGGCCAGATATTTGACTGGCAAAATCTCGCATAGGCTGCCTGCTCAAGGGCAGGTCATTCCCACTCCCGAACCCGGCAAGAGCGTTGTATTCATCTCTCACTCCCTCCGAGGGCTAGGCCTCGCTCTGGATCCCTTTGTTAGGGAGCTCATGTTCTATTATGGGCCGGATTTCCATGACCTGGCCCCGGATTCCCTCCTTCACGTCTCGTCATTCATCGTCGTTTGTGAGGCCTTCCTCCGCATTACCCCACACTTTGGCCCGTGGCTCAAGACTTTCAACATGAAGCCGAAGGTGATCGAGGGACGACACGCAGAGTGCGGAGGTGCCGCAATAAGCAAAAGCATTGATGTTCCATGGCCAGAGGGTTCCTTCCCAGAGGTGTCCAGTTTATGGCAACGGGAGTGGTTTTATATCACAGCTCCCCGGGGTACCAAGTGGGTAGCCGCCCCTGCCTTTCGCTCGGGCCCCCACCATAACTGACATCATGGATCAACAAAGGGCTGGACTGGGGGCCAGTAAATGATGTGCCGATATTGCAGAGTCGCATCTGAGATCTCCTAGAGAGAGTTGTCAGCCTGGCCACGGTAATGAAAGTCATGCTAGTTCGTCAAGTCCCACCTTGCAAACGTCGACCCCTCCGCATGTGGGAGTTCAACCCGGAAGGACCATGAACTATTCAGCACTTCCTCGGCATGACGCTCGAAGAGATGTACAAATTGTTCTTCGAACCACAAATAAGGTGTCCGCACACCATCAAGGATGGGGGTCTGAGCTGCAAACATCCAGATACCCAAGTAAGTAATCCCATGGCCAAACGCGTTGTTTTTTATTTATTTATTACAACATCATTCTGAAAGGTCGCTCTTTGTCCAGGACTAGGTAACAAAGGCGAAGATGATCAGGTGTTCGGCCCCCCTTCCCGAAGGCTCAGCAGATCCAGTACTGGCCAGAATGCTCGAGTCGGCGCCTTATCAGGCGCCCTTAGGTGGAGATAAAGGGGGAATAAAGAGGCTGAAAGCAGGCCTCACTCATTATTCATCCAAACTGGGGGAATTAGCGCCTCTGCGAAGGAGGATAACCAGGAAGAAGAATATGAAATTCCCTCTACCCAAGGAAGGAAGAGGACCACCTCTAAGGACCCGGAAACAAAGGTTTCCAAACGGGGGAAGAAATCTTCGCCAGAGGGTCCGGGCTCGGAGGGTACTCTTGGCGCACAGTGCCCGCAAGGGGATCAGCCCTCTACCGAGCTGTAAGTAAACAAAAAGTACTTAATAGTAAAAATATCCTACATTACTTTTGAAGACAATAACCGAACCATGTTTCTTGTAGTTCGGATTGTAGCCCTTCTCGACAGAGTTCGTCTTCGGGGGATCTTTTTTCGGAGATGATGGAGAGCAAAACACCTCCCCATGCCACCCCGCCTCATGAGGTGGGCGACCCTAAAGTGTCGTCGTGGAGGGTTTCTCCTGATCCGCCAAGGCCAGAGGGTAATCCTTTGGCCACCCGAAGTCCTCAGTATTTGGCTCCTAAAGAGAGCAACCGAAAGAGTCCGGAACCGTCCGGTGTGCGATCGGACGCACTAAAGGATCTTCTGGAGCAAGCAGCCATCTCAGAAGCGCATCGTACGCTAATGGGTACGGTGATTGAGAGGATTTCATCCGTCGAAAGTTGGTTGCATGAAGCTTTTATGAGTCTGCTGAAAGGCTTTGAGGTACGTGAAATAGTGTATGTTTTTATAGTACCGCACACGTTAGGTGTTCCCTATGCAGATAGTAGCCCCTGAGACTCTGGTTGCCGTCGAGAACGGCGGCAAACAGAGGATCATAGTCCCAGGTAATAATCAGGCCGCCTTCATGTGCAGGTGGCTGAAGGTCCGGTGGCTAGTCGGACTGGTGAGTTTGCCTAGCTGAAGCAGCAACTTGATGCGGCAGATGCCGAAATCGTGCTTGTCAACAAGCGGCTCGACGAGGCATAGGGTATGTGATTTATCCGGTGATCAATACATAGTAAGAGGAGCATGATGCTAGTATCTTTAATATGTTGTGACTGCAGATGGAGCTGCTGCCGTGGAGACCTTTCGGGCGGAACTTGCCCGAGCCAAGGAACAAGCCAGGAATAGTGATGCGGCCGCTCTAAAGGCGGTCGAAGAGCTGAGGGCTGAACATGTTGCGCATTGCCAAAGCAAGGAAAAAATAGCCAACATGGCCATTGAGTTGAAAGATGCCGCCGACCGTTACCAGCTTCTTGAAAAAGAAAGCCGGGCGAAGGCGGTCGACTTGGAGAAGGCCATGGTAGCAGCCAAGGAAGCCCGCTCTAAAATCAGAGCGACGAAGGAGGAGCTGCGTCAAGCTCGAGATATCACGGCTTGGAAGCCCTTTTTGTTGCGGATGGAGTTCGGAGATCCGAAGTATGCCCCTCTTGATCAACAATGGAGTTCTGCAGACGCATACGTGGATCTGGCAGCCAGTGTTGTTGATGCGGCCGAGTACTTCAAGGATGAAAAAGATCGTGAAGTGGAAAGGCTATTCTGGTAATAGTTCCATCTTCCAGTGCGTCTGCTGCTATTGAATGAGTGAATGGTCGAGTGGGCCGAGCTCCATAGGTTGTCCGGGCTTGCCATGAGGTCTGTTGTGGATCATCTGTGGCCGGAAGGGTCAAGGCCGAATAGTTATTTTAGTTTAGTGCAACAGTTCCTTGGTGTTGTGCTGCACAACGACGCTATGAAGAGGTCGGCATGCATAGAGGGTGCGCGTATGGCACTTGCCCGTGTTAAGACATACTTGGTAGAGATGGAGGCCACCACAATTGCAACCCAGAGTTCGGCCGTAGGCCGAGTATCTGCCGAGCACTACTTTGAAGAAGTCCTTGAAGGCGCTCGTTCAATAGAGGCTCAGTGCTCGAAGAATATTATGTTCTAGTGACATGTATTCCCATTGTAAAAACAATGTTTTATTGAATTATAAAGGCTGTGTTTATACTTTTGCCTCAAAGTATTATGATGCCTCCTATGCGACCGTTTATGTATATATTTATATAACCTGAAAGTTTGCAGTCGCCAGCTTCAGCCCCCAAGCATATAATGCGGGGGTGTTCGCAAAAAACGCGTATTCACACTTGATCCAACGTCTTGGTCCATTAAGGAGGTGGAGGCGCAGCGAACGAGGCAATCAGACTATATTGCTTTAACACTTTCACTTAGCCATAGGAGTTTGACGGTGGGACTACTATATAGCCCCTGGTACCTCCAGGCTCATCCGAATACGGTGCGCATACGTACATGACCGGGAAACGGCCCTTTGTTAATGCGGAGGAATCCCGGAGATTCCGCTAAGTCATCGAGTGGTTGACCAGTCTCGCACTTTATCATGACAGTCAGTTTTCGGCTTTCTCTACTTAGGTGCTCATCCGGATGAGCCAGGGCACAATCGTAGTAGTTCTCCCGGTGTCTCCTTAGCCGATAGAGCGAAACGTAAGGTAGCAAAACACGGGAGCCAGGCAAACCAAACATTTGACCAAAGACTTGATTCGGAGCTGATGCATATAAGGCCAAACTCGCGACACCGAACACTCCCTAAGGTATTCGGTCTTTATAACATATTGGGCTGAACAATGCCCTTAATAATAAACCCCGAGTGTCCATGTACGTGCAATATTCTGACGTGGCAAAATGCCAATAACACCATCATCCTTCTCGGTTGTATTGAGTATCCAGAGGATGTGAACAACAAGAGACAGTAAAAAAGGTTTACGCAGGGTCTTAATCGGAAAAGAAACCTTTGAGCGGGTCCCTGCTGCACGTCTGCGCCTGTGTCTCCGTTGTGCCGTGTCCTAGACGGGTGTAGCACGATTGTCATATGTAAAAGAGAAGAACTTAGGTGAAAGTTGTCGTGTCAAAAAAATTGGTTATTCTCGATAAACCATTAAAATTCAAGATAATTCAAGTTGAGCCGAACTAGCCCTGATTACACGCGGGAAGCCCCTGGTACAGTCTATGAGGGTTTAGCCATCAAACCAATTTCAGGTATATCTAGTGATGCGCCAGACTCGTCTAACCGTGTCCGCGATCTTGACGACCTGTCATTTATTCTGGTTGGTGAGGCCGTCTAGTGCTTGGCTGTTAAAGCCGCCGCACGTTCTTCCGCGTGTAGAGAACAGTCAATATTTCCACTAGCTGTGATGGTGCCACGTGGAACAGGCATCTTATGCTCAAGAGAAGCGTAATGTGGTACCACATTAAAACAAGCAAAAGCTGCTCTTCCGAGTAGTGCTTGATAGCCGCTTCGGAATGGAGCAATGTCAAAGTCTAACTTCTCACTTCGATAGTTGTCGGATGAACCGAATATAACCTCTAGTATTAGAGATCCCGTGGAGTGGGCCTCTAGGCCTGATATTACTCCCTTCAAGGTAGTATTACTGTGGCTGATTTTTGTTGGGTCTATCCCCATTTTGCGGACTGTGTCCTAATATATCAGATTTAGACCACTGTCACCGTCCATAAGGACTCATGTGAGATGGTATCCGTTTATTATTGGGTCTAACACCAAGGCAGCCAATCCTTCATGCCGGATGCTTTTCGAGTGATCCCCGCGATCAAAAGTGATCGGGCAGGCCAACCAGGAGTTGAACTTAGGGGTGACGGGCTCTATGGCGCGTATGTCTCGGAGTGCATGTTTGCTTCTCCTCTTCTTCGCGTGGATCATGTTTACTGTTTTAACCTTTGGTGGGAATTTTTTCTGCCCTCCAGTGCTTTGCTGGCGAGGTACGTCATCGTCTTCACTTGGTGTCTCCCTCCCCTTGTGTTCGGCGTTTAGCTTACCGGCCTACTTGAAGACCCAGCATTCTCTGTGGGTGTGATTTGCAGGTTTATCGGGGGTGCCATGAATCTGACATAGTTTGTGTAGAATCTTGTTTAGGCTGGGCGGTCCATCTCTGCTGCCTTTGAAAGGCTTTTTCCGCTGACCTGGTTGAGAGCCCCTGAATCCGGCATTTACCGCCGTATTATCTAGGCTATCTTCTTTATTTCGACGCTTGCTTTTACTGCGTCGTGGTTTTCCATTGACATCCCTGACTTCGGATGTGCTTGGGTCGCTGGTGCTACTGCGGGCTAACTGGCTATCTTCGCCCGTGCAAAAGCGGGTCATGAGGCTTGTCAGGGCTGCCATTGTTCTCGGTTTTTCTTGGCCAAGGTGTCTGGCGAGCCATTCGTCTCGGACGTTGTGCTTGAAAGCTGCTAAGGCTTTGGTGTCCGGGCAGTCGACGATTTGGTTCTTCTTAGTGAGAAACTTGTTCCAAAGCTTTCGAGCTGACTCTACGGGCTGTTGAATTATATGACTTAAATTGTCTGCATCCGGAGGTCAGACATAGGTCCCTTGAAAATTAGCCCGAAAAGCATCCTCGAGCTCCTCCCAACTTCCAATTGAGTTTTCGGGGAGGCTTTTCAGCCAGTGCCGAGCTGGTCCTTTAAGCTTGAGGGGAAAGTACTTGATGGCGTGGAGATCGTCTCCGCGAGCCATATGGATATGGAGGATAAAGTCGTCCATCTAGACCCCATGGTATGTGGTCCTGTTGTACGCCTCTATATTCACTGGTTTGAATCCTTCTGGAAATTCATGGTCTAGAACCTCATCTGTGAAACATAGGGGGAGTGCGGCACCCCTGTATTTGGATGTACCATGGCATTCAAACGGTTGTAGTATTTGGTTTTGATTTTGTGCCGGAGCGCGCTTCCTAGATCCATAAATGGATCAGGTCATATTGGATTTTTGGCGCAAGTCCTCACATAGATCGTGTGTTGACTTATGTGCGGCCTTGTTACCCGCTCTATCGCGGCCACAAGGTGGTTGATCCGACCGGTTGGCCGTTTTATTTTTTGGCTGTGTGGGCTCTACGGCCTCATCGTCGAATTCAGGTTATAGCTTGCACTTTGGATAGCTCTTTGTGTGGTAACTTCCACCATAATTTTCTTCGTTGTCGAGCACTTTGTTCCACCTAATGTTGAGCGTATTTTGTGCGGCCTTAAGCCTTTGCTTCTACTTCTTCAGACTCCTCGCTGTGGCAATAAGCCTTCTGCGGAGGTTCTCTTGTTCCAAGTGCCTTTCCGGGAGGATGTGTGCATCTTCGTCCAGACTATTTTCCTCGCCAGAGGGGGGTTGATGAGGTTTATCCTTGGCGTCTCCGTGTTCGGATATCGGATCCATACTATGTTCGCCGTTTGCAGTTTCATCATGCTCTGCCGCTGGGTCAATGTGGTCGTCGTTTCCTCTGGAGTCGACTGGAGTGTTATTTTCTCGTGTGCTGTTATCACTGTTTTTGCCGAGGCGGGATTTTGAGCGGCTCCTATGCCGATGCTTTGCTTGCTTCTCGAGGGAGCTATTCTTCACTGCATCCTGCCATTCTTCGTCATTGTTTTCTTTGGGTGTATCCACCATGTATATGTCATGTGGTGAAGTGGCTGTCCAGCGCCATGTGGGCAATGGTTCCTGTTCCTCTCCTGCATCGTCGTCCATGCCGTCGATGCCTTCGGAATCGAAATCGAGCATGTCGGTTAAATCGTCGACAGAGGCTCCTAAGTGGGTGGTGGGTGGGTAGCGAATTTCTTCGTCATCCGCATCCCATTCTAGCCGGACATAGTTCAACCAAGGATCTCCTGACAAGGAGAGAGACCTTAATGAATTTAGCACATCGCCGAAAGGTGAGTGCTGAAAGATATCCGTGGAGGTGAACTCCATGATCGGCACCCAATCAGATTCGATAGGCACGGACGCAGGCGGCTCGGAGTCCATGGCCAGAGGCCAATCCAGTGGTTCTGCAACATGTCTCTTATGAGGGGTGAAGTCAGTATCCAGCTCCATCGCCACTGAGTGTGCGGCCTCCATGGCGGGGTCTATCCCCCCGTCCTCGGATGGCGCGATTTGATCCGGATTGAGGGCCGGAGTAGTTGCATGTGTGATCTCCCGAACACTTCCGACGGCAGAGTTAAGTCATGATCGCCGTGATTGTGCGGCGCACCTGACATGGGCTTGAATCCGTCGAAGATCAAGTCTCCGCGGATGTCGGCAGTGTAGTTTAAGTTTCCAAACCTGACCTGATGGCCAGGGGCGTAGATCTCGATCTGCTCCATATGGCCAAGCGAGTTGGCCCGCAGTGCGAAGCCGCCGAATATGAAGATCTGTCCGGGGAGGAAAACCTCACCCTGGACCCCATCGTTACGATGATCGAAGGATCCATCAAGCCTTACGGTGACGTCACAGTGGAACTCTCAATGAAAGCACCAATGTCGGTGTCAAAATCGGTGGATCTCGGGTAGGGGGTCCCGAACTGTGCGTCTAAGGCGGATGGTAACAGGAGGCGGGGGACACGATGTTTACCCAGGTTCGGGCCCTCTCGATGGAGGTAATACCCTACTTCCTACTTGATTGATCTTGATGATATGAGTATTACAAGAGTTGATCTACCACGAGATCGTAGAGGCAAAACCCTAGAAGCTAGCCTATGGTATGATTGTGTTGTCCTACGGACTAAACCCCCGGTTTATATAGACACCGGAAGGGGCTAGGGTTACACTGAGTCGGTTACAAGGAAGGAGATCTACATATCTGTATTGCCAAGCTTGCCTTCCACGCCAAGGAGAGTCCTATCCGGACACGGGACGAAGTCTTCAATCTTGTATCTTCATAGTCCAACAGTCCGGCCAAAGGATATAGTTCGGCTGTTCGGAGAGCCCCTAATCTAGGACTCCCTCAGCCCGGGTCAACGAGGTCCAATAGGAGCTCGAGGCTCGTCAGAGTGCGGAAGCTGCCCGGAATGAGTCCTAGGGTGCCCTCCAGGAGATCCAGGAGGCCAGGAAGATCGCGGCGGGTAAGGCATTCAATATGCAAAGCAAGAATGTGAAGATGAAATATCATTTACTGACCCGGATTCAGAGTTCCCCAGGGGCTTTTACTGATCTGCTGTGCAGTGTGGCTGATGCCGCAGAGTTCTTCCGAGCCGAAGAAGGGAGCTCCATGGAGAAGCTGTTCTGGTCGCAATATCTTGCGCCAGAACATTCGGCGCCCTTCAGCGATTAGCTAAAATAGTTGGTCGAGCTGCATAGGGTGGCCGAACTGGCCATGAAGGATTTAATAATCCGGTTGTGGTCAGACGAAGCTATACCCTGCAATTACTTCGGCCTCATGAAGCGACTGGTGGGTGCCTGTCCTCGGCTGGACATCGTCAAGCGGCCCATCTGCACCGAGGGCGCACGTCTGGCCTTATCCTATTGCAAGGTCTGGTGGGCGAAGCTGGATGCTATCAAATTAGCGACAAAGGGGCTGCCGGAGGGCAAGGAGCACCGCACGCCCAAGTGATACTTCGGTGATGTCTTGGAGGGCTCCCGCATTGTTTCAGATCAATGTGCGAAAGACACTATCTTTGAATGAATGTATTCGAGTTCCCTCTACCTTGTATGATAAAACAAAGTAGTTGTGCAATATAATGCTTGTTATGTTTTTAAATTTTTACTTCCTGTGCGGCCGTGTTGTATGAAATCTGAGGGTTAACCAGTCGTCAGCTTCTGCCCCCATGTAGGTAGTACGGGGGTGTTCGGGATGGAATCTAAACAATCTTGATCCAATTAGATGGTCCTTGAAGGAGTTGTTTAGCACAACGAACCAGGCAACCATACTCTGCGGCTGTAACACCCTCACTTAGCCATAGGAGTTTGACAATAAAAACATGGGCGCAGCCCCTAGTATCCGAACTAGAGTGCTATAAGCGTCTGATTGGTAAGTACCAATCCTTTGCGTAATGCGGAAGAAATCTCCAACGATTTGTAACCTTCGAACAGCTGACCAGCTCTCGCCGCATCATGACAGTCAGTTTTCGGCTTTCTCTACTGAGGTGCTCCTTTGGATAAACCAAGGCACAATCGCAGTAGTTCTCCCTTTACTACCTTAGCCAATATATCGAAACGTAAGGTAGCAAGCACATGAGTCGGGCAACCAAACTATTGACCAAAGACATGATTCAGAGCCAATGCATATCATGCTAAATTCGGGGTGTCAAGCTATACTTGTAAAAAGTGTTCGGACTTTTGTTGTCGTAATGTGGGGTGCTATGAAGCCCCTGGCAAACATCAAATGTACCAAAGTGTACGGGTGCTACCTGATAGGGTTATCCACAGGGGAGCTGAGAGAAAAAAGAGAAAGAAAACAGAAAACAGAAAATGTGCAAAGGTAAAAGGCTGGGGTCCTAAAGCTCCAGCCGCAAACTGTTCTCATTGTAACTTAATTAGTATGTCATGGCGCATTGATACAGGTAGTGCGATAAGCAACATGCTATTTGACATTCCAAAACCAAGGGAGAGCTGCATGTGGGTCCTGAAAAACAGGTAGAGTTATCGTTAACGGAATCACCTAAAAAGTCCCTCATATGTCTGCGTTTCTCGCCATCATGGTGTGTTTATCCTTCAAGAGGACCGATGACCAGACCACCAGATGGAGCCCATGGGATTGAGACCTGAAAAGGAAACAAGTAAAAGTGAAAGTATGTGTGTATCCGATGTTGGTTAAGCCGTACTATGGACCACGAGCTAGCTATGCCTCCGTCGATGCCCATGGGATTTTGAGTGCGTAGTTATGTACGCGCGGCACGAATGCCACCACTTGATCGGGACTGAGACGGAGGCCAGATTGCTAGTCGAGCTCCTAATGAGACGAGCTCTCCTGCTACAGAGTAGTTCGGACCCTCTTAATGGTGTCCGTGGGCTCGGCAGCCGAATTAAGGTTCTGCTTGAGAAGGCCGCTCTGTACTTCTGCTGCTAAGGTAGATGTGTGCTCTTCTATACGGAGGGAGCGTTCCATATTTCCATTGACCATTATGACGCTGCGTGGACCAGGCATCTTGAGCTTGAGATAACCATAGTGTGGTACTATGTTCAATTGAGCAAACGCAGTTTGTCCGAGCAGTGCGTGATAGCCGCTGCAGAAGGGGACGATATCGAAGATTAACTCCTTGCTTCGGAAGTTGTCCGGAGATCCGAAGACAACCTCTAGTGTGATTAAGCCTGTACAGCGGGCCTCTACACCTGGTATGACTCCTTTCAAGGTAGTCCTGGTGGGCTTGATCTGTGATGGGTTAATGCCCATTTTTCGCGCTGTATCCTGATAGAGCAGATTGAGGCTGCTACCTCCGTCCATAAGGACGCGAGTCAGGTGGAACCCATCAATTATTGGGTCTAGGACTAGTGCGGCCGAGCCACTGTGATGGATACTGGTCGGATGATCCTGACGATTAAAAGTGATTGGGCATGACGACCATGGATTAAATTTTGGGGCGACTGGCTCTATCGCGTAGACGTCCCTGAGCGCACGCTTGCGCTCCCTCTTGGGCATGTGGGTAGCGTATATCATGTTCACCGTTTTGACCTAAGGGGGAAACTTCTTTTGTCCCCCTATGTTCGGTTGCCGGGGCTCTTCGTCATCATCCTTGCTTGGTGACCCTTTTCCCTGCTCTCGGTGTTTAATTTGTCGGCCTGTTTAAAAACCCAGCAATCTCTATTTGTATGATTGGGTGGTTTGTCCAAGGTGCCATGAATCTGGCACAGACAATCAAGTATGCGGTCCAAGGTGGATGGGCCTAAATTGTTATTTTGGAATGGCTTCTTCTGCTGACCGGACTTAGAGCCACTGAATCCAGCATTGACCGCCGTATCCTCGGTGTTATCACTATTGTTTCGACACTTGTATCTCTTGCGTCGAGACTTGTCTTTGTTATTTTTAACTTCAGGGGTGCCGGCGTTGCTTGCATTGTTTTTGGTACGGGCCAACCAACTGTCCTCGCCCGCACAAAAGCGGGTCATGAGTGCCATGAGGGCCACCGTGTATTTTGGCTTTTCATGGCCGAGGTGGCGAGCGATCCATTCATCGCGAATGCTGTGTTTGAAGGCTGCTAGGGCTTCGGCATCCAGACAATCGACAATTTGGTTCTTTTTAGTTAAGAACCTAGTCCAGAATTTCCTGGCGGACTCTCCGGGCTGTTGAACTATATGGCTTAAGTCATCAGTGTCCGGAGGTCGAACATATGTACCTTGGAAGTTATCGAGGAAGGACTCTTCCAAGTCCTCCCAGCTGCCAATAGAATTTTTAGGCAGACTGTTGAGCCAATACTGAGCTGGCCCTTGAGTTTTAAAGGGGGGTATTTGATGGCGTGGAGGTCATCGCCGCGGGCCATATGAATGTGGAGAATGAAGTCTTCGATCCACACCGCGGGGTTCGTGGTTCCATCATATGATTCTATGTTTACGGGTTTGAACCCTTCCGGGAATTCATGGTCCATGACCTCATCAGTGAAGCAATGTGGGTGTGCAGCGCCTATATATCGGGTCGTATCGCGACGTAGCTGTGATGGAGTCCATGTGCGGTTTTTAGCCTGCACATGACTAAGTTTGTCACGTCCGAATAGGTGGTCGTTGTCGCGCATCGAGGCACGTCCTCGTGATCCGTAGATTGATCTGGTATGTCCTGCTTTATTGTTCAGGTTTTGCCAGAGGTCATATGTATGTCCGTGGGCTAATTTACCTCTACCTATGCGATGAGGCAGGGCGGGCTGGTGTTCGGCGTGAGTTGCTGTTTTGTCCCGACCACGTGGTGGTTGGTCAGCCGCATTGTACGATGGTGGTATGTATTCCGGCGCCTCCTCATCAAACTGAGGTAGAAATTTGCGCTTTGGGTAGCTTTTGGTTGGCGCTTGAGGCCGTACTAATTGACTGCTAGGACATTGGTCCATTTATCATTGAGCAGATCTTGGTCAGCTTGAAGCTGCTGCTGCTTCTTTTTTAGGCTCCTTGCAGTGGCTATTAGCTAGCGCTTGAAGCGCTCCTGCTCAAGAGATTCCTCAGGCACGATGAAATCGTTGGTGCCGAGGCTCACCTCATCCTCGGAGAGCAAAAGATAACTTCCGTCCTCTGAGTCTTTGTTTACCAGGGCTAACCTGCCCATCTTCCCGTTCATCATGTTCATTAGCTGTTTCAACGGGGTCTTCATTGTCTTCGGCACCTTCTGGAGTGTCATCTTCTCCTGTGTCAGTGTTGCTGTCTTTACTGAGGCGTGACTTAGAGAGGTGCCGTTGATGCCGACGATTGGATCGTATTTCAAAAGGTTTATCCTCAGCTGGATCTTCCTTGTCATTGCCGCTGTTCTCCTTTGGTGCATCCACCATGTATACATCATACGAGGAAGTGGCCATCCAGCGTCCGGTGAACGGCGGGTTTTGGGCCTCTTCTTCTCCAGCATCGTCGTCCATATTGTCCATGTCCGCGGAGTCGTAATCAAGTGTGTCAGTCAAATCCTCGACTGTGGCTATGAAGTGGGTGGCGGGTGGGAAGCAAAATTCTCCACTATCAGCCCCTAGTTCGGACAAGATAGAGTTCGGCTGTGAGTCCTCCGTCAAGGACATGTTGTTTTAATGAGCTTAGCATGTCACCCAATGGCGAGTGCTGGAAGATGTATGTGGCGCTGAATTCAAAGATCGATAAACGATCAAGTTCGGCGTCCGCGAGCTCATATGGTTCAGAACTTATGGCCGGAGATGAGTCCGGAGTTCCGCTGGCACAGGTATCGTGTGAGATCAAGTCTATGTGCGGCGCCAATGCCGGGGAATCTATGGCCTCCGTGGAGGGGTTGGGCTTCCCGTCCTTGGATGCACAGTCTGCTCCGGATCTAAGGACAGAGAGGTTACGAGAGTTGTCTCCTGGATGTAGTGCGATGACAGATTTAGGCCATGTCTCTCGGGGTGACCAAGAGTGGTAGCTGCGGTCTCGAATCCGGCGAAGATCAAGTCTCCACGGATGTCCGCGACGAATTTCAAGCTCCCAAATCTGACCTGATGGCCAGGGGCATAGCTTTCGATATGCTCCAGATGGCCAAACGAATTGGCCCGCAGTGCGAAGCCGCCGAACACAAAGATTTGTCAGAGGAGGAAAGTTTCTCCTTGGACAGCGTCATTATTGACAATTGATGGGCAATCAAACCTTTTGGCGGCAGCACAGTGGAACTCTCAATGAAAGCACCAATGTCGGTGTCAAAACCGGCGGATCTCGGGTAGGGGGTGCCGAACTATGCATCTAAGGTCAATGGTAATAGGAGACAGGGGACACAATGTTTTACCCAGGTTCAGGCCCTCTCTCTGAGGGTAATACCCTACGTCCTGCTTGATTGATCTTGATGAATATGAGTATTACAAGAATTGATCTACCACGAGATCGTAATGGCTAAGCCCTAGAGGCCTAGCTTGTATGGTTATGATAATGTCCCTCCTCCGTACTAAGTCCTCTAGTTTATATAAACACTGGGAGGATCTAGGGTTACACAAGGTCGGTTACAAAGAAAGGAATCTACATATTTGGTTGCCAAGCTTGCCTTCCACGCCAAGGAGAGTCCCATCCAGATACGGGTGCAGTCTTCGGTCTTCGTATCTTCACAGCCCATCAGTCCGGCCCATGGCTAATAGGCCAGACGCTCGAGGACCCCTTAGTCCAGGACTCCCTCACCCCTTTCCTTCTCTCCCTCTTCCCTTCCTTCCCCCTCCTAGTTTGACTAGGAAAGGGGGAAACCTACTCCTAGTAGGAGTAGGAATCCCCCCTTGGGGCGCGCCCTAGGAGGCCGGCCCTCCCCCTCCTCGACTCCTTTATATACGGGGGAGAGGGGCACCCCATAGACACAGAAGTTGATCTTAGCCGTGTGCGGTGCCGCCCTCCAAAGATTTCCACCTCGATCATATTGTCGTAGTGCTTAGGCAAAGCCCTGCACCGGTAACTTCATCATCACTGTCAACACGCCATTGTGTTGACGAAACTCTCCCTCGGCCTCAGCTGGATCTAGAGTACGAGGGACGTCATCGAGCTGAACGTGTGCAGATCGCGGTGGTGTCGTGCGTTCGGTACTTGATCGGTTGGATCGCGAAGATGTTCGACTAGATCAACCGCATTACTTAATGCTTCCGCTTTCGGTCTACGAGGGTACATGGACACACTCTCCCCTCTTGTTGCTATGCAGCACCTAGATAGATCTTGTGTCATCATAGGAATTTTTTTGAAATACTTTGTTCCCCAACAGTGGCATCCGAGCTAGGTCTATGCGTAGATGTTATATGAACGAGTAGAACACAAAGGAGTTGTGGGCGTGGGTATATACGTATTGTTTGCCGTCACTAGTTGTTTCTAGATTCGGCGGTATTGTTGGATGAAGCGGCCCGGACCGACATTACATGACCGTGTTCATGAGACTGGTTCTACCGACGTGCTTTGCACACAGGTGGCTGGTGGGTGTCAGTTTCTCCAACTTTAGTTGAATCGGATTCAATGAACAGGGTTCTTTCTGAAGATCAAAAAGCAATCACTATACTGCGTTGTGGTTTTTGATGCATAGGTAAGAACGGTTCTTGCTAAGCCCGTAACAGCCACGTAAAACTTGCAACAACAAAGTAGAGGACGTCTAACTTGTTTTTGCAGGGCATGTTGTGATGTGATATGGTCAAGACGTGATTATATAAATTATTGTATGAGATCATCATGTTTTGTAACACAGTTATCGGCAACTGGAAGGAGCCATATGGTTTTCGCTTTATTGTATGAAATGCAATTGCCAAGTAATTGCTTTACTTTATCACTAAGCGGTAGTGATAGTTGTAGAAAGCAATAGTTGGCGAGACGACAATTATGCTATAATGGAGATCAAGGTGTCAATCTGGTGACGATGGTGATCATGACGGTGCTTTGGAGATGGAGATCCATGGCACAAGATGATGATGGCCATATCATATCACTTATATTGATTGCATGTGATGTTTATCCTTTATGCATTTTATTTTGCTTAGTATGGCGGTAGCATTATAACATGATCTCTCAGTAAATTTGAAGGTATAAGTGTTCTCCCTGAGTATGCACCGTTGCTACAGTTCGTCGTGCTGAGACACCATGTGATGATCGGGTGTGATAAGCTCTACGTTCACATACAACGGGTGCAAGCCAGTTTCGCACAAGCAGAATACTCGGGTTAAACTTGACGAGCCTAGCATATGCAGATATGGCCTCGGAACACTGAGACCGAAAGTTCGAGCGTGAATCATATAGTAGATATGATTATCATAGTGATGTCCACCATTGAAAACTACTCCATCTCACGTGATGATCGGACATGGTTTAGTTGATATGGATCACGTGATCAATTAGATGATTAGAGGGATGTCTATCTAAGTGGGAGTTCTTAAGTATTATGATTAATTGAACTTTAATTTATCATGAACTTAGTACCTGATAGTATTTTGCATGTCTATGTTGTTGTAGATAAATGGCCCGTGCTGTTGTTCCGCTGAATTTTAACGCGTTCCTAGAGAAAGCTAAGTTGAAAGATGATGGTAGCAACTATACGGACTGGGTCCGTAACTTGAGGATTATCCTCATTGCTGCATAGAATAATTACGTCCTGGAAGCACCGCTAGGTGCTAGGCCTGCTGCAGATGCTACTGATGACGTTAAGAATGTTTGGCAGAGCAAAGCTGATTACTCCTCGATAGTTCAGTGTGCCATGCTTTACGGCTTACAACCGGGACTTCAACAACATTTTGAACGTCATGGAGCATATGAGATGTTCCAGGAGTTGAAGTTAATATTTCAAGCAAATGCCCGGATTGAGAGATATGAAGTCCCCAATAAGTTCTATAGCTGCAAGATGGAGGAGAATAGTTCTGTCAGTGAACATATACTCAGAATGTCTAGGTACCACAATCACTTGACTCAGCTGGGAGTTAATCTTCCGGTTGATGGTGTCATTGATAGAGTTCTTAAATCACTGCCACTAAGCTACAAAAGCTTCGTGATGAACTATAATATGCAAGGGATGGATGAGACAATTCCTGAGCTCTTCACGATGCTAAAGGATGCGGTGGTAGAAATCAAGAAAGTGCATCAAGTATTGATGGTCCACAAGACCACCAGTTTCAAGAAGAAGGGCAAAGGGAAGAAGGGGAACTTCAAGAAGAACGGCAAGCAAGTTGCTGCTCAAGTGAAGAAGCCCAAGTCTAGACCTAAGCCTGAGACTGAGTGCTTCTATTGCAAAGAGACTGGTCACTGGAAGAGGAACTGCCCCAAGTATTTGGTGGATAAGAAGGATGGCAAAGTGAAAGGTATATTTGATATACATGTTACTGACTTGTACCTTACTAATGCTCGTAGTAGCGCCTGGGTATTTGATACTGGTTCTATTGCTAATATTTGCAACTCGAAACAGGAGCTATGGATTATGCAAAGATTGGCTAAGGACGAGGTGACGATGCGCGTGTGAAATGGTTCCAAAGTCGATGTGATCAGCCTCGGCACGCTTCCTTTACATCTACCTTCGGGATTAGTTTTAGACCTGAATAATTGTTATTTGGTGCCAGGGTTAAGCATGAACATTATATCTGGATCTTGTTTGATGCGAGACGGTTATTCATTTAAATCATAGAATAATGGTTGTTCTATTTATATGAGTAACATCTTTTATGGTCATTGTCTGTGTCAAAACCGGCGGATCTCGGGTAGGGGGTCCCGAACTGTGCGTCTAGGCCGGATGGTAACAAGAGGCAGGGGACACGATGTTTTACCCAGGTTCGGGCCCTCTTGATGGAGGTAAAACCCTACGTCCTGCTTGATTGATATTGATGATATGGGTAGTACAAGAGTAGATCTACCATGAGACCAGAGAGGCTAAACCCTAGAAGCTAGCCTATGGTATGATTGTTCTTTGTCCTGCGGACTAAAACACTCCTGTTTATATAGACAATGGAGAGGGCTAGGGTTACATAGAGTCGGTTACAATGGTAGGAGATCTACATATCTGTATCGCCAAGCTTGCCTTCCATGCCAAGGAAAGTCCCGTCCGGACACGGGACGAAGTCTTCGATCTTGTATCTTCATAGTCCAGGAGTCCGGCCGAAGGTATAGTCCAGCCATCCGGACACCCCCTAATCTAGGACTCCCTCAGTAGCCCCTGAACCAGGCTTCAATGACGATGAGTCCGGCGCGCAGATTGTCTTCGGCATTGCAAGGCGGGTTCCTCCTCCAAGTACTTCATAGAAGATTTTGAACACAAAGGTAGTGTCCGGCTCTGCAAAATAAGTTTCCACATATTGCCATAGAGAGAATAATATTTACACAAATCTAATCTGCTGACGTATTCCGTAGCGTGACATCACACCACGGCCAAGTCTTTATTTTAATCCTTTTACTGTCCCACCTCAGCGCGTTTAGTGAGGCGGTTTCCTTGGCACGTCTTGCTAAAGCAGAGATCATGTCCCCTTATTCCGGGATTCTCATCAATACGGGTGTGGGTAACCCAACCGCGCCATTGACTACGATGCTTGGGAGATAAGCGAGTTTTACCAGGCTGGTGGGGGCACAAAGCCGCGTTCTCCCATATAAGGGGATAAGGATCCACCTTTTCATCCACGCCTTCTTCCTCCTTTGCCTATCCATTTCCACGCACTCGAGCTCCAGCGCCCAAGTCCGCACACCCCTCCTCAACCTTCTCCAGCCATGTCCGGAGCAGGAGGCAAGTGGATGGTCTCCTCTATCACAGAGGGACACATCCAAAGAATAAGGAAGGCCGGATACTTGTCTAACAACATGGCGCACCGGCTTCCTAAAGAGGGGCAGCTCATCCCCACCCCTAGGCCCCGTGAGAGGGTGGTGTTCCTCCCCCATTTCCTCCGCGGACTGGGCTTCCCTCTCCACCCATTTGTCCGGGGGCTCATGTACTACTATGGCCTGGATTTCCATGATCTGGCCCCGAACTTTGTCCTCAACATCTCGGCATTTATCGTCGTGTGCCAGGCTTTCTTTCGCATCCGCCCCCATTTCGGCCTATGGCTCAAGACTTTCAATGTCAAGCAGAAGGTGGTGCGCGGAACCCAAGCAGAGTGCGGTGGTGCCATGGTGGGCAAGATGCCCAACGTCCTATGGTTCGAGGGCTCCTTCGTGGAATCCCTAAAGGGGTGGCAGTCGGGGTGGTTTTACATCACCGAGCCGCGCGACCCTGAATGGGTCGCAACCCCCGAGTTCCGATACGGACCCCCTACGCGGCTCGCCTGCTGGAAAGAGACGGGCCTGTCGTGGGGTAAAAAAGGAGAGATGACCGGACTCCCAACATGCATCCAAACCCCGGTGGATAGGAAGCTCAAACTTGTCAATGTAGTCCAGGTTATGCTCATCCGCCGGATCCTCCCGTGGCAACAACGGGCTTTCAACCTGTGGGAGTTCGACCCGGCGCGGCACCGAACTCTGAGCAGGCTCTTCGACACGACGTACGAAGATGCTTGGAAGGTGCTTTTCAAGGGCGCCGAGGCCCCCGCATCCGCTACCGAGGATCGAGGATTCAGCACGCAGCGTCACGCTCGTGCGGTAAGCTATTTTTACCTTTTACAGGGTATTAGTTTTTCATAGTTTGACTCCATGCGGGATCTAAGCTCCCTTACCTTTGACAGGATTGGCAGGAGACGTCCGGACAGATCAATTGTCTGGCTCCTTTGCCCGAAGGCCCAGCGGACGCTCGCTTGGCGAAGCTGCTGGTTCCGGCACCCTACGTGGTGCCGAAGAAGAAGGCCACGGGGACTCGAAAGAGTGCCCGGCGCCATGAGGTGTCGGATTCATCATCCGACGACTCCAAGGTGCACTCCTCCCATGAAGACGAGGAGGAGGAAGAAGAGACCTCTCCCCCTCTAGCAGGGGGAGGGAGAAAAGGAAGGCCGCCCCAACTAGGAGGCCGAAGGGTCCAAGAGGGGGAAGACCCCTCCTCCGGACTACTTCACCAACGCCGACGACGGCGAAGAGGAGTGGCCGCACAGGGCCAAGCCCCTGGCGAGATCGTAAGTATCAGGATACCAGAGTGATTCATAGTATTCCCCCATTGCACAACTTTTCCTTACGTCGAACATGATTGTGCAGTCCGCCCAAGGCCGGGCTCAACAAGTCGTCGAGCGGCTTCCTGGATTTGTCGGATGTGAATTCGCTTCCGACGGCTTCCTCCGCCCACCCTACAGACGGCACCGAGGTGGCATCCCAACAGGTTCCAAGCCAGGAGGAGGTGGTCCTAGAGGCGCCGCAAGGCAACCTCCCAGACTCCAGGCATAAAGGGGATAGAACCCCCAAGGGCTCCAAGTACGGCCTTGAGCCGGACACCGCGCTGGAACCTTCAAAGGTTCCAGACTCTGGAAGGCAGCCTCCTTCCAAGAGGAGCAAGCCTACCGAGCCGGTGACCTCCGTCCAACCGGAGGCACCGGACAATTTGCTAGAGACGCTTAACGGCGCCTCCATCGACGAGGAGCACCGCACTATTATGAGTGCGGTGATCCAGAAGGTTCAGTCCACCAAGAGCGGACTGACTGAAGCCTGTGCCAGCCTTCTAACAGGCTTTGAGGTAAGTAAAGAATATTTAAAAATATTACCGCATAGACAGTAGCCCCTGATGCTCTGTTCGGCGTTCGGAAAGAAAAGCCGAATAGAGGATCTAATAACATTCGCTGGAGTCTAACATAATCAAGTCAATATGCGTATGCAGGCTTCGCTGCTGGCCTCCGCCGCACTCACTGCGGAGGTGGATATGCCGAAGCAGAACCTCGAGCGGTCCGAGCAAGAGCTCGGCCTAGCCAAGCAGCAGATCAAGGAGAAGGAAGGTAAGAAATACCTTATTGAAATATGTGAAAGGTGCAATTGCAAAGAGTGACAGGATTAACGCAGCTATTGTAGGGGCCACAACTGAGGTGGCGACCCTTAAGCAAGCGTTGTCCGAGGCCGAAAAGAGGGCGGCCACGGAGCGCATCGAGCGGGAGAAGCATGAGATGCAGGTTGGCGAGGTGCGGCAAGAGCTTCAGGTTCTCATGAAAAAACATGAGAGTTTGGAGCTTCGAAGACGTGAGAGTCTGAGCTCACGGCGGCCATTGAAGATGCCAAGTCTGCCAAGGCCGAAGCCTAGAAGGCCCTCCATGATGTTGAGGCAATAAAAAAGATAGCGGCGGGTAAGGCATTCTTTATGCAAAGCAAGCACGTATAAGTGAATTAGTTGTTACTTACCCGAATCCGGAGCTCTCCAGGAGCATTCGCAAACTTGCCCCGTAGTGTGTAGGATGCCGCCGCCTTCTACCGAGCCGAGGAGGGAAGATCGACGGAGAAGGTCTTCTGGTCTCAGTATGCTGAGGCCGAACATCCGGTGCCCTTAAGAGACCAGCTGAAACAGCTGGTCGAGCTCCATAAGGTGGCCGAACAGGCCATGAAGGGCCTCATAGTCCGGTTGTGGCCTGGAGAGGCCAAGCCTGGGAGCTACTTCGGGCTGGTGAGGCGGCTGGTGGAGGCCTGTCCAAGGCTCGAAGTCATCAAGTGCTCCGTATGCATCGAGGGTGCCCATAGGGCGCTTGCCCGTGCGAAGGTGCACTGGGGCAAGCTGGATGCTGAGAAGCTTGTGAAGGACGGGCCACCGCCGGGCAAGGAGCATCGCAAGCCCGAGATGTATTATGAGGGTGTTCTGAAGGGTGCCCGCCTTGTGGCGGATGAATGTTCCATGGATGTAATTTTTCAGTAAACTCGCTCGTTTTGTCCTGTGCGCTGAAATCTTTGTTCATGTACGCTAAGCAATGCATTTTGAATTTAAAATATTACCTTCTGTGCAGCCGTTTATCAAATTTGAGAGATGGCGAGTCGTCGGCTTCTGCCCCCATGGCACGAGTGCTGGGGTGTTCGGGATAAACATGAGCGCTCTTTTTCCCATTCTTGGGTGCTTCGAGGGAGGCGCTCAACACAACGAACAAGGAAATCGGACTACAATGCTTGAACACTCTCACTTAGCCATAGAATTCTATAATTTTAAATTTCGGCGAAGCCCCTAGTGTCCGGAAGACCGAGTTCGGGGCGCTATCCACGCCTAGGCCGGACAAAGCCGACTCCTCGCTCTAAGCGGCATAAGTCTTTAGGGACTCGAAAATCTCTCGAACAGCGACCAGCTCTTGCCTCATCATGACGGTCAGTTTTAGCTTTCTCTACTGAGGTGCTTAGCCCAGCTCAACTGGGGCACAATCGCAGTAGTTCTCCTAGTGCTACCTTAGCCGATATAACGGAACGTAAGGTACCAAAACATAGGAGTCGGGTAAACCCAACTATTGACCCAAGACATGATTCGGAGCCGATGCATATAATGCTATAAGTTCGGGGTGCCGCACTTGTGAAAGTGTTCGGACTTCTCACACCATATTGTGGGGTACTTAAGCCCCTGGCGTATTGGCCGTACCAAAGTGTACGGGTGCAATATGTCATTAATGAACATATATTCATAAAAAAGAGTAATGCAATAATAGACGGAAGCTATGCATTGTTTATTTAAAAAGGCTGCGATCAAAGCAGGACGATACAAATAGTGCGATAAGCAAAGAGATGGGAGTATCAAATATGTCCTTTCCAGGGGCGAGCTGCGGAATGTTATGCGAAACAGGTATACTGCTCGTTATAGAGACCACCTTAGAGTTCCGTAGTGCGGCGTAGCTTTCTGCTTCCCTGGTTGTATCGTTTGTGCGGCAATTGTACTGCCGGACAAGCCTTCCGAAGAATGGAGTCCTGAAAATAAGAGAAAATTAAGAAATCAGCAGCCCCTAGTGCGGTTTAAGTCGTGTTTCGGGTGTGCCGTGATGGTGCCCCTCCCCTAGTGCCCATGGTATTTCCAGAGCGTAGTTATGTACGCGCAGCACTGGTTTCGCAAGTTCGTGAGGGATGGGGTTGGGGCCGCATTGCTACGCTTGCTCTGAACGTGCCGGGCGGTCTTGGTGTAGGTTACTCTGGGTGCACTTGACGGTGTCCAGACGTTTAATGGCCGGACTAGAGAATTGCCTTGAGAGGCTGCTTTGTACTTCCGTTGCGATAGCCGCCGTATGCTCCTCCGTTCGGAGAGAGCGTTCGGTGTTTCCATTGACCGTGATGATGCCTCGAGGGCCTGGCATCTTGAGCTTGAGGTATGCATAGTGCGGCACCGCATTGAACTTGGCAAATGTGGTTCACCCGAGCAGTGTGTGATAGCCACTGCGGAACGGGACTATGTCGAAGATTAACTCCTCGCTTCAGAAATTATCCGGAGATCCGAAGACCACTTCAAGTGTAACTGAGCCTGTACAGTTGGCTTCTATACCTGGTATGACGCCTTTAAATGTCGTTCTGGTGGGTTTAATCCTCGAAGGATCAATGCCCATTTTCCGCACTGTATCCTAATAAAGCAGGTTCAGGCTGTTGCTGCCGTCCATAAGGACTCTAGTGAGGTGAAATCCGTCAATAATCGGGTCTAGAACCAATGCGGCGAATCCGCCATGACGGATGCTAGTGGGGTGGTCCCTTCGATCAAAAGTGATCGGGCAGGAAGACCATGGGTTGAACTTTGGGGCGGCTGGCTCCATCGCGTATACGTCCCTTAGCACACGCTTCCGCTCCCTCTTGGGGACGTGGGTTGCGTATATCATGTTGACCGTCCGCACTTGTGGGGGAAAACCTTTCTATCCACTGTTGTTCGGCGGCCGGGGCTCCACCTCGTCATCGCTATGCAGCCCCTTGTCTCTGCTTTCGGCATTTAACTTGCCTGCCTGCTTGAACACCCAACAATCCCTGTTGGTGTGATTGGCTGGTTTTTCGGGGGTGCCATGTATCTGGCATGAGCGGTCGAGTATTCGGTCCAAACTGGATGGGCCCGGAGTATTTCTTTTGAATTGCTTTTTCCGCTGACCGGGTTTAGAGCCTCTGAATCCAGCATTAACTGCCGTATCCTCAGCGTTGTCGCCGTTAATGCGGCGCTTTTGCTTGTTGCGACGCGACCTACCACTGCTGTCCTTGGTATCCGAAATACTAGGGCTCTTGGTCATGTTATTGCTGCGAGCTAGCCAGCTTTCTTCTCTCGCACAAAAGCGGGTCATAAGTGTCGTGAGGGCTGCCATAGATTTTGGCTTTTCCTATCCTAGGTGCCGTGCGAGTCACTCGTCACGGATGTTATGCTTGAAGGCTGCTAGGGCCTCTGCGTCCGGACAGTCGACAATTTGATTTTTCTTGGTTAGGAACCGTGTTCAGAATTGTCTGGCCGATTCCTCTGGCTGCTGAATTATGTGGCTTAGGTCATCGGCGTCTGGTGGTTGCACATAAGTGCCCTAGAAATTGTCGAGGAATGCGGCTTCCAGGTCCTCCCAACAACCAATTGATTCTGCTGGCAAGCTGTTAAGCCAATGCCGAGCTGGTCCTTTAAGCTTGAGTGGGAGGTATTTGATGGCGTGTAGGTCATCACCGCGGGCCATGCGGATATGAAGGAGATAGTCCTCGATCCATACCACAGGATCTGTGGTGCCATCGTATGATTCGATGTTCACGGGTTTGAAACCCTCGGGGATTTGATGATCCATTACTTCATCTGTGAAGCATAGTGGGTGTGCGGCGCCTCTGTATTGGGCTACATCATGACGCAGCTCAAACGAGCTTTGTCTACTGTGTTCAGCCCGACCGGATTTACTGTATCCGGCATGACGGGTACCGTCTCGTGCCGTGGGGCGCCCATGTGATCCGTAGATCGATCTTTCTTGCCTTGCCTTGTCCTCCAATATATCTCGCAGGTCTGGCGCATTTTCCCATGCCTTGGTATTTTTTGAGCGGCGCCGGGGTGCGGCTAGAGTGGAGGGCCGAGAGGCCTCTCTGTCGCAGCCACGGGGTGGCCGGTCGGCCGCATCATGCGCTGGTGATGTAGGTTTAGGTGCTTCCTCCTCTAATTGGGGTAGCAACCTGCGCTTTGGGTAGCTCTTGGAGGGGCGTTCGACTTCATACTCTTCGGCCGCAAGGACTTCAGTCCATCTATCGGCTAGCAAATCTTGATCAGCTCTAAGCTGTTGCTGTTTTTTCTTGAGGCTGCTCGCCGTGGCCATAAGCCTGCGTTTGAAATGCTCTTGTTTGACGGGATCCTCCGACACGACAAATTCGTCGTCATTGAGGCTTGCCTCGTCTTCGGAGGGAGGCATATAATTATCGTCCTCGACCTCTCTGTCTGCCGATCTCTCATGAGGGCTGGCTTCTCTATCCTCCTGTGCTAAATCTTGCTGGAGGTGGTTGTCTTTGGCACTGTCTGGGGTGTTATTATCTCCTGTTCCGGAATCACCGTTTTTGTTTTGGCGGGTTTTAGAGCGGCGCTGCTGACGCCAGCACTTAGGCTGCTTCTTGGAGGGGTCATCCTCCGCTGTTCCATTGCCATTGCCTTCTTTTGGGGTGTCCACCATGTATATATCATACGACGAGGTGGCTTTCCAGTGCCCTATAGGCGCTGGTTCTTGATCGTCTCCTGCATCAGCGTCCATACCGTCGATGTCTTTAGAGTTGAAGTCGCGCATGTCGGTTAAATCATCGATAGTGGCTACGAAGTGGGTGGTGGGTGGGCTTTGAATTTCTTCATCATCCGCATCCCAACCTTGCCGACCATAGTCTGGCCAGGGCTCTCCTGACAAAGAGAGAGACTTTAGTGAATTCAGAATATCGCCGAAGGGCGAGTGCTTAAATATGTCCGCGGCGGTGAACTCCATGATCGGCGCCCAATCGGGTTCGATCGGTCGGGGCGCGGAGGGCTCAGAGTCTGGAGAGGAGTCTGGCTCCTTGGAGTCACGGGCTTCGCAGAGAATAGGGCTGGTGTTCGGCTCGATCGCCGTAGAGATTGCAGCCCCCGAGGCGGTTTCAAACCACCCATCCTCGATTGGTGTGATCGGCTCCGAGCTAGGGGTCGGAGCGGACACAGGTGCGGCTTCCAGGGCACTGTTCGGCGGCAGAGCTAAATCATGCCCATCGTGACAGTGCGGCGCACTCGGCTGTGGCTCGAATCCGTCAAAGATCAAGTCTCTGCGGATGTCGGCCGTGTAGATCAAACTTCCAAATCTGACCTGATGGCCAGGGGCGTAGCTTTCAATCTGCTCCAGATGACCAAGCGAATTGGCCGCAGTGCAAAGCCGCCGAATACGAAGATCTGTCCGAGGAGAAAAGTCTCACCCTGGATCGCATCGTTGTTGATGATCGGAGAAGCCATCGGGCCTAAAAGTGACGACACAGAGGAACTCTCAATGAAAGCACCAATGTACGTGTCAAAACTGGCGGATCTCGGGTAGGGGGTCCCGAACTGTGCGTCTATGCCGGATGGTAACAGGAGGCAGGGGACACGATGTTTTACCCGGGTTCGGGCCCTCTTGATGGAGGTAAAACCCTACATTCTGCTTGATTGATATTGATGATATGGGTAGTACAAGAGTAGATCTACCACGAGATCAGAGAGGCTAAACCCTAGAAGCTAGCCTATGGTATGATTGTTACTCGTCCTGCGGACTAAAACCCTCCGGTTTATATAGACATCGGAGAGGGCTAGGGTTACATAGAGTCGGTTACAATGGTAGGAGATCTACATATCCGTATCGCCAAGCTTGCATTCCACGCCAAGGAAAGTCCATTCCGGACACGGGAGGAAGTCTTTGATCTTGTATCTTCATAGTCCAGGAGACCGGCCAAAGGTATAGTCCGGCCATCCGGACACCCCCTAATCCAGGACTCCCTCAGTCATGCACCCTTGATGAGTGGTCTATTTTTACTAAATCTTGATAGTAGGGATACACATATTCATAATATTAAAGCCGAAAGATATAAGTTTAATAATGATAGTGCAACTTATTTGTGGCACTGCCATTTAGGTCATATTGGTGTATAGCGCATGAAGGAACTCCATGTTGATGGGCTTTTGGAATCACTTGATGCTTGCCAGCCATTCCTCATGGGCAAGAGGACTAAGACTCCGTTCTATAGAACAATGGAACGAGCAACAGACTTATTGGAAATAATACATACCGATGTATGCAGTCCGATGAGTTTTGATGCTCGTGGCGGGTATCATTATTTTTTGACCTTCATAGATGATTTGAGCAGATATGGGTATATCTACTTGATGAAACATAAGTCTGAAACATTTGAAAAGTTCAAAGAATTTCAGAGTGAAAGGGAAAATCATCGCAACAAGAAAATAAAGTTTCTATGATCTGATCGTGGAGGAGAGTATTTGAGGTACGAGTTTTGTCTTCATTTGAAACAACGCGGAATAGTTTCGCAACTCACGCCACCTAGAACACCACAGCATAATGGTGTGTCCGAACGTCGTAACCGCACTTTATTAGATATAGTGCGATCTATGATGTCTCTTACTGATTTACTGCTATCATTTTGGGGTTATGCTTTAGAGACGACTGCATTCACGCTAAATAGGGCACCATCGAAATCCGTTGTGATGACACCATATGAACTTTGGTTTGTCAAGAAACCCAAGTTGTCATTTCTTAAAGTTTGGCTACGATGCTTATTTGAAAAACTTCAACGTGATAAGCTCGAACCCAAATCGGAGAAATGTGTCTTCATAGGATACCCAAAGGAGACTGTTGGGTACACCTTCTATCACAAACTCGAAGGCAAGATATTCCTTGCTAAGAATGGATCCTTTCTAGAGAAGGAGTTTCTCTCGAAAGAAGTGAGTGGGTGGAAAGTAGAACTTGATGAGGTAATTGTACCTGCTCCCTTATTGGAAAATATTTCATCATAGAAATCAGTTCCAGTAATTCCTACACCAATTAATGAGGAAGCTAATGATGATGATCATGAAATTTCTGATCAAGTTACTACCGAACCTGGTAGGTCAACCAGAGTAAGATCCGCACAAGAGTAGTACGATAATCCTGTTCTGGAGGTCATGTTACTTGACCATGATGAAACTACGAACTATGAGGAAGCAATGACGAGCCTAGATCCCACAAAATGGCTTGAGGCCATGAAATCTGAGATGGGATCCACGTATGAGCACAAAGTGTGGACTTTGGTTGACTTGCCCGATGATCGGCAAGCCATAGAGAATAAATGGATCTTCAAGAAGAAGACTGACGCTGACGGTAATGTTACTATCTACAAAGGTCAACTCGTTGCGAAAGGTTTTCGACAAGTTCAAGGAGTTGACTACGATGAGACCTACTTACCCGTAGTGATGCTTAAGTCCGTACGAATCATGTTAGCAATTGCCACATTTCATGATTATGAAATTTGGCAAATGGATGTCAAAACTGCATTCCTTAATGGATATCTTAAAGAAGAGTTGTATATGATGCAACCAGAAGGTTTTGTCGATCCAAAAGGTGCTAACAAAGTGTGTAAGCTCCAGCGATCCATTTATGGACTGGTGCAAGCATCTCGGAGTTGGAATATACGCTTTGATAGTGTGATCAAAGCATATGGTTTTATACAGACTTTTGGAGAAGCATGTATTTACAAGAAAGTGAGTGTGAGCTCTGTAGCATTTCTAATATTATATGTGGATGACATATTGTTGATTGGAAATGATACTGAATTTCTGAATAGCATAAAAGGATACTTGAATAAGAATTTTTCAATGAAAGACCTCGGTGAAGCTGCTTATATATTGGGCATCAAGATCTATAGGGATAGATCAAAGACGCTTAATTAGACTTTCACAAAGCACATACCTTGATAAAGTTTTGAAGAAATTCAAAATGGATCAAACAAAGAAAGGCTTCTTGCCTGTGTTACAAGGTGTGAAGTTGAGTCAGACTCAGTGCCCGACCACTTCAGAAGATAGAGAGAAAATGAAAGTCATTCCCTATGCTTCAGCCATATGTTCTATCATGTATGCAATGCTGTGTACCAGACCTGATGTGTAACTTGCTATTAGTTTAGCAGGGAGGTACCAAACTAATCCAGGAGTGGATTACCAGACATCGGTCAAGAATATCCTGAAATACCTCAAAAGGATTGAGGATATGTTTCTCATTTATGGAGGTGACAAGGAACTCGTCGTAAATGGTTACGTCGATGCAAGCTTTGACACTGATCCGGATGACTCCAAGTCACAAACCGGACACATATTTTTTTTGAATGGTGGAGCTGTCAGTTGGTGCAGTTCTAAGCAAAGCGTCATGGCAGGATCTACATGCGATGCGGAATACAAAGCTGCTTGGAAAGCAACAAATGAAGGAGTCTAGATGAAGGAGTTCATATCCGATCTAGGTGTTATACCTAGTGCATCGGGTCCAATGAAAATCTTTTGTGACAGTACTGGTGCAATTTCCATGGCAAAGGAATCCGGATTTCACAAGAGAACCAGGCATGTCGAGAGACACTTCAATTCCATCCACGATCAAGTCAAGGAGGGAGACTTAGAGATTTGCAAGATACATACGGATCTGAATGTTGCAGACCCATTGACTAAGCCTCTCTCACGAGCAAAACATGATCAGCACCAAGACTCATGGGTGTTAGAATCATTACAATGTAATCTAGATTATTGACTCTGGTGCAAGTGGGAGACTGAAGGAAATATGCCCTAGAGGCAATAATAAAGTTGTTATTTATATTTCCTTATATCATGATAAATGTTTATTGTTCATGCTAGAATTGTATTAACCGGGAACTTAGTACATGTGTGAATACATAGACAAATAGAGTGTCACTAGTATGCCTCTACTTGACTAGGTCGTTTATCAAAGATGGTTAAGTTTCCTAGCCATAGACATGAGTTGTCATTTGATGAACGGGATCACATCATTAGAGAATGATGTGATTGACTTGACCCATCTGTTAGCTTAGCACAATGATCGTTTAGATTATTGCTATTGCTTTCTTCATAACTTATACATGTTCCTATGACTATGAGGTTATGCAACTCCCGTATACCAGAGAAACACTTAGTGTGCTATCAAATGTCACAACATAACTGGGTGATTATAAAGATGCTCTACAGGTATTTCTGATGCTGTTTGTTGAGTTGGCATGGATCGAGATTGGAATTTGTCACTCCGATTGTCGGTGAGGTATCTCTGGGCCCTCTCGGTAATGCACATCACTATAAGCCTTGCAAGAAATATGACTAACGTGTTAGTTGCAGGATGATGCATTATAGAATGAGTAAAGGGACTTGCCGGTAACGATATTGAACTAGGTATGATGATACCGACGATTGAATCTTGGGTAAGTAACGTACCAATGACAAAATGAACAACGTATGTAGTTATGCGGTTTGACCGATAAAGATCTTCGTAGAATATGTAGGAACCAATATGAGCATCCTGGTTCCGCTGTTGGTTATTGACCGGAGATGAGTCTCAGTCATGTCTACATAGTTCTCGAACCCGTAGGGTCCGCACGCTTAACGTTCGATGACGATCAGTATTATGAGTTTATGTGTTTTGATGAACCGAAGGTAGTTTGGAGTCCCGGATGTGATCACAGACATGACGAGGAGTCTCAAAATGGTCGAGACATGAAGATTGATATATTGGAAAGTTATGTTTGTACACCGGAAGTTTTCGGATTAGTTCGGGCATTTACCGGAGTACCAGGGGGTTATCGGAACCCCCTGCGGAGTTAATGGGCCTTGATGGGCCATAGTGGAAGAGAGGAGGAGGCGTCCAGGTGTGGAGCGCGCCCCCTAGTTCCAATCTAAACTGGGGTAGGGTTTGGGGGCCGCCTGTTGGGGAACGTAGTAATTTCAAAAAAATTCCTACGCACACGCAGGATGATGGTGATGCATAGCAACGAGAGGGGAGAGTGTCGTCTATGTACCCTTGTAGACCGTAAGCGGAAGCGTTTATCAACGCGGTTGATGTTGTCGTACACCTTCACGATCCGTCCCAATCAAGTACCGAACATACGGCACCTCCGCGTTCAACACACATTTAGCTCGGTGACGCCCTCACCTTCTTGATCCAGCAAGTGGGGCGAAGTAGTAGATGAGTTTCGGCAGCACGACGGCGTGGTGACGGTGCTGGTGAAGAACAATCTCTGCAGGGCTTCGCCTAAGCACTACGAAAACTATGACGGAGGATAAACTAGAGGGGATGGGGTAGCTGGCACACAGCTTGGTGTTTCTTGATGTGTCTTGGGTGCTAGCCCTACCCCTCTATTTATATGTTGAGCCTTGGGGTGAGTAAAAGCTTCCAAAAAGTCGGTTTCACCCGAAAGGCAAGAGTCCTTCTCAGACTCTAGGGCCAGATGCCAGGGACCCTGGTGTCTGGCCCCTGGACTCGACAAAACTTCCTTTTGCGCTTTCCAAAAACCTTGTGGGCTTTCCCCTTTGGCCCAAATAAAGTGTTCTCGTACCCAAACATTTCGGGAAACATCCGGAACCCCTTCCTGTGAATTCTGGAACCCTTCCGGAGACCAAACACTATTATCCCATATATCAAACTTTATCTACGGACCATTCCGGAGTTCCTCGTCAGGTCCGTGATCTTATACGGAACTCCGAACAACATTTGATTACCAACATACATAACTCATAAATACTATATCGTCAACAAACGTTAAGCGTGCGGACCCTACGGGTTCAAGAACTATGTAGACATGACCGAGCCATTTCTCTGGTCAATAACCAATAGCGGAACCTGGATGCCCATATTAGCTCTTACATATTCTACGAAGATCTTTATCGGTCGAACTGCATAACAACATACGTTGTTCCCTTTGTCATCGGTATGTTACTTGCCCGAGATTCGATCGTCGGTATCTCAATACCTAGTTCAATCTCGTTACCGGCAAGTCTCTTTACTCGTTCCACAATACATCATCCCGCAACTAAATCATTAGTTACAATGCTTTCAAGGCTTATAGTGATGTGCATTACCGAGTTGGCCCAGAGATACCTCTCCGACAATCGGAGTGACAAATCCTAAAATCGAAGTACACCAACTCAACAAGTACCTTCGGAGACACCTGTAGAGCACCTTTATAATCACCCAGTTATGTTGTGACATTTGGTAGCACACAAAGTGTTCCTCCGGTAAACGGGAGTTGCATAATCTCATAGTCATAGGAACATGTATAAGTCATGAAGAAAGCAATAGCAACAAACTAAACGATCAAGCGCTAAGTTAACGGAATGGGTCAAGTCAATCACATCATTCTCCTAATGATGTGATCCCGTTTAATCAAATCACAACTCATGTCTATGGTTAGGAAACATAACCATCTTTGATCAACGAGCTAGTCAAGTAGAGGCATACTAGTGACACTATGTTTGTCTATGTATTCGCACATGTATTATGTTTCCGGTTAATACAATTCTAGCATGAATAATAAACATTTATCATGAAATAAGGAAATAAATAATAACTTTATTATTGCCTCTAGGGTATATTTCCTTAAGTCTCCCACTTGCACTAGAGTCAATAATCTAGTTCACATCGCCATGTGATTTAACACCAACAGTTCACATCACCATGTGATTAACACCCATAGTTCACATCATCATGTGACCAACACCCAAAGGGTTTACTAGAGTCAATAATCTAGTTCACATCGCTATGTGATTAACACCCAAAGAGTACTAAGGTGTGATCATGTTTTGCTTGTGAGAGAAGTTTAGTCTACAGGTCTGCCACATTCAGATCCATATGTATTTTGCAAATTCTTATGTCAACAATGCTCTGCATGGAGCTACTCTAGCTAATTGCTCCCACTTTCAAAAGGTATCCAGATTGAGACCTAGAGTCCTCTGGACCAGTGTCAAAATTTGCATCGACGTAACCCTTTACGACGAACCTTTTGTCACCTCCATAATAGAGAAACATATCCTTATTCCACTAAGGATAATTTTGACCGTTGTCTAGTGATATACTCCTAGATCACTATTGTACTCCCTTGATAAACACAGTGTAGGGTATACAATAGATCTGATACACAGCATGGCAAACTTTATAGAAACTATGGCTGAGGCATAGGGAATGACTTTCATTCTCTTTCTATCCTCTGCTGTGGTCGGGCTTTGAGTCCTACTCAATTTCACACCTTGTAACACATGTAAGATCTCTTTCTTAGACTGTTCCATTTTGAACTACTTCAAAATCTGGTCAAGGTATGTACTCATTAAAAAACTTATCAAGCGTCTTGATCTATCTCTATAGATCTTGATGCTCAATATGTAAGCAGCCTCACCGAGGTCTTTCATTGAAAAACTCTTATTCAAGTGTCCTTTTATGCTATCCAGAAGTTCTATAACATTTCCAATCAATAATACGTCATTCACACATTCTTATCAGAAATGTTGTAGTGCTCCCACTCACTTTCTTGTAAATACAGGCTTCACCGCAAGTATGTATAAAACCATATGCTTTGATCACACTATCAAAACATTTATTCCAACTCTGAGATGCTTGCACCAGTCCATTGATGGATCGCTGGAGCTTGATCACTTTGTTAGCACCTTTAGGATCGACAAAACCTTCATGTTGCATCATATACAACTCTTCTTCCAGAAATCCATTCAGGAACGCAGTCTTTACATCCATTTGCCAAATTTCATAATCATAAAATGCGGCAATTGCTAACATGATTCAGACGGACTTAAGCATCGATACGAGTGAGAAAATATCATCGTAGTCAACACCTTGAACTTGTCGAAAACATTTTGCGACAATTCGAGCTTTGTAGATAGAAACACTACTATCAGCATCCGTCTTCCTCTTGAGGATCCATTTATTTTCTATGGCTTGCCGATCATCGGGCAAGTCAACCAAAGTCCACACTTTGTTCTCATTCATGGATCCCATCTCAGATTTCATGGCCTCAAGCCATTTCGTGGAATCTGGGCTCATCATCGCTTCCTCATAGTTCGTAGGTTCGTCATGGTCAATTAACATGACCTCCAGAACAGGATTACCGTACCAGTCTAGTGCGGACCTCACTCTGGTTGACCTACCAGGTTCGGTAGTAACTTGATCTGAAGTTACATGATCATCATCATTAGTTTCCTCACTAATTGGTGTAGGAGTCACAGAAACAAATTTTTGTGATGAACTACTTTCCAATAAGGGAGCAGGTACAGTTACCTCATCAAGTTCTACTTTCCTCCCACTCACTTCTTTCGAGAGAAACTCCTTCTCTAGAAATGATCCATTCTCAGCAACAAATATCTTGCCTTCGGATCTGTGATAGAAGGTGTACCCAATAGTTACTTTTGGGTATCCTATGAAGACACACTTCTCCGATTTGGGTTTGAGCTTATCAATATGAAACCTTTTCACATAGGCATCGCAACCCCAAACTTTAAGAAACGAGAACTTATGTTTCTTGCTAAACCACAGTTCATACGGTGTCCTATCAACGGATTTAGATGGTGCCCTTTTTAATGTGAATGCATTTGTCTCTAATGCATAACCCCAAAACCATAGTGGTAAATCGGTAAGAGACATCATAGATTGCACTATATCAAATAAAGTACGGTTATGACGTTCGGGCACACCATTACGCTGTGGTGTTTGAGGTGGCACGAGTTTGTGAAACTATTCCACATTGTTTTAATTAAAGACCAAACCCGTAACTCAAATATCTGCCTCTGCGATCAGATCGTAGAAAATTTATTTTCTTGTTACGATGATTTTCCATTTCACTCTGAAATTCATTAAACTTTTTAGATGTTTCAGACTTATGTTTCTTCAAGTAGATATACCCATATCTGCTCAAATTATCTGTGAATGTCAGAAAATAATGATACCCGCCGCGAGCCTCAACACTCATCGTACCTCATACATTAGTATATATTATATCCAATAAGTCAGTTGCTCGCTCCATTGTTCTAGAGAATGGAGTCTTAGTCATCTTTGCCCATGAGGCATGGTTCGCAAGAATCAACTGATTCATAATCAAGTGATTCCAAAAGCCCATCAGCATGGATTTTCTTCATGCGCTTTACACCAATATGACCTAAATGGTAGTGCCACAAATAATTTACACTATCATTATTAACTTTGCATCTTTTGGCTTCAATATTATGAATATGTGTATCACTACGATCGATATTCAACAAAACATTTTCATTGGGTTTATAACCATAGAAGGTTTTATTCATGTAAACAGAATAACAATTATTCTCTAACTTAATTGAATAACCGTATTGCAATAAACATGATCAAATCATATTCATGCTCAACGCAAACACCAAATAACACTTATTTAGGTTCAACACTAGTCCCGAAAGTATAGGGAGTGCGCGATGATGATCATACCATTCTTGGAACTACTTCCAACACACATCATTACTCCACCCTTAACTAGTCTCTGTTCATTCTGCAACTCCCGTTTCAAGTTACTAATCACAGCAACCGAACTAGTATCAAATACTGAGGGGTTTCTATAAACATTAGTATAGTACACATCAATAACATGTATATCAAATATACTTTTGTTCACTTTGCCATCCTTCTTATCCGCCAAATACTTGGGACAGTTCCGCTTCCACTGACTAGTCCCTTTGCAGTAAAAACACTAAGTCTCAGGCTTAGGTCTAGACTTGGGCTTCTTCACTTGAGCAGCAACTTGCTTGCCGTTCTTCTTGAAGTTCCCCTTCTTCCCTTTATCCTTTTCTTGAAACTAGTTATCTTGTCAACCATCAACACTTGATGCTTTTCTTGATTTCTACCTTCGTCGATTTCTGCATCACGGAGAGCTTGGGAATCATTTTCGTTATCCCTTGCATATTATAGTTCATCACTAAGTTCCAGTAACTTGGTGATAGTGACTAGAGAATTCTATCAATTACTATCTTATCTGGAAGATTAACTCCCACTTGATTCAAGCAATTGTAGTAACTAGACAATCTGAGCACATGCTCACTGGTTGAGCTATTCTCCTCCATCTTTGTAGACAAAGTACTGTCAGAGGTCTCCTACCTCTCGACACGGGCATGAGTATGAAATACTAATTTCAACTCTTGGAACATCTTATATGCTCCATGGCATTCAAAATATTTTTGAAGTACCGGTTCTAAGCCGTAAAGCATGGTGCACTAAACTATCAAGTAGTCATCATACCGAGCTTTGCCACTTGTTCATAACGTCTTCATATGCTCCTGCAATAAGTCCGTCACCTAGCGGTGCATCAAGGACATAATTCTTCTGTGCGGCAATGAGGATAATCCTCAGATCACGGATCCAATCCACATCATTGCTACTAACATCTTTAAACTTTATTTTCTCTAGGAACATATCAAAAAATAAACGGGAAGCTATATCACAAGCTATTGATCTACAACATAGATATGCAAATACTATCAGGACTAAGTTCATGATAAATTTAAGTTCAATTAATCATATTACTTAAGAACTCCCACTTAGATAGACATCCCTCTAGTCATCTAAATGATCACGTGATCCAAATCGACTAAACCATGTCCGATCATCATGTGAGATGGAGTAGTTTTCAATGGTGAACATCACTATGTTGATCATATCTACTATATGATTCACGCTCGACCTTTCGGTCTCCAGTGTTCCGAGGCCATATCTGCATATGCTAGGCTCGTCAAGTTTAACCCGAGTATTCTGCTTGTGCAAAACTCGCTTGCACCCGTTGTAGATGGATGTAGAGCTTATCACACCCTATCATCACGTGGTGTCTCGGCCCGACGAACTTTGGCAATGGTGCATACTCAGGGACAACACTTTTATCTTGAAATTTAGTGAGAGATCATCTTATAATGCTACCATCAAACAAAGCAAAATAAGATGCATAAAGGATAAACATCACATGCAATCAATATAAGTGATATGATATGGCCATCATCATCTTGTGCTTGTTTTCTCCATCTCCAAAGCACCATCATGATCACCATCGTCACTGGTGCGGCACCTTGATCTCCATCGTAGCATCGTTGTCGTCTCGCCAACTATTGCTTCTACGTCTATCGCTATTGCTTAGTGATAAAGTAAAGCAATTACAGGGCGATTGCATTGCATACAATAAAGCGACAACCATATGGCTCCTGCCAGTTGCCGATAACTCCGTTACAAAACATGATCATCTCATACAATAAATATAGCATCATGTATTGACCATATCACATCACAACATGCCCTACAATACAAGTTAGACGTCCTCTACTTTGTTGTTGCAAGTTTTACGTGGCTGCTACGGGCTGAGCAAGAACCGTTCTTACCTACGCATCAAAACCACAACGATAGTTCGTCAAGTTAGTGTTGTTTTAACCTTCTCAAGGATCGGACGGAGCCACACTTGGTTAAACTAAAGTTGGAGAAACCGACACCCGGCAGCCACGTGTGTGCAAAGCACGTTGGTAGAACCAGTCTCGCGTAAGCGTACGCGTAATGTCAGTCCGGGCTGCTTCATCCAACAATATCGCCGAACCAAAGTATGACATGCTAGTAACTAGTATGACTTGTATCGCCCACAACTCACTTGTGTTCTACTCATGCATATAACATCTATGCATAAAACCAGGCTCTGATGCCACAGTTGGGGAACGTAGTAATTTCAAAAAAAATCCTACGCACACACAGGATCATGGTGATGCATAGCAACAAGATGGGAGAGTGTTGTCTACGTACCCTTGCAGACCGTAAGCGGAAGCGTTTATCAATGCAGTTGATGTAGTCGTACACCTTCACGATCAATCCCGATCAAGTACCGAATGTACGGCACCTCTGCGTTCAGCACATGTTCAGCTTGATGACGTCCTCTCCTTCTCGATCCAGCAAAAGGGGTGAAGTAGTAGATGAGTTCCGGCAGCACGACATCGTGGTGACGGTGTTGGTGAAGAACAATCTCTGCAGGGCTTCGCCTAAGCACTACGAAAACTATGACGGAGGATAAACTAGAGGGGATGGGGCAGACGGCACACAGCTTGGTGTTTCTTGATGTTTCTTGGGTGCTATCCCTACCCCTGTATTTATATGTTGAGCCTTGGGGTCGAAACTTGGAGTAAAAGCCTCCACAAAGTTGGGTTCACCTGAAAGGCAAGAGTCCTTCTCGGACTCCAGGGCCAGACGCCAGGGTTCCCGGCGTCTGGACCCAGATGCCAGGGACCCTGGCATCTGGCCCCTAGACTCCGCAAAACTTCCTTTTGTGCTTTCCAAAAACCTTGTGGGCTTTCCCATTTAACCCAAATAAAGTGTTCTCATACCCAAACATTTCAGGAAACATCCGGAACCCCTTCCGGTGAATTCCGGAACCCTTCCGAAGACCAAACACTATTATCCCATATATCAAACTTTATCTCCGGACCATTCTGGAGTTCCTCGTCATGTCGGTGATCTTATACGGAATTCCGAACAATATTCGGTTACCAACATACATAACTCATAAATACTATATCGTCAATGAATGTTAAGCGTGCGGACCCTACGGGTTCGAGAACTATGTAGACATGACCAAGACATTTCTCTGGTCAATAACCAATAGCGGAACCTGGATGCCCATATTGGCTCCTACATATTCTACGAAGATCTTTATCGGTTGAACTGCACAACAACATACGTTGTTCCCTTTGTCATCGGTATGTTACTTGCCCGAGATTCGATCATCGGTATCTCGATACCTAGTTCAATCTCGTTACTGGCAAGTATCTTGACTCGTTCCATAATACATCATCCAGAAACTAACTCATTAGTTACAATGCTTGCAAGGCTTATAGTGATATGCATTACCGAGTGAGCCCAGAGATACCTCTTCGACAATCGGAGTGACAAATCCTAATCTCGAAATACGCCAACTCAACAAGTACCTTTGGAGACACTTGTAGAGCACCTTTATAATTGCCCATTTACGTTGTGACATTTGGTAGCACACAAAGTGTTCCGCCGGTAAACGGGAGTTGCATAATCTCATAGTCATAGGAACATGTATAAGTCATGAAGAAACCAATAGCAACAAACTAAACGATCAAGTGCTAAGCTAACTGAATGGCTCAAGTCAATCACATCATTCTCCTAATGATGTGATCCCTTTTAATCAAATGACAACTCATGTCTATGGTTAGGAAACATAACCATCTTTGATCAACGAGCTAGTCAAGTAGAGGCATGGGGACACTATGTTTGTCTATGTATTCACACATGTATTATGTTTTCGGTTAGTACAATTCTAGCATGAATAATAAACATTTATCATGAAATAAGGAAATAAATAATAACTTTATTATTGCCTCTAGTGCATATTTCCTTCACTGCCCCCTTTCCTTCTCTCCCTCTTCCCTTCCTCCCCCTCCTAGTTGCACTAGGAAAGGGGGGAAACCTACTCCTAGTAGGAGTAGGAATCCCCCCTTGGGGCGGGCCCTAGGAGGCCAGCCCTCCCCCTCCTCCACTCATTTATATACAGGGGAGGGGGCACCCCATAGACACACAAGTTGATCTTAGCCGTGTGCGGTGCCCCCCTCCATAGATTTCCACCTTGATCATATTGTCGTAGTGCTTAGGCGAAGCCCTGCATCGGTAACTTCATCATCACCATCAACACACCGTCGTGCTGGCGAAACTCTCCCTCGGCCAGAGCGGGATCTAGTGTATGAGGGACGTCATCGAGTTGAACCCGTGCAGATCGCGGATGTGTCATGCGTTTGGTACTTGATCGGTTGGATCACGAAGATGTTCGACTACATCAACTGCGTTAGTTAATGCTTCCGCTTTTGGTCTACAAGGGTATGTGGACACACTCTCCCCTCTCGTTGAGATGCATCTCCTAGATAGATCTTGCGTGATCGTAGGGATTTTTTTTGAAATACTGCGTTCCCCCACAAATGTACTCTAGGACCGCTTTCATTAAAAATGAGATTGCCCCTTAAGAAGTGAAGAGATTATCTCCAAATTCATCATCAAGAAGATCCTTAGAGTCTTGGATAGAAAGTATGACTCTGTATGCAAATTGACCGAAATGATGCCAAATTACAAAGATATCAAGCCCAGGAAGTCAATGGAAGGATTGTTGCTTGTCGGTGTCAAAACGAGCGGATCTCGAGTAGGGGGTCCCGAATTGTGCGTCTAGGCGGATGGTAACAGGAGACAAGGGACACAATGTTTTACCCAGGTTCTGGCCCTCTTGATGGAGGTAAAACCCTACGTCTTGCTCGATTAATATTGATGATATGGGTAGTACAAGAGTAGGTCTACCACGAGATCAAGGAGGATAAACCCTAGAAGCTAGCCTATGGTATGATTGTTGTATGATGAAGTTGTCCTACGGACTAAAACCCTCCGGTTTATATAGACACAGGAGAGGGTAAGGGTTACACAAAGTCGGTTACAATGGTAGGAGATCTTGAATATCCGCATCGCCAAGCTTGCCTTCCACGCAAGGAAAGTCCCATCCGGACACGGGATGAAGTCTTCAATCTTGTATCTTCATAGTCCTGGAGTCCGGCCGAAGGTATAGTCCGGCAACCCGAACACCCCCTAATCCAGGACTCCCTCAGTAGCCCCTGAACCAGGCTTCAATGACGACGAGTCTGGCGCGCAGATTGTCTTCGGCATTGCAAGGCGGGTTCCTCCTCCAAATTCTTCATAAAAGTTTGTAAACACCAAGAGTAGTGTCCGGCTATGCAAAATAAGTTTCCACGTATTGCCACAGAGAGAATAATATTAACACAAATCTAATCTGCTGACGTATTCCGTAGCGTGACATCGCACTACGGCCAAGCCTTTATCCGAATCGTTCTCATTGTTCCACCTCAGCGTGTTTCGCGAAGCGGTTTCCTTGGCACGTCTTGTCAAAGCAGAGATCGTGTACCCTTTATTTACGGGATTCTCATTAATACGGACGTGGGTAACCCAATCGTGCCTGTTAGCACGTCTTCTCAATTAAAGGCGAGTCCCAAACGGTTACGGGGAGGGCTCCTGGTATTCAACCTCTTATAAAGAGACCAGGGCCTTACTCCTTTCCCCAATCTCAAAACAAGTTCGCCCATCACCTCGAGCTCCAACACCCTAAGCTCCAGATTCCAGGCGCTTCGGACCTTCGACAATGTCCGGTTCCGACCTTCAAGGCCGATGGATGCCTTCCTCCGTCACGGAGGAGGACGTGCTAAAGTTGAGAGAGGCTAAGTTCTTGACCGCCGAAAATTCGCATAGGTTGCCTACTCAAAGGTAGGCTATCCCCAGTCCCCAGCCCTGTGAGAGCGTAGTGTTCATGTCTCACTTCCTTCGGGGTTTGGGCTTCCCGATGGATCCCTTCATGAGGGGGCTGATGTTCTATTATGGGTTGGAATTTCATGACTTAGCTCCGGAGTCCATCCTCCACATTTCCTCATTCATCGTTGTGTGTGAAGCGTTCCTCCGTGTTACTCCTCACTTCGGATTATGGCTCAAGACTTTTGGAGTGGAGCCGAGGATGATCGAGGGATGGCATGCAGAGTGCGGAGGCGCTGTCATAAGCAAGAATGCTGATGCTCCATGGCCCGAGGGATCCTTTCAAGAGGAGCTCGGCTTGTGGCAACGAGAGTGGTTCTATATCACCGCTCCTAGGAGCGCCAAGTGGGCGGCGCCTCCTGCCTTTCGCTCGGGTCCCCCACCACGGCTAGCGTCATGGGTCAACAAAGGATTAGATTGGGGGTTATACAAAGACGTGCCCTTGTTGCAGGGCCGCATCAGGGATCTCTTAGAAAGAGACCTCAACCTGGTCAAGGTGACGTAGGTCATGCTGATTCGCCGAACACTGCCCGGAAAACGTCGCTCCCTTCGTCTGTGGGAGTTTAATCCAAAGGGACCACGAGGTCTCCAGCATTTTATGGGCGCAACGCCCGCGGAGATGTATAAAATGTTCTTCGGATCACAAGCAATGTGTCCGGATTTGACCGAGGACGCAGGTTTAAGCTGCAATCGCCCGGATACTCAAGTAAGTAACCTTGTGCCCGGACTCTCTATCCGTAAAATCATCATAAATTCGCCCCTAGAAGAGCTGTCCTTTTAAACAGGAGTGGATAGTGAAGGCAAAGCTGATCAGGTGTCCGGCTCCCCTTCCTGAGACCAGGCTAGATCCCGTGCTAGTCAGGATGTTGAAGATCGTGCCTTTGGAGGGAAGTGATGGGGAGGACAAGGAAACTATGGCCTCCTCGAAGGAGGCTGCTCCGAAGGGAGGAAATGACAATTCCTCTCCTAAGGGGAAGAGGAGGGCCGCCTCTGACGACCCGGAGACCATGACCTCAAAGCGGGGGAAAAAGTCCTTGTCGGAGGGTCTGACGCCGGGGAGATCCTCGGCCGAACTACGCCCTCAAAGGGATCAGCCCTCCAGCGAGCCGTAAGTAGAGAAAGATTTTCCTTTAGAGGAATGAGAGAAATCCTTGCTTTTTATCTGAGAAGATTAACCGAAATTTTACTTTGTTGCTCGGACCTCAACCCTTCTCAGCAGAGCTCGTCTACGGGGGATCTTCTTTCGGAGATGATGGAGAGTGGAATTCCTCCCCCTACCGTACCGCCTGGCGAGGCGGGCGACCCTGAGGTGTCGTCACGGAGGGTTTCTCCGAATCCGGTAGGGGTGGAAGGTAGCCATGTGGCCCCCCAAGGTTCTCTGCGTCCGGCCTTCGATGGAGGTCATAGGACGAGTCCGGCACCGTCCGGTGCGCGGTCGGAGGAGTTGATGATTCGGCTGGGGCGAGCTTCTATCTTAGAGGAGCACCGTGCATTGATGGGTTCGGTGATTGGAAGGATTTCGTCCGCGGAAAGCGGATTACATGAGGCCGTCAGAAGTTTGCTGATGGGTTTTGAGGTACGTTTGATAATGTACTTCTTTGTCAGTTGCGCATAAACAAGATGCGCCCTGTGTAGATAGTAGCCCCTAAGACTCTGTGCGTTGTCAAAATTGACGGCGTGCAGAGGATCATAACCCCAGGTCTAAAATCTCGCCTTTGTATACAGGTGGCGAAGTGTCCGGAATCGAGCCGAACTGATGATTTTGCCGAACTAAAGCAGCAACTTGACGTGGCAGATGCCGACATCGCACTCGTCAACAAGCGGCTTGATGAGGCTGAAGGTATGCAATTCCTCGGGCAGCGTTTGCTAAGAGGAGCGTTATGCCAGTATCTTACAATGTGTGTGCTTAACGCAGATGATGTGGCCGCCGTGGAGAGTCTCCGGGCGGAACTTGCTCGAGCTAAGGAAAAAGCCAGGAAAAGTGATGCGGCTGCCGAGAAGGCCCTTGAAGAGCTGAGAGCCGAACAGGCTGCTCACTGCCGGAGCAAGAAGGAGGTGGCCGAGATGGCCGTGAAGTTAAAAAGTGCTGCTGACCGTTGCAAGTTTCTTCAGAAAGAAGACCGGGCGAGACAGACCGACTTAGAGAAGGCCGTTGCTGATGCCAAGGATGCTCGCTCTGCGATGAGAGCTATGAAGGAGGAGCTGCGTCTGGCCGGACAAATTGCGGCTGGAAAGCCCTTTATGCTGCGGAGGAAGTTTTGTGATCCGAAGTTTTCTCCGTTGGACCGAACACTTTCGAGATCAAGAAGATCGCGAAGTGGAAAGGCTTTTCTGGTCGCAGTTTCACAATCCAGAGCGTCCGCTGGCAGTGGACGATCGTCTGGCTCAATGGGCCGAACTGAATAGATTGTCCGGACTCGCCATGAAGTACGTCATGGGTCATCTATGGCCGGGGAGATTGGAGCCGAAGAGTTATTTTAGCTTGGTGCAGCAATTCCTTGGCGCGGTGCCACGTATCAATGTGATTTAGCGGTCAGCATGCATAGAGGGCGCACGGATGGCTCTTGCCCGTGTCAAGACATACTGGGCAGAGATGGAGACCACCGTTGTTGCATCCCGAGATTCGGACAAAAGCCGAGTACCCTCCGAGCACTATTTTCAGGAAGTCCTTGAAGGCGCTCGTGTAATAGAGGCGCAGTGCTCGAAGGATGCTATGTTCTGATAGCATATGTAATTATAAAGCAATATTTTGATGAATTGTAGTAGCCTTTTATACTTGTGCCTGCAAGTATTTGGGACACCTCCTGTGTGGCCATTTTAAGATATATATACAAAATCTGAAAGATTGCAGTCGTTGGCTTCAGCCCCCACGCACATAGTGCGGGGGTGCTCGCAGAAGGCGTATTTTCACACTTAATCCAACGTCTTGGTTCTACAAAGGAGGTGATAGCGCAGTGAGCTAGGCAACCGGACTATAATGCTTTAACACTTTCACTTAGCCATAGGAGCTTGACAATGGGACTATTTAGGTAGCCCCTGGTGGCGACTGCGCTCGCCCGAATTCGGGGCGCGTATGTGCCTGGCCGGGAAACGGCCCTTTGTTAATGCGGAGGAATCCTACAGATTCCTGAGAGTCATCGAGTGGTTGACCAGTCTCACGCCATATCATGACTGTCGGTTTTCGGCTTTCTCTACTGAGGTGCTCGCCTGGCCGAACCAGGGCACAATCGTAGTAGTTCTCCTGGTGCCGCCTTAGCCGATAGAGTGGAACGTAAGGCGGCTGAACACAGGAGCCGGGCAACCCAACATTTGACCAAAATCATGACTCAGAGCTGATGCATATAAGGCCAAACTCGCGATGCCGAACACTCCCTAAGGTATTCGGTCTTTGAGAGAGCGGGCGAGGTAACGCCTGAGGTATAAGCCCCTAGTGTCCAGGTACGCGCAAGAATTCTGACGTGGCCACATGCCAAGATGCCAGCCTCCTCCTTGGTCATAGAACCAGGGGATGTGTATCAACAAGAGACAGTAAAAAAGGTTTACGCAGGGTCTTAATCTGAAAAGAATCCTTGTAATGGGTCCCTACTGCATGTCTGCGCCTGTGTCTCCGTTGTGCCATATCCTGGACGGGCGCGGCACAATGTTCATCTGTAAAAAGAGAGCAACTAAGTTGAAAAAGGGGCGTGTCGAACAAAAAGTTATATGAAATAACAAAGTGTAAAGTAAAATAAGAAAAATTGAGCTTTATTGTCTCTTATTTTATACGTGTGAAGCCCCTAGTGCAGGGGTATATGGCCACTAAGCCTTTATCAAGGATACATTTGTGCCGGACTCATGTATCCGTGTCCGTGGTCTTAATGACCTGTTCCGATGTTCTGGCTGGTGAAGCCGTTGTATTGTGGGGCTGTTAAAGCGGCCGTACAATCCTCCGCTTGGTGGAGGTGTTCTCACTGCTTCCCCTTTAAGGAGATGATGCCGCGTGGACCGGGCATCTTAAGCGTAAGAGATGCATAATGCGGCATTGCGTTAAAGCGGGCGAAAGCTTCGCGTCCCAGTAGTGCTTGGTACCGACTTGAGAATGGGACGATGTGGAAAGTCAGCTTTTCGCGACGGAAGTTATCGGCAGAGCCGAAAATAACCTCGAGCCGGAGAAAACCCATGCAATGGGTGTCCGGACCTGGTGTTACCCCTTGAAAGGAGGTTTTGCTGTGGCGAATTCTTTTTGGGTCAATCCCCATGGGGCGGATTGAGTCCTGATATATCAGGTTGAGTCCGCTGCCACCTTCCATAAGGACATTTGAAAACTGGAGTCCGCCAATTATTGGATCGAGTACCAAAGCAGTCCATCCTGGGTTCCTGATACTTCTAGAGTAATCCAGATGATCGAAGATGATTGGTTTTGACAACCAGTGGCGGGATTCCTTTGGGATAGGCCGTGGGGCGTGTACCTTTGTGGGCGCTGCACGTTTTGTTATATGGAGTAAGTTTACTGTTTTTACTTGTTGTGGAAAATTCTTTTGTTTCCTGGTACTCTACTTTTGGGGTTCGTCCTCGTCTTCGCTTGGTGTGTCGAGCCCCTTGTGTTCGGCGTTGAGTCTGCCGGATTGTTTGAAAACCCAACAATCTCTGTGGGTATGGTTAGCAGGCTTTCCGGGAGTGCTGTGTATTTGACATATCCTATCCAAGATTTTGTTTAGGTTGGATAGGTCGTCCCTGTTATCTTGGAGGGGCGGATTTTTCTGATTCTGTCATGAGCTATTGAATCCGGCGTTGCCTGCTGTGCTCTTCGAACTTTTTTCCTTAGTCCGGCGACGGTCCTTATTGCGTCGCGGTTTTCCATTTCCATCCCTAGTTTCGGATGTACTTGGGTCACTGGTGCTGCATCTTGCCAACCAGCTGTCCTCTCCTGCGCAAAAACGGGTCATGAGGCTTGTTAGTGCGGCCATTGTTCTTGGCTTTTCTTGGCCGAGGTGTCTGGCGAGCCATTCGTCTCGGACATTATGCCTGAAAGCCGCTAAGGCTTCAGCGTCTGGACAGTCGACTATCTGATTCTTTTTAGTAAGAAATCTATTCCATAATTGCCGAGCTGACTCTCCGGGCTGTTGAGTTATGTGACTAAGATCGTTTGCATCCAGAGGGCGGACATAGGTTCCTTGAAAATTTGCTCGGAAAGCGTCCTCGAGCTCTTCCCAGCTTCCGATTGTGTTTTCAGGAAGGATTTTGAGCCAATGCCGGGCTGGCCCTTTAAGCTTGAGGGGTAAGTATTTTATGGCATGGAGGTCGTCTCCTCTAGCCATATGTATGTGGAGGATATAATCCTCGATCCAGACTCCGGGGTCTGTTGTTCCATCATATGCCTCTATGTTTACGGGTTTGAATCCCACTGGAAATTCATAATCCAGGACCTCATCGGTGAAACATAGGGGGTGTGCAACACCCCTGTATTTGGGTGTGCCGGATTCTGATAATGGCTTTATTGCATTGCTTATGAGAGCTTGCTTTCTTGGCCCATACATGGACCTGGCTGGGCCATGGTGCGAATCTTTAGGTGGGTCGCATGCTGGCTTAAGTGCGGCGCTGCTTGCCGCTTTATGCTGGCCATGGGGTCGTCTATCCGACGGTATGGCTTTCTCACTTTTGGAATGCGAGGGCTCCGAGGCTTCCTCGTCGAATTCAGGCAGTAGCTTTCTCTTCGGATAGCTTTTAGTGCGGCGACTGTCGCCGTATTTATCCGCGGTGTTGATTACTTTGCTCCATCTGATCCTGAGTGCATCTTCCGCAGTTTTTAGCTTCCGCTTCTGCTTTTTCAGGCTGCATGCTGTTGCAATGAGCCGTTTGTGGAGGTTCTTCTGCTTTGTGGGCTTGTCCGGCGTAGGCTC
>NC_041382.1:261041167-261052644 GCF_002162155.2 Triticum dicoccoides | reverse complement strand
CGGGTTGTCCTATTGGGATGGTTGCTCTAAGGCATGTTCGTCGTCTACCGGCTCATCCTGCTCTATGGCTGGGTCTTTATCGAGGCGGGGCTTGGGTCGGCGTTTGTGCCGACCCTTTGATTGTTTTTTGAGAGATCGATCCCTCTTTCCATCCCCGTTTTCCTCGTTGTTGCTTCCTTTAGGGGTATCCACCATGTACACATTGTGAGATGAGGTGGCTCTCTGATGCCCTATAGGCATTGGTTCTTGGTTGTCTCCTGCATCATCGTCCATACCGTCGATGTCTTCGGAGTCGAAGTCGAGCATGTCGGCTAAGTCGTCGACAGTGGCTACGAAGTGGGTGGTGGGTGGGTTTTGAAATTCTTCATCATCCGAATCCCATTCTTGCTGACTGTAGTCCGGCCAGGGCTCTCCTGATAAAGAGAGAGACTTTAGCGAATTCAGGATGTCGCCAAAGTGCGAGTGCTGAAAGATGTCTGCGGCGGTGAACTCCATTATCGGTGCCCAATCGGATTCGATCGGCAGGGGCGCGGGGGGCTCGGAGTTCGGAGAGGAATCCGGCTCCTCGGAGTCATGGGCCATGCGGAGTGCGGGGCTGGAGTTCGGCCCGATCGCCTCTGAGATCGCAGCCCCTAAGGCAGCGTTCAACCACTGATCCTCGACCAGCGCAGTAGGCTCTGAAACAATGGTCGGAACCGACGCGTGTGCAACCTCCAAGGCGCTTTTCAGTGGTAGAGCTATATCGTGCCCATCGAGACAGTGCAGCGTGCTTGGCTGTGGCTCGAATCCGTTGAAGATCAAGTCCCCGCAGATGTCGGCCGTGTACTTTAGGCTTCCAAACCTGACCTGATGGCCAGGGGCGTAGCTTTCGGTCTGCTCAAGGTGGCCAAGCGAATTGGCCCGCAGTGCGAAGCCGCCGAAGGCGAAGATCTGTCTGGGGAGAAGAGTCTCACCCTAGACTGCATCGTTGTTGATGATCGAAGGATCCATCGGGCCTAAAAGTGACGACACAGAGGAACTCTCAATGAAAGCACCAATGTCGGTGTCAAAACCGGCGGATCTCGGGTAGGGGGTCCCGAACTATGCGTCTAGGCGGATGGTAACAGGAGACAAGGGACACAATGTTTTACCCAGGTTCGGGCCCTCTTGATGGAGGTAAAACCCTACGTCCTGCTCGATTAATATTGATGATATGGGTAGTACAAGAGTAGATCTACCACGAGATCAAGGAGGCTAAACCCTATAAGCTAGCCTATGGTATGATTGTTGTATGATGAAGTTGTCCTACAGACTAAAACCCTCCGGTTTATATAGACACGGAGAGGGTTAGGGTTACACAAAGTCGGTTACAATGGTAGGAGATCTTGAATATCCGCATCGCCAAGCTTGCCTTCCACGCCAAGGAATGTCCCATCCGGACATGGGACGAAATCTTCAATCTTGTATCTTCATAGTCCCGGAGTCTGGCCAAAGGTATAGTCCGGCTACCCGAACACCCCCTAATCCAGGACTCCCTCAGTTGCTCATGAAATGTCACTCAAGGACAAAGAGGAGCTCCACAACAAGTCTAGTTGTGATTATAAGGCTTCAAGTGATGCTCCACCAACTTGAAGTGACAAGCTAGTGTCTGTCGGTGCAAAAAACCTTCACGTATGTTGCTCGGATTATACACAGGCACGATGACAAGGATACAACTTTTTCGGCATTCTGGGAACGAGGATCCCTAGACTTGCCTGCCTACGGCCCGCGGCATGGCTAAGCCAGCAGGTTGTACGCCCATCTTCAGCAACAAAGCATCCAAGACCATCGCGAGGGTCCAAGCCTCGAAAGGCGAACGACGCAAGACCTCCTCCCGAGCGCATTAGTTAGGTAGGCTCACGAGGAATGGAGATATCAAGGCGAGGCGAACCTCACGAGGCTCTCGTGACATGAGCCATGTCGATCGACACCAGGCAGGCGCTAGGCGGGCGCCAGCGCGCGCAGCGTCCTTGTTTCCCCTTTGGTGCAAAGGAGGCAAGCGCAGGCGTAGAGTACCGAGGCCTCAGGCAAATGTTTCCATTTCGTTGCAACAAGACCAAGACCATGGACTGCAAGACGGAGGTCATCGTGTTGCCCAAGACAGCGTCACGACCAGAGTTTTGGGCAGGCGAAGCCTAATTTTGTCAGGATGGCTCGTACTAGCTGTCCCCCTTCAAATTAGCCCGCCATTGTTGGCTCCCTTCCCACTCGATATTTGGGAAGAGGACTAGGGCCTCTATAAATAGGACTAGCCACTACCATACTAGAGAGGAAGAGATCGGGTAGAGATCTCATCAGACCCAGAGACACACCACAAGTTCATACACACAAGAACACCTCAACCTGAGGAGGCTGTTCTTCCCCTTGTTCTATTCTTCATCAGCCCAAGAGGCAATCCACCACCACCACACTAGAGTAGGGCATTACACCACAATGGTGGCCCAAACCAGTATAAACCCCGTGTCTTTCTGTGTTGTGAGTTTGTCGAGTTCGTCCGCAGGATCTTAGCGAGCTAGAGCGTAGATCGGTAGGAGGGAAAGACTTCATGCGCACCCCAGTGTTCGAACCGTAAGGGTTAGCCGGAGCCCCATATCCGACATTTGGCGCGCCAGGTAGGGATTCGCCGTAGCTTCCTTTCCGTTAGTTCGTCGCTCCGTCGTCTCCATGTCGGACGCTCGCCATGCTTGAACTGAGCATTGGGCTGCCCTCGCCGCCCGCGTTGCTCAGACGGCTCCCGTCGGCGGGCCGCCTCGTCGTTCTCCGTCTCCTGCCGCCAACGCTGCCACCAGCCCGGTGGGGAACGAGCAGCAGGCGTCCTCGCAGCATCCTTCAGTGCGGCAGGAGGGCCTTACCGCTACTCCATCACTCACCCCTGCTGGTTCTTCGTCTCACGTGCACCATGCTCCCATGGAGTCATGGGTCGCGCTCATCACGGCAAACAAGCTCCTGTGTTACCGCCTCGTCGACAACCTCTATGAGGAGTGGCTCGACCGCGTCGCCGAGCTCGTCCGTGCCGCAGGGGGCTCTCCGATGCCGTCCCACTCTCTGCCTCCCCCTCAACCAGCCGCGTGCGACGGGGCTCATGGCGTGCCTCCACCGCCTCGACCCCAAGATGGAGCCTTGGCACCAAGGCGCGTGCCTCCACGGCGTGATCCACCGTGCCCGGCGCCCGCGCGTGAAGAAAGAAGCTGCCAAGAAACCCCGCGGCCGTGAGAAGATGCACCGGCGCTCCCCGCGCCACCTCATGAAGACCGCGTGCCGCCTGCAGTGGCGCGGCGTGGACCTCGCCAAGACCAAGTTCCGCCTCAGAAGCGGGCCCCGGCAACCACGGCTGGCTGCCGTGCCTTCACCCCCAAGCTTCCTAGCGTAGCCTGGCCAGGCAAGTTCAAGCCAGATCTGCCTCCTCGATAAGACGGCACCGCCGACCCCGCAAAGTTCTTGCATTTCTATGAGTTGATCATCGAAGCGGCCAGCCGCGTCGAAAAAGTCATGGCGAACTAGTTTCCCATGACTCTCAAGGATGGGGCCCGCTCCTGGCTCCTGAACCTGCAGCACTGCTTGATCTCCTCTTGGGACAAGATGCGCGACCGCTTCGTCGCCAACTTCCAGGGCACTCGCAACCGCCCACCGGCCACGGGTGATCTACGCCGCATCAAACAACAGCCAGGAGAGACCCTCCAGAAGTATGTCCAGCGCTTCAACAGCACCCGCCTCAAGATACCCAAGGTCACAGACGAAGCCATCATCTCCGCATTCTCAGATGGCGTCCGTGACGTCAAGATGAAGGAAGAGCTGGCTATCCACGAGGAGCTTAGCACATCTCAGGAGCTGTTCAACCTGGCGACAAAGTGCACAAGAGCTGAGGAGGGGCACCTCTCTCTCCTTGAACTGCCAGCTGCAGGAGTGGAGGAGAAGAAGGCCAAAGCCAAGGACGTGAAGCGCAAAGAGGCAGTGTGCTCGCAGTGGAGCCTGAAACCAAGCGAGGCAGAGATCAGCCCGAGTCATCCAAGAACGGCTGTCCGTTCTGCGCGTTCCACAACCTGAACACCCACAACACCAGCGACTGTGAAGAGCTCAGGGCCATACGGGAAGGACGCTTCGGTTGACGCCCCAAGTGCAACGACCGGTGCTACGACCGTGGAGGAGGACGTGGAGGCAAACGCTGGGATGACCATGGCCCGCGCCAGGAGTGGCGTGACCGGCCTCGTGAGGACCGCTGGCAGGACCAACCTCGCGAGGGCGCTTGGAGGGACCCACCTCGTGAGGATCGCCCCCAGGGCAACGCCGGTCTTCCCCCATTGCCGCCACCAAGAAGGAACGACGACCACCACCAGGACGAGGGGGCTGGGGGCTTCCGGGAGCCGCATGCGATCGCTTGAATCTTGGGTGGTGCTCAGGCCCCAGCCTCTCAGTGCATCTTCAAACAGTTCGCTCGCGAGGTGAACACGGCGCTCCCCAAGCTCGAGGCCACGTGCCCCGCAGGTGGTCCCAATGCGCCATCACCTTCAACTCGGCGGATCAGCTCAAGTGTGCAGCCACCGCTGGCACACTCCCTATGTTGTGCTCCCCAGTCATCAGCAATGTGCAAGTCACCAAGACTCTCATCGATGGAGGCACAGCGCTCAATGTCCTACCCGTCGACACATTCGACAACCTCCAAGTGCCCTATGAGCAGCTCCAGCCAACCAAGCCTTTCTCTGGAGTGACTGACTGTTCCACCACACCGATAGGGCAAGTCCACCGGCTTGTCACCTTCGGGGAGCGCATGAACTGCCGCACCGAGCTCATCGACTTCAACGCCGTGCACATCCGCCTGCCGTACAATGCCATCCTTGGGTATCTAGCCCTGGCCAAGTTCATGGTAGTCACTCACCACGGCTATAACGTTCTCAAGATGCTGGGAAGCGGGGGAATCATCACGGTCCCATGTGAAGAAAGGGATGCGGTGCGCTCCCTTGAGCGCGCTTTCCAAGCCATAGCAATCGATAACCCTGACAACAGAAGTGAAGGCCCTCCGGAGACCATCCCCAAGAAGAAGCTGCCGTGCCGCGCAGGACCCCAAGAAGATGGCGTCGCGTCAGGAGCCTCATCAGGATCGGCACCCACTCCAGGGGCGCCTCCCTCCACCGCATAGGAAAGCACGCCCGGCACCCTCCTCGGGCAGGGCTTGGGGGCTCTCTTCTAGTGAGCCTCAAACCTTGCCAACCTCACGAGGGAGGCGCTTGGGCACCACTTGGAAGCGTGCTTCACGGCACGCTTTCCTCAGGAGAGCACATGGCAAGGAGTGCCCACCACCCAGGAGTTCATCAACAAGGCCACCCAAGAGCTACAAGACGCAATAGCCATGCGCAGTGACAGCCGCTCACGGAGTGTGGCTCACCATCCAGGCGAGGGTGTTGAGCTGCGCGCCTGGGTCGACATCCCAGGGCTCAACAGGGCCGCATCTCAGGAACGCTTCTGGCCATCACGTGCGGGCCGCTGTGAGGGTCCACCACACAGCCACGTTCGCATGCCCTTCGGCTTGCCGAGCGTGGCGTCGGCCTATCAGCGCAGCGTGCGGCAAGTCTTAGCGGCTCAGGAGGCTAGGTTCCATGCTGTTCTGGAAGAGATGGCGACAGTCTTCAGGGAACCTCCTGAGCCCCCAGAGGCTCCCTAGGCTCAGGGTCCCGGTGGCTCATGAGGAGTCATTCCTTCAACGTGTGGCTTCTGCTGCACCAACTCTACTTCGTCTACAGAACCAGGTGACATCTTCCAAGTTCACTTAAGCTGGGAGCGCCCCCTAGGCTGCATTATTCCCAGGCCACATTGGTCCGTCCCTGTGGCATATATCCCTTTTGATGATGTCTCTAGCTTACCTTGTTGGGGGCGCCCCTCGGGCTGCATCATCCCCATGCCGCTTGGGCCAGACCCAGTGGCATGTATCTCCTGCATTTATCCAAGTCGATCTGCTCTTCATGTTTAACCCGCCAACTGCTATCACCTGCTCGATCATCGCCTCCCTCGGGGCCACTACACAGGCACGACGCGGGTGCATGGGTCCGTCCCTGCCACGACCGACAAATCTAAGTGGTCGAGCTCTGACTCGCGGCACGTGCCGTGAACGTCACCTCACCAGGCCCTCAGTGCCTTCGCTTCATTCGGACCAACTAGCGGCAGGCAGGCGGCAGTAATGGCAAACCATGTTTCTTCTTGTGCCCGTCCACAGGAACCCTGCGGGAAGGATAGCAGGAAGCACCATGATTATCCTTTTCTCTCGTGTGATTTGCTTGCGCGTTAAAAGAGGGGCTACTAAACATTGCAACTCAGGAGCTCTTACTGGCTCTCCAGCCCTCACCCCTGGCCTTGACCACGGCATCGTGACCTGGCATACCAGTGGCGGCTGAGCTCACTCGAGGGCCAGGACCTGAGGACGTAGAGCATTAAGAAGAGGTCGGGAGAAGGAAAACTCGCAAGGACCGGTGTAGCTATGTCGTGTAAGTTGGCGTGTAGCCCTAGCGCAACACCAGGAATCACCGCGAAGTCAGCAAGATAAGTCTCGCCCTCGGACCGGCTAAATATTTGGGCCTAGTAGCCACTCAACCATGATGCAACCCCGTTGCGGCCAAGTCATCTTCCTTTCTTTCCTTACCATGGCCGCTTGGGCGCTAAGGGGGACATCCTGAGCATCGCACCTCAGGGGCTCTTATTGGACCTCGGGCCGCGCACCTCCTGGCCTTGACCACGGCATCACGACTTGGCATACTAGTGACGGCTGTAGCCACCTTGGGACCGGGACCCATCAGTGTAGAGCAACAAGCTATCGCGAGGAAAGAAAGGGGGGACCGAGCCTTAAGGGGACACGCGCTCATCAAATCTTCATAACAAGGAAGATAAGTACAGAGGCATTGCAGATCCTTACATGCCCCCACGGGGTAATTCATGATTCTTCGCAGGAAACAAAACTCATGCTAAGGGGCATCCTATCTACATCCTCCCGTGGCGGACGCCATCATCAATAGTGGGCCAATGGAGGCCGGCACCAACCCCATCCATATCAGCGGCGGCCGGATGCCGCAACCCTGCTCCGAGGACGGCGAGAGCTCGGGGGGACGTCGCTGTCGTCGCTCATCTCCGCAGTCTCGTAGAGCTCAGGAGAACTGCTGGACTCCCAAGGGCTGCTGCTGCTGGAGTGGACGCGAGCAGAGCGCTCATCAGCTTCGAGATCTTCTCCGGAGTAGGACTCCAGGCGACGGCCCTCGGCGTCGAAGACCTTGAAGAAAAGCGTGGAGGCGCCATCGTACTCGAAGTGGATCGCGAGGGCGCCCCTCGCACGATAGACCCGTGCGACCTCGCCCCAGCTGCGAGTCATGAAGATCTTGCTAGTGGGGACCGCTTCGATATTCCCTCCGATCACCGGAGCGCTGCAATCGGCATGCTACAGCCCGAGCTCAAGAGGCCCCCTCGGCGGCATTATGTCGGAGAAGAACCGTGGGCGGATCCAGGAGCTCGGAGGCGTCGGCGCCCATAGCACCAACTCGCCCGAGGAGTCCGCGGAGTGGACGACACGCGTCGGCGTGGCGCGGCGACCCCGGATGTGGCGTGGGTGGCGCTGCTCGTCACTTCGTCCTCCCGAGCCCTCGGCTTGGGCGTACAGGGGTATCGGGTACCCCGGTGGAGGCCGCTTGCACAAAGGCCTCGACACCACCTACATCGCCGCTTCGTCACGGTGATGGATCGACCTCTTCTTCGGCGGGAGCGGCTCCGGGACTTCTTGGGGTGCTTTCGCCTTCTCTTCGGCGGAGAACCTTCTGATAGGCGCCATTGAAGCAAGCAGTAGAGCAAGGAGGAAGAAGCAAGCAAGCGAGGAAGAGATGGGCAACGGGGGCTCCGCCCCCTCCCCATTTATAGCAAGAGAAGGCCAACCGGCGTCTCCCACGATCGCAGGTAATGATGGTTTCCCTTGCATGTCGCAGGGACTTGTCAAATTGTGTAGTCGCCGAGGTAGCGTGGGGAAGCGTAGACGCCCACGTCCAATCAACCGCCACGTGTCAATCGAGGCTGCATGCTTTTGGGCCCCGCGGTGCTCCAAACTAGACCCTTGGCTTCGCTGGGCCCGCATGCACCTTGGGCCCGGTGGCTACTGTCGGCGTTCTGGGAACAGGGGTCCCCAGACTTGCCTGCCTGCGGCCCGCGGTGTGGCCGAGTTAGCAGGCCGTACGACCCATCTTCATCAACAAAGCATCCAAGACCCTCGTGAGGGTCCAAGCCTCGCGAGGCTGACGATGCAAGACCTCCTCCCGAGCGGCCTAGTCAGGTAGGCTCGCGAGGAGCGGATATATCAAGGCGAGGCGAACCTCACGAGGCTCTCGTGACGTGAGCCATGATGATCGACACCAGGCGGGCGCCAGCGCGCGCAGCGTCCTTCTTTCCCCTTTGGTGCAAAGGAGGCAAGCGTAGCCGCAGAGTACCGAGGCCTCAGGCAAAGGTTGCCATTTCGGTGCAACAAGACCAAGACCATGGACTGCAAGACGGAGGTCATCGTGGAGCCCAAGACAGCGTCACCACCAGAGCTTTGGGCAGGCGAAGACTACTTTTGTCAGGATGGCTCTTACTAGCTGCCCCCTTCGAATTAGCCCACCATTGTTAGCTCCCTTCCCACTCGATATTTGGGAAGAGGATTATGGACTCTATAAATAGGACTAGCCACCACCATAGTAGAGAGGGAGTGATCGGGTAGAGATCTCATCAGACCCAGAGACACACCACAAGTTCCTACGCGCAAGAACACCTCAACCTCAGGAGGCTGTTCTTCCCCTTGTAATGTTCTTCATCATCCCAAGAGGCAATCCACCACCACCACACTAGAGTAGGGTATTACACCACAACGGTGGCCCGAACCAGTATAAACCCCGTGTCTTTCTGTGTTGTGAGTTCGTCGAGTTCGTATGCAAGATCTTAGCGAGCTAGAGCGTAGATCTGTAGGAGGGAAAGACTTCGCGTGCACCCCAGTGTTAGAACCTTAAGGGTTAGCCGGAGCCCCACATCCGACAAACTTCACCAAGCATTCAAGCTAGAGAAGCATCTCTTTGAGAGATCAAAGGGCGGATCAAGAAGACCAAGACAAGCCAAAGTAACAAGATATCACTTTGGGAAAGCCTCCCTTGCCGGGCAGGAGAGCATGGTCAGGTTGTGGCCGCCCCGAAGACAAGTCCAAGGTTTCCCCGACAGGCTTGCCGGGGCCGCCAAGGACAAATCAACCCGACAAGGCTCACCGCTCCACCGCACAGCGACGCCAATCACCTATCAATGCGGTGTCGAGCCCCCGAGTAGATTAAATGGCTTCTAGTAAGCACGTGGCAGCCATTTGGACGGAAGATTACCTCTATACACTAGTACAACGAGGTGCTATTCAAACAGTTTTTAACCCCTTTCCGCAATGGCATTTGGAACCGTCGCCTAGTGAGTGACAGCGATAGGGGGGTCCTCCCCACACGACACAGAAATCGTCGGGGATATGGCCCTCCTGGCACACACGCTCGGCAAAATGAGTTTCTACGCGACCGACGAGCTCTCAAATACGGAAATACGTACAGTAGAGCTAAAAATACAATTATACAGGCGAAATTGTTTCCGGTCGCAAGTACATCCCACACAGTCGGTCCTAGCTAAAGATGAAGCAGGATGCCCAGAGAACAAGTCCCCTATCCTGGCACAAGGCCTAGATGCGGAAAATGGATGAACCTCACCTCAGGTTCGCGGCCAAGAGCATGTACACATGCTACGAGATGCACAGGAGGATCGTTGACATGAGGAAGTGCCTCGTTACCCAAATCGATGAGCCCGGATCGAGCCACAAGCAGAGCAAGCGTCACAAGAAGTAGATGATGATCAGATGATCGTTTATGCTAGTTAATCATGCATGTAATATATAGTTTACTTTATTGGTGTGTGGAAATGTCATGTGTGTAGTAGGCACCTATGTAATTATGCATGTACTAGTTTACTTTGGTGTGTGCAATAGTAGCCACCTATGTAACTGGATGTTTAATTTGATTATGCAACCATGTCCTTATAAGTGTCTATATAATGTTGTTGTTCTATATGCAATCCCATCGCACAACACACACATCTTATTAGCAGCAACCGTCTGTGTTATTAGCGGTCTTCCCACACATTTCTGATTACGAACTTGTTTGCCGCGTATCACACAAAACTTGTTATATCGAACCGTTTCTATTCTCTTGTCTCAACACAAACAGTTCATCCTAGTGAACCGCATGCCGTATATCACACACACATTTGATCTGCCTGGCCGTTTCTTTTCTGTTTCCTAATCACAAACAGTTCATTCGAGTGAACCATATGCCGTATATCGCACACACCTTCATCTGGTTGCCCGTTTCTTTTGTTCCTCTTTATCGCAAATTGTTAATTGAACTGAACCGTATGCCCTACATCACACACGCAACTAAAATCTAAACCGTGTTTTATGCATCCTCCATCGCAAATGTTTTGCACCTTTTTGACGATTTTTACACCACCATTTGCGATTATTGCATTGCACACAGTTGCATCGAAGGGTCTCTGATCATAGTGTCACGTTAGCAGCATCTTGCAGTAGTGATATGACACCCGTCCTGAGGCGTGCCAAGCAGATAAGAAGAAGATGATTAAGCGGCGCGGCAGGCTTGCCGGGCTGCATCCTCAACACGACACCTAGCAGTGCATTTAATGCATTTTGTCCTAACTACCAGAGTTAGGTATGATAGCACTGTTAGCTATCTAATAGCTAGATAATGACTGTTTTGCCACTGTGGTTACCCCATAGCCTTTAGAAGGAGGGCCATGGCAAACTAGAGAAGGATTCGGACCCTAGCACATTTGTACGCGCGCATAGCTGCTCTCCCCGAGGCGACCTTGGCGGGCTCGAGTGCTGCGTGCCCATCGTGATCCTTCCCTCAATCCACCAAAGCAGCAGTAGGGTCTTACGCTTCTCAGCGGCCAGAACCTAGGTAAAAACCACCCACGTCACCATTGTCGTGCTGCTTCATGGCTTCAACTCTTTGTGCAACGTGACCTTACCCCTTGTCGAACCAGAAGGGGTCAATGGCCCCATAGGTGATCGTGTTCCACCACGACATCTTTGGCGCGCCACGTAGGGGGTCGGGCGCTTGCGCGAATCTAAGGTTGTGAACAGCGCGTCAATCTTCATCATCATCTCCTTCATCGTTAGCCTCATCATCCATGGTGCCCAAGAAGAAGCCCGGCGCAACAGCTCATCCTTGCACTTCAAAAACACCCTCGCACACAGCTGCTGATGCCATAGGAGTAGCGACAGCGTTGGGAGACGCATGTGCCATAGGTGACACAACCAGCGCAGGTGGCGCTGTCGTCGTGCCCCCCATGGCCTAAGTGGGAGCGCAAGATGCCGGGGGAGGGATACATCAACGACACCCCACATCCGTGGTTTGCAGGACGCG
>NC_041382.1:260964642-261041015 GCF_002162155.2 Triticum dicoccoides | reverse complement strand
GTGCATCCGCAATGACAACGCCCACTCTAGTGCGAGTCATGACCCCCTAGCTGTCCTTGTTATGGGTGCGGCTACAGGGCACATGCCTCTCCCGGGGCAGGACAACCAAGATGAAAGGCCGAACGAGGTCGTCGACCCTTAGGAGCACCCTACTCAACATCGAACTGCCGGCTCGCAGCAGTGAGAACGAGGTGCCAGCCCTGCTAGTACTACCAGGAGTCGGGCGACGTCGTAGTCTGCCTTGTCATCAATGCCAAGCACTGCTTTGGAAGCCATGGCGCGGGCCTAAATCCTGCTAACATTCCCGCCAGTAGCTAATCAAATGGATGAATGGAGAGCCAGCATCCAGAGTTTGATCAACTTCCCTGAAGCTGGAATATTCCAGTAGGCGGGGTCACCACAACACCAACGAACAACAACAACAACCCGGACTGCTCGCCGTGTCGAGGGGGCCACGCCAACGATGTAGTCCCCTCCATGGCAGCAGACCCAGGGGAAGCAACAAGGGCAACACGACCAAGAGCTTGACGATGCATCGATGGCCTCTTCCGACCCACGGGCCCGTCGAGATCGGTGGCGGGTCTTGGAAGATCGGCAAAATGAAGATGCAAGAGTGAAAGCGCAACTATCCCTAGGTGGTTTTGGTAATTCCTAACAACATATAGCTCATTGAGCTAATGCCATTTCAAGATTAATATCTCAGGAAAGCTTAATATTTGGCATGGCATGGATGAGAAAAGTGGACCCCTCAAAATGAAAAGGATAAAAGGATTGGCTCAAGACTCAACATTTTCTATTTTAGTGATCCAAGATCACATTGAGTCTACAGCAAAAGCCAATACTATCAAGGAGGGATGAGTTGTTCCTTAATGAGGCTCTTCCTCAGAGTGCTTAGTGATAAGCTCCAAAGCCCTCAACTACTTTCTCACATCCACATATGACCTAAACCAAAAGTCAAACTCGGCCCCACCGATTCTTTCTATCCGGCGCTACCGAGTTCAAATGTCATAGCCACTGCCACAAACCCTAGGCAAATTGGTGTCACCGATAGGGATCTCGATCTCACCGAGATGGGATTGTAATCTCTCTATTTCCCTTCGTAACATTTTGGTCTTACCGAGATGAGCGATCAGTCCCACCGAGATTGCAATGTAAACTCTCTGTTTCCCCTTCATAACATTTCGGTCTCACCGAAATGAGTGATCGGTCCCACCGAGTTTACCTGACCAACTCTCTGGTTAGCTTATTACCAAAATCGGTCTCACCGAGTTTGCGTAATCGTTCTCACCGAGATTATGTTATGCCCTAACCCTAATCAAATCGGTCCTACTGAGTTGCATGTCGGTCCCACCGAAAACCCTAATGGTCACTAGCTTTGCTAAATCGGTCCGACCGAGTTTAACTATTCGGTCCCATCGAGATTGGCAAGTTGTGTGTAATGGTTGGATTTTGTGTGGATGCTATATATACCCCTCCACCACCTCTTCATTCATGGACATAGCCATCAGAACAAACCTACACTTCCAATTACTTTTTCTGAGAGAGAACCACCTATACTTGTGTTGAGGCCAAGATATTCCATTCTTACCATATGAATCTTGATCTCTAGCCTTCCCCAAGTTTCTTTCCACTCAAATCTTCTTTCCACCAAATCCATATCCTGTGTGAGAGAGAGAGAGAGTTGAGTGTTGGGGAGACTATCATTTGAAGCACAAGAGCAAGGAGTTCATCATCAACACACCATTTGTTACTTCTTGGAGAGTGCTGTCTCCTAGATTGGCTAGGTGTCACTTGGGAGCCTCCGACAAGATTGTGGAGTTGAACCAAGGAGTTTGTAAGGGCAAGGAGATCACCTACTTCGTGAAGATCTACCGCTAGTGAGGCAAGTCCTTCGTGGGTGACGACCATGGTGGGGTAGACAAGGTTGCTTCTTCGTGGACCCTTCGTGGGTGGAGCCCTCCGTGGACTCGCGCATCCATTACCCTTCGTGGGTTGAAGTATCCATCAACGTCGATGTACGACAGCACCACCTATTGGAACCACGACAAAAACATCTGTGTCTCCAATTGCGTTTGAATCCTCCAAACCCTTCCCTTTACATTCTTGCAAATTGCATGCTTTACTTTCCGTTGCTCATATACTCTTTGCATGCTTGCTTGAATTGTGTTAAGATTGCTTGACTTGTCCAAAGTTGCTAAAATCTGTCAAGGACTAAAATTGGGAAAAGGATAAGTTTTTATTTGGTCAAGTAGTCTAATCACCCCCCTCTAGACATAATTTCGATCCTATAAGTGGTATTAGAGCTTTGGTCTCCAATTTCTTTGATTTCCATAGCTTTTGGTTGTCATAGCCTTGGTTTCACAACCTAGGAGAGTATGGCGTCTAGCGAGGGAAATTACCACAGTAGAGGTCCTTACTTTGATGGTACAAATTTTGCTAGTTGGAAGCATAAGATGAAAACGCATATTCTTGGACATAACCCCGCCGTATGGGCTATTGTGTGTATTGGCTTGCAAGGTGAATTCTTTGATGGGAGAGAACCGAACCAGGAAGCTACCGCGGAAGAGTTGAAGATGCTGCAATACAATGCTCAAGCTTGTGATATCCTCTTCAACGGATTGTGCCCCGAAGAATTCAACAAAATCAGCTGTCTTGAGAATGCAAAGGAAATTTGGGATACTTTGATTGATATGCACGAAAGTACCGACTCCATCAAGGAATCCAAGTTGGATGTGATTCAAAGTCAGCTTGACAAGTTCAAAATGAAGGATGGTGAAGGTGTCGCTGAAATGTACTCTTGGCTTGCTCTTATCACAAATGGGATCACCGGCTTAGGAAGTGAAGAGATGACCGACAAATTCATCAAGAAGATCCTAAGAGCTTTGGACGGAAAATATGATACCGTATGCACATTGATCCAAATGATGCCCAATTACAAAGATCTCAAGCCAATGGAAGTCATTGGAAGAATTGTTGCTCATGAGATGTCACTCAAGGATAAGGAGGAGCTCCATAACAAGTCAAGTGGTGCTTACAAAGCCTCATGTGAAGCTCCCACATCATCAAGTGAGAAACAAACCATCCATGAAGAATTGAGCCTAATGGTGAAGAACTTCAACAAGTTCTACAAGAGTAGAAGCAAAGAGAGAAGTTCCAAGTCAAGGTCCTATAGTGACAAAAGATCTTCTAGTCGAGAGCGAAACTGCTACAATTGTGGAAGACCCGGACACTATTCCAATGAGTGTACGACACCCTACAAAAGAAAAGAAGATTCTCCAAAAAGAAGAAGTAGAAGAGAAGAATCACCATCAAGAGAGAGAAGGAGTACAGATGATCGTTATGAACGAAGAACATCCCGGAGAAGCAAAGATTCGGAAAGGAAGGACAAGTCATCAAGGAGCTAGACAAAACGAAGACATCAAGCTCACATTGGTGAATGGGTATCCGGCTCCGACTCCGACAATCACTCCGAGAGAATCTATCACTCCGACTCCGAATATACTCAAGATGAAGGTGTTGCCGGTCTACCACTTGTGTCAACCAACTCCTACGACATATTTGATTCACTAAATGAAGGAATTGGAAGGTGCTTCATGGCTAAAGGCCCAAAGGTATCACACCCCGAGTATGTTGATTTCAATAGTGATGAAGATGACTTGTTAGGTGATGATGATTTACTTGTTGACAACTCTAGTGATGAATACTATGATGAAACGTCAATTAATCATGCTAATCAAGATAAAACGAATGACAATGATAAGGAGAATATTTAGTTTCTAACTAAAGAACTAAACACTCTTAAGTTAGCTCATGAAACTATCTTAGGAGATCATCGAGAACTTTTAAGGACTCATGAGAAATTACGTTTTGAAAAGATCAACCTTGAGCAAGAGCATGAGTTCTTAAAGGCATTCAATGATGATCTTCGCAAGAAAAGTTCTTCTTACATTGCCAAGCGTTTACTCTCATCCACTTACATGCCTCAAGTCAAGTCTATTAACAAGAACAAGAAAGATTCTTCCTCTAGTAGTAACACTAATCATGCTAAATCCAATGTTGTTGCTTCCAGTAGTTCTCTTGATTCCACTAATGATATTCTTAGCCAAGTTACACTTGAGCAAGAAAATAGCTTATTGAAGGAAATTATAGAGAAAGGTGTTTACAAGAGCCTTGCAGGGAGTAAGCAATTCAAGGAAATTGTACGCAAGCAAGGAAGACACCGGAAGAACCAAGGTGTTGGTTTTGAACGAAAGTTCAATGCCAATGGAGTTGAGTGGGAAGAAGATCAATACCCAAGACGAAGTTTGTTCCTCAACAAGAGAAGTATGATCCTACTTCGTTCAAGGGGACACAAGCTCAAGATGATCTTCCACCACAAGACCACAAGCAAAAAGGCAAGGATAAGCTTTAAGAGGAAATTGATGCATTTGAAGAAGCACCCAAGGCCTTGGTCAAGTGGGTTCCCAAGACTACATCAAGTTCTACTTCATCAAGTATGACAACAAATCCAAGGATTCCCATCAAGATGATGTGGGTCCTGAAGAAGAAGAACTAGAGATTTCTTGAGGGTGACTCCGCCAACATACTTCACTCTTATCATTTTGGCAAGAACAAGTGCAATCAACTTCCACATCTTGCACTAGTTCAAGGAGTCACAAACCCTCTTGTTGGTAAGACAAGGGACAAGGTAACCTAATGCTTTCATAGACATCATCTTCTGTGTGCATCACTCTATGTCTATGGATATCCTTGTTTGTTCCTTGTGGGACTAACCCGTGTAGGTATTGAAAGTGCAACTCACTCCAAAGGATTGCTCCAAATGATTTACATCAACATTGAACATCCACATCTTCAACACCTAAATGAAGTCATCATCGACAAAACCCAAGGTTAGTTCATCCCTCTAGGGGGGATCTCACATCTAGGGGGAGCTTTACTCTAAAAATTGAGCTAAAGCAACTCTAATGGTGTGAACACAACAACACTTTATGTAAAAGTGGTAACCCCACTTGTGCTTAAACGATGAGTATGACCTATGATCAAATGTTCTCATTTGACTGCTAAGTCAATATACTCATATATAGATAACCTACTCATCGCCAATTGCTTGATAGATGCTAGAATTGGTTGTGCATGCTTTGCCACATATTTCATTTGCCAATTTATTGTGTGAGCATGTTGGTTGCATAATTTACTCATTCGAGGACATCCACTTGTTGTTTTGATTGTTTGGTTTGTTTTTCTTTTCCCAAGTGGATGGACAAGAATGCCTAAGAACCTTCTCTAGCTATCTATGCTTTTCTCGTCTCAAACTCTATTCATGCTACATCACAAAGTTTGATCAAGTCAGATTTGAACCACTCTGTGTGAGGAGCACTCGGAGTCCCCGATTCGTCATAGACTTAAACTTCCAAAACTTCTTTGTGCATTTCGGTCTGACCGATTCATTCATTGCGGTCATACTGAGGTCACTAAGTCGATCTAGGTTTTCAATCTTGGTGCAACCGATTTTAACTTTTCGGTCACACCGAGTTTCAGTAACTGCTTGTAGTTATGAATCTCGGTGCCACCGAGTTGTTCCACTCTGTCACACCGACATGGTCAGGCTATATATATCCCCGGGCCAAATTTTGGAAAAAATTCCGAATCCCTTCGCCCGCGCTCAGCCTGCTCTGACTCCCTGGGTCTCCGGATCGTCCTCCTCATCGCCAGCTGCCTCCCGCCGCTAGTCTCTGCTGCCATCAACGGGAATCGTCTCCACTGTTGCTATCGTAGCAAGTCCATCGTCGAACTACGGTATGGACTTGATCCTTGTGCTAATCCCACTCCGATTCTTAGCACATTGTTTTGCCATGTATCTTGCCACGATTGAGATAACTCTATCCAGCGAAATCACTCCATAGTTTAGTCAAGGATTGAAAATTTAGGGTTAGGTTTCTGCCGAAATCATCTCGGACCAACCAAGTTGTTGAAATTAGTTCCACCGATTTGGCTAAGGCCATTGCACATGTGATTCTCAGTCTGACCGGGAATTGCAAATCGGTGTGACCGAGTTCAATACTTTGTGAAACCCTAGCAGTCTCAGTGCCACCGAACTGTGACTCGGTCTGACCGAGTTCACTAGTTTAGGTTCCAAAAGCTGCTTTGTTATCACCGAGTTTTCAAATCCGTAGATCCGAAATGCTTTCTGTGGAAAACTAAAATTAAGTTTTTAACTCATTATTTTGCAAAAACCTATGTATTTTGTGATGCTTATCCAATCTACCTCATCTATAATCTATTCACGAGATCTGCTGTTAGTGTTTGCATCATGTCAGATCAGAGTGACAGTCAGAACAAGTCTGAGGAGCAAGTCAACATGAGTGAGGGCACTAGTCCCTCTAGCAGCTTTGATGAGGGAAGCAGGGTTACACCCAGCAACTTGCCTAAGGCAGCCACCAGGGCCAGAAAGAAGAGAACCTCAGATTGTGAGAATGAGGACTATGTGGCTATTGAGGAAGAGGCCACCTCAAAGAAGAAAGTTCTGAAAAAGGAATATGGCACAACTGCTACCACTAAGCTAGGAATGAAGACAAAAATTCGTGCCAAGAGAGTGCCTATGTCAAAGGCTAGAGCATCCACTGCTGAAACCTCCAAGCCATCCGAAGAGGCAGTTGGAGAAGGCAAGAAAAGGAAGGAAAGGGTCAAGAAGACCACTGCCAGAGTGCTTGGAAGATCCTCAATAATGAGATATTCCGAAGAAGAGGAAGAGGAAGAGGATGCAACACCAGCACCCAAAGCTCAAAAGCTTATGGGAGATGCTATAAGGGCAGGGGCTACTCCATCTAAGCCTAAGACTGCTTCTAAGACTACTGCTCCATCTCCAAAGCCAAAACCCAAGAGGAGCACTAGGAACATCCCTCCTGAGGAGAAGAACAAGGCCCCAGTGCCTCAAGCTACTGAAGAAGAAGATGACTCTGTCGTTTTGAGTAAGTTGAAGACCAAAATTCCAGATCACAATGATGCTCACCCAGTTGCAGAGAACACGAAAATCAGGAAAGATTTAGGTTTAAGGCTATGAAGAGAGTCTGATCCATATGCCACCAAGAGAAGGACTGCTATGGACTACAGGTTCCATACAAAGGAACATCAAGACTTCTATGAGACTATTTTACCTGACAAGAAGCCCATAGTGTGTGACATGAGATGGGTTGATTGGAAATTCATTGAGGAAAATGAAGATCACTTCCTTGGTGTATATGACAGCTTCAAGGCATGTGGAGTCGATGAGTTTGTGGCTCAGAAGCTTACAAAGTGGAATGATGAGCTCATTATGCATTTCTACTCCACAGCTCATTTCTACCCAGATGGAAGGATTGTCTAGATGTCTGAAGGTACTAGGTACCAGTCAACGGTTGAAGAATGGGAAAATTGATTAATGCTCCTGAGGAGAGTAAACATGACTTGGATATCTATGCCAAGAAGAAGAAGGATCACAACACCATGGCACATATGTACAAAGATATCCTAGATGCTGCTCCCTGAGACACACAAGTTTGGATCAGTACATTACCTTCTGTCAGGTTTGCCAACCATCAACTGGATCCTTAGGCACACTCTTCTGCCACAGTCAGGTGATCACAAGATGATCAGAGGCCATGCAATCAACCTGCTTCACATATTTGATGTGCCTCAAAAGTTCAAAGTCATGAGCCTAATTGTGGAAACCATTGAGAGAACAGCTACAGATCAAAAGGGAAGTTGTGGGTATGCCCCACAGATCCAGGAGCTAATCAACTCCAAGATGGGCACTGGCACATATCTCTTGGACAAGGAACACATGCCCATCTACCCGGACATTGAGGACAACACTGTGGTGATGGATGAAAATGAATCATCTTCTATGCACGCACAAGCAAAGAGGGAGAAGGCAAGGGCTGAAAAGGCTGCAAAGATGCATCTCAGTATCTTCTGAAGAGCAAGCAAGATCAACTTGGCTACTTGATTGCCTCCACTCCGAGGATTGAGAAGGGATTGGCCACCCTGACTCAAAACCAGGAGAGCTTGGAGAGGATCATGGAGCAGAAGTTCTATGACTTAGATGTGAAGGTCACTGAGATCCAGTCAGTTGTTGAGCAACTTCAGGATGTAGTGCAGGAGAAGAAGGGCAAGTCTACCACTAATGCTTTTGCTAGAGTGCCCAGAGGACAGAGATCTGCTGCAGTGCCTGTTATAGACACCAGAGCAACTTCATCTGCACCAGCTACAGCTTCAGTGCCACCAACTCCAGCACCCACTCCACGAGCTCCATCTACATCAACCGATGCTTTCGTCGTTGGTGTCCTATCTACACCACCACCTAAAGACCAAGCCTGAGAGTCGATCTAGCGCTATGAATTTTTATGAACTTTTTGGTAACTTGTTGCCAAAGGGGGAGAAAATGTATAGATCATAGGCTTGGAGAGAGAGTGTTGCTTTTTATTCTCTCCTATTGTTTGGTGGTTAAACTTTGGTTATTTGCTTGTTTGAGATACTTTATGCTTGTGTGTGATACTTGGATGATCATGTGTTTGATCATTTGCTACCTTAATGCTTGTTGGATGACATTATCCTTTTATATCCCCATATATGATCATTCACTTTGCTTGGTGATGAGTGCATGTATTTAATTATATCATTTTGAGTGCTCCACCAAGATGTATGTGACGTGGAAGAGTAACCCATGATCCTAACTCATTGTGCATTTGCAGTCCAAAGCAAATCTTAAACTATGCACAAATTTAGGGGGAGCTCTTGATTTTCACATACTGCTCAAAGAGACAATGTTTTTCACTCTTATTATCATTTGTGGAAGCTTTGATCTATATGTTGTCATCAATTACCAAAAAGGGGGAGATTGAAAGTGCAACTATCCCTAGGTGGTTTTGGTAATTGCTAACAACATATAGCTCATTGAGCTAATGCCATTTCAAGATTAATATCTTAGGAAAGCTCAATGTTTGGCATGGCGTGGATGAGAAAAGTGGACCCCTCAAAATGATAAGGACAAAAGGATTGGCTCAAGACTCTACATTATCTATTTTAGTGATGCAAGATCACATTGAGTCTATAGGAAAAGCCAATACTATCAAGGAGGGATGATGTGTTGCTTAATGAGGCTCTTGATCAAAGTGCTTAGTGATATGCTCCAAAGCCCTCAACTACTTTCTCACATCCACATATGACCTAAACCAAAAGTCAAACTCGGCCCCACCGATTCTTTCTATCCGGCGCCACCGAGTTCAAATGTCATAGCCACTGCCACAAACCCTAGGCAAATCGGTCTCACCGATAGGGATCCCGGTCTCACCGATATGGGATTGTAATCTCTCTGTTTCCCTTCGTAACATTTCGGTCTTACCGAGATGAGTGATCGGTCCCACCGAGATTGCAATGTAAACTCTCTGTTTCCCCTCGTAACGTTTCGGTCTCACCGAAATGAGCGATCGGTCACACCAAGTTTACCTGACCAACTCTCTGGTTAGCTTATTACCAAAATCGGTTTCACCGAGTTTGTGTAATCGGTCTCACGGGGATTACGTTATGACCTAACCCTAATCATATCGGTCCTACCGAGTTGCATGTTGGTCCCAACGAAAACCCTAACGGTCAGTAGCTTTGTTGAATCGGTCCGACCGAGTTTAACTATTCGGTCCCACCGAGATTGGCAAGTTGTGTGTAACGGTTAGATTTTGTGTGGAGGCTATATATACCCCTCCACCACCTCTTCATTCGTGGAGAGAGCCATCAGAACAACCTACACTTCCAACTTACTTTTTCTGAGAGAGAACCACCAACACTTGTGTTGAGGCCAAGATATTCCATTCTTACCATACGAATCTTGATCTCTAGCCTTCCCCAAGTTACTTTCCACTCAAATCTTCTTTCCACCAAATCCATATCCTATGAGAGAGAGTTGAGTGTTGGGAAGACAATCATTTGAAGCACAAGAGAAAGGAGTTCATCATCAACACACCATTTGTTACTTCTTGGAGAGTGGTGTCTCCTAGATTGGCTAGGTGTCACTTGGGAGCCTCTGACAAGATTGTGGAGTTGAACCAAGGAGTGTGTAAGGGCAAGGAGATCGCCTACTTCGTGAAGATCTACCGCTAGTGAGGCAAGTCCTTCGTGGGCGACGACCATTGTGGTATAGACAAGGTTGCTTCTTCGTGGACCCTTCATGGGTGCAGCCCTCCATGGACTCGCGCAGCCGTTACCCTTCGTGGGTTGAAGTCTCCATCAACGTGGATGTACGATAGCACCACCTATCGGAACCACGACAAAAACATCCGTGTCTCCTATTGCGTTTGAATCCTCCAAACCCTTCCCTTTACATTCCTGCAAATTGCATGCTTTACATTCGCTGCTCATATACTCTTTGCATGCTTGCTTGAATTTTGTTAAGATTGCTTGACTTGTCCAAAGTTGCTAAAATCTGTCAAGAACTAAAATTGGGAAAAGGATAAGTTTTTATTTGGTCAAGTAGTCTAATCACCCCCTCTAGACATACTTTCGATCCTACAACGCGTCACTATAGAGCGGCGCCGTGAAACCTGCCACCAATCTGACAGGCGCAATGGTCCAGACATCGACGAACCCGCGCCTGCGAAGGCCGATAATTATCTTTCAGGGTTGAGTGCTCTGCCTTCACTCTTGAGCTGCTGCAAGTCCGTTGGCCATCTTCCCGCATTTTCAAGCCAGAAATACTAGAAAAATATGATGGAAGGATCTACCCAACAGAGTTCTTGAGCATTTACAAAATTGTTGTTTAAGCCGCTGGAGGGAGAGATGAGAAGGTGTTCGCCAGCTACTTCCCTTTGGCACTCAAGCCAAATGTGAGGTCGTGGTTGATGCACCTGCCAGAGAACTCCATTACTTCCTGGGCTAACCTGTGTAATGGGTTTGTTTTTGCCTTCATGGGCGGCCACCAAGAATCAGGACAGCCCAGCGACTTGCAACTCCTTCCGTAGAAGGAAGGGGAACATTTGAGGAAGTACATGCAAAGGTTTAGCCGGGTTCACAGGAACATTCCAGATATCCACCTCGCAAGTGTTATTGTTGCGTTCTAGTCAAACATATGCAACAAAAGGATATGTTCCAAGATGAATGTCCGATATCCCAAGAATGTGAATGAGCTATACACCTTGGCCGATAAATGTGCCCGTACAAAGGAAGGGAGGCGACTCCCCGGAGAACAGGACATCATCGAAGTTGATTCAGAGGATGCCGATGATGCAGTTAACCAAAAAAGGAAGAATTGGAAGCGCAACAAGAAGGGCAAAGAGAGGTCAGTATTGGCTATTGAGGGTTCTGGCACCCCTAGTACCGGTAATAAATCAAAGAACGAAGCCCCCAAAAGGAAGTTGCCACATGCACTGATTGCCGGGAGGCTACAGCGGCAGAAAAAGTTAGGAAGACCGACGAATCATACTGTAAGATCCACCGAACCACGGGCCATTATCTCCAAGAGTGTCATCAAGTTGAGTGTCGGTGTCAAAACCGGTGGATCTCGGGTAGGGGGTCCCAAACTGTGCGTCTAGGCCAGATGGTAACAGGAGGCAGGGGACACGATGTTTTACCCAGGTCCGGGTCCTCTTGATGGAGGTAAAACCCTACATCCTGCTTGATTAATATTGATGATATGGGTAGTACAAGAGTAGATCTACCACGAGATCAGAGAGGCTAAACCCTAGAAGCTAGCCTATGGTATGATTGTATGTTATGGTTGTTGTCCTACGGACTAAAACCCTTTGGTTTATATAGACACCGGAGAGGGTGAGGGTTACACAAGGTCAGTTACAAAGGAGGAAATATCCATATCCGTATTGCCTAGCTTGCCTTCCACGCCAAGTAGAGTCCCATCCGGACACGAGACGAAGTCTTCAATCTTGTATCTTCATAGTCTAACAGTTCGGCCAATGGAGATAGTCCGGCTGTCCGGAGACCCCCTAATCCAGGACTCCCTCAGTAGCCCCTGAACTAGGCTTCAATGACGATGAGTCCAGCACGCAGTATTGTCTTCGGCATTGCAAGGCGGGTTCCTTCTCCGAATGCATCACAGAAGAATTTGAATACGAGGATAGTGTCCGACCCTGCAAAATAAGTTCCACATACCGCCGTAGTGAGAATAATATTTTCGCAAATCCAATTTGCTAACTTGTTTTGGCAGCATGACGTTGTGTCATGGCCTGGCGATTATTCGAACCGTTTTCTTCAACCAGCTCCACACATAACGCGAGGCGGTTTCTTGACACGCCTTGTTGAAGCGGAGATCGTGTCCCCTTATTATGAGATTCTCATCAACACGGGTGTGGGTAACCCAACTGCGCCATCAATTGCGGCGCTTGGGGGATAAGCGAGTTTTACCAGGCAAGTGGGGACGCTTAGTTTCGTCCGCCCATATAAAGGGATAAGGATTCACCTTTCTATCCACGCCTTCTTCCTCCCTTACCCATCCATTTTCGCACACTCGAGCTCTAGAGCCCAAGTCCATACTTCCCACCTCGACCTTCTCCAATCATGTCCGGAGCGGGAGGCAGGTGGATGGTCTCCTCCGTCACGGAGGGAGACATCGAGAAACTGAGGAGAGCCGGATACCTTCCCGACGACATCGCGCACCGGCTCCCAGAAGAGGGGCATCTCATCCCCACCCCTAGGCCCCATGAGAGGGTAGTATTCCTCACCCATTTCCTCCGCGCACTGGGATTCCCTCTCCACCCCTTCGTCTGGGGGCTCATGTTTTATTACGTCCTGGATTTCCATGATCTGGCCCCGAACTTCATCCTCAACATCTCGGCATTTATCATCGTGTGCGAGGCCTTCCTCCGCATCAAGCCCACCTTAGGCTTATGGCTGAAGACCTTCAATGTCAAGCCGAAGGTGGTGGGCGGCCGCTAGGCGAAGTGCGGAGGCGCCATGGTTGGAAAGATGCCCAACGTAACATGGCTCGAGGGCTCCTTTGTGGAAACCATAAAGGGGTGGCAATCGGGGTGGTTCTATATCTCCGAGCCGCGTGACCCTGCATGGGCAGTAGCCCCCAAGTTCCGATCTGGCATCCCCACGCGGCTCACCTCCTGGAAAAAGAAGGGCTGTCCTGGGGTATTTTGAAAGAGCTGACCGGACTCCAAACATGTATTCAAAACATGGTGGACAAGAAGCTCAAGCTTGTCAACATAGTCCAAGTTATCCTCATCCGCCGGATACTCCCGTGCCAACAACGGGAGTTCAACTTGTGGGAGTTCAATCCGGCGCAGCACCGAACTCTGAACAGGCTCTTTGACACGACTCATGAAGACACCTGGAGGGTGCTGTTCAAAAGTGCCTAGGTCCCCCCCCTATTACTGAGGAACGTGGATTCAACGCGAGGCGCCAAGCCACTACGGTAAGCTGCTTTACCTTTCACAGGATACTTATTTTTTTATATAGATTGACTCTATGCGGGATCTAAACTCCCGTACCTTTGACAGGACTGGCAGAAGATGGCCGGACAGATCGACTCTCCGGCTCCTTTGCCCGAAGGCCCCGCAGACGCTCTTCTGGCGAAGATGTTGACTCCGGCCCCTTATACGGTGCCGGAGAAGACCAAGAAGGAAAAGGGAACCCGAAAGAGTTCCCGACGCCAGGCGTCGTTGGACTCACCGTCCGATGACTCTGCGGCGCACTCTTCCCCCGAAGAAGAGGAAGAAGAAGAAGAAGATGCTCCCCTACCGACTGGGGGAGACAAGAAAAGGAAGGCTGCCCCAATCGGGGAGGCCGGAGGGTCCAAGAAGGGAGGACTCTCCTTCCGGACGGTTCCACCACCACCGAAGAAGGCGAAGACGAGTGGTTGCCCAGGGTCAAGCCCCCGAGGAGATCGTAAGTATTTGGATACCAGAGTAACTCATAGGATTCCTTTGTCGCACCGCTTTCCCTAACGCCGAACACAATTATGCAGGCCGCCACGAGCCAGTATCGATGTATCATCGGACGGCTCCTTGGGCTTGTCGGACATGAATAGCGATCTAGTCCCGACCGCCACCTCCCCTCATCCTGCCGACGACGCCGAGGTGCTGTCTCAAGAGGCACCGGATCGAGAGGAGGCAGTCCCGGAGGCGCCTCAAGGCGACCTTCCGGACTCCGGGAGCCGAGGGGATGGGGCCCCTGAGAGCTCCGAGTTCGGCCCTCAGCCGAACACCGCGCCGGAACCTCCAGCGGTTCCAGGCTCGGGCAGGCGGCCTCCTTCTAAGAGGGGCACGACGCCTGTGCCGGTGACCTCTCTCCATCCAGAGGCGCCGGACAATCTGCTGGAAGCGCTTCGCAGCGCTTCCATCGACGAGGAGCACCGCACTATCGTGAGTGCGGTGATCCAGAAGGTTCAGTCCGCCAAGAGAGGATTCACTGAAGCTTGTGCCATCCTTCTAACAGGCTTCGAGGTAAGTGTTTTAAAATGTAGCAGAAATATTACCGCATAGAAAGTAGCCCCTGATGCTTTGTTCGGTGTTCACAAAGAAAACCCGAACAGAGGATCAAATAATATTGCAGGAGTCTAATATAAGTCAATATGCATATGCAGGCTTCGCTCCTGGCGTCCCCCGCACTAACTGCGGAGGTCGCCGTACTGAAGCAGGACCTTGAAGGGTCCAGGAAAGATCTCGGCCTTGCCAAGAGGCAGCTCGATGAGAACAAGGGTAAGTAATACCCTGTCTTATGTATATATATAAAAGAGGACGCGATTGCAAAATGACAGGATCATCATATGTTTGCCAGGGGCCACGACCGAGGTGGTGACCCTGAAACAAGCGCTAACCAAGGCCGAAGATACAGCGGCCAAGGAGCGCACCGAGCGAGAGAAGCACGAGGCTCGGGTGGGCGAGGTGCAGCAAGAGCTCCAGGCTCTTGTGGCGAAGCACGAGGCGTTGGAGCTTGACTCCAAGACACGGGAGTCTGAGCTTGCCGTGGCCCTCGAGAGTGTAAAAAGTGCCAAGGCCGAAGCCCAAAAGGCCTTCCAAGAGATTGATGCGATGAAGAAGATAGCGGCGGGTAAGGCTTTCTATATGCAAAGCAAGCATGTAAAAGTAAATTACCGATTACTTACCTGGATCCGGAGCTCTTCAGGAGCATTCGCAGATTTGCCCCGCAGTGTGTCCGATGCCGCACAATTTTACCAGGCCGAGGATGGAAGCTCGACACAGAAGCTGCTCTGGTCTCAGTATGCTAAGGCCGAACATCCGGTGCCAATGAGCGACCAGCTGAAGCAGATGGTCGAGCTACATAAGGCGGCCGATCAGGCCATGAAGAGCTTTATAGTCCGGCTGTGGCCTGGCGACGCCCTTCCGAACGGCTTCTTTGGCCTGGTGAGGCGGCTTGTGGATGCCTGCCCGCGGCTGGAGGTTGTCAAGCGATCTGTCTGCATTGAAGGTGCACGCTGGGCTTTCGCCCATGTGAAATTGCAGTGGGTCAAGCTAGACGCCATGAAGCTGATCAAGGAGGGGCCGCTAGAGGGCCAGGAGCACCGTCACCCCGAGGGTGTTCTGTCGGGACTTGCTCGTTTTATCCTGTATGTATGAAAACTTGTTTCATATGTGCTATGCAACGCTTGTTGGTGTCAGGACCCCGATTCCAAGTCACACCGATCTAGTCGGTAACACCTCATATCACATTGCGGCCTCACGCACGGTGTCCCCACGGGGGTCGCCTTACCATGGCCCGGGACCGTTTGCGCCTTTTGGCTCACGTATATGATAGTGTCGCTAGCATCCATATGATAGAGAACCCGGGCCGACATGGCTAGTCATGAACCCAAAGCGGCACAGACCTATGGGGACAGGCATACATGAATCACATTGAGCATGTCGGTCATCAGCGAGTGAATCTGGGCTATAGCACTGGGCTAACAGGACTCCAGGGAACCTAGGTTGTAGCAGGCTAGGCAGGACTCCGGAAGTCACTGCGTGACATTTCCCCGAAGGGACAGACATATGAACGAGGTGAAACACATGCCGGCCAGACAAGTGTCCTAAGAAGTAGTGCTGGGCTAGCAGGACTCCGGTTAACCGGGCTGTAGCGGACTACTATGGCTCGAGGAGCACTAGACTACATTTCCCCATAAGAGAGACTGCCAAGGATAAACAACTAGATTGTCGGATCCCACACATACCAAGCATTTCAATCATACACACAATATGCTCGATATGTGCAAATACAACATGGCATCACAACAAAACTCTACAACTCAAGTACTTTATTTAAAGGCTCCAGAGAGCCATACATAACATGTTCATACAGGTAGGGGTCACATGACCCAAAACTCAAGTCCTACAAGCATACAAGCACATGCGGAAGCAAATAGTCTGAGTACATACACTAGAAAGAAAGAAGGCTTCTCGAAGCCTGTCTATCTACATAAGGCCCTCCATGGCCAGGATCACCACCTGGGTGGCAAGTTACTCATCGACGTCGAGGTCTACATAAAACCCATCGGAGGGGGCGGTGCTGTCATCTGAAAACAGTAATTAAGCAAACATGAGTACAAAGGTACTCAGCAAGTCTTACAACAGAACCTACTATACATGCTCATTCTCAAGAAGTGGTGGAGTTATTGTAGCAAGCCAGCTTTGACTCTTGGCTAAGCTATCCCACGAGACACCACTAGTAAAATAGTTTTTGCACACGAGTCCACTAATCACCAACACAATACTCCACCGGGAATCCTCCCTCATCATCCTATGAGAGGGCCATCCTCGGTACTCACACTTATCTTGAGTCTTTTAGTAGTAACCATTAACTTGTCAATGAACTGTATAGGCAACCAAGTAGTCCTTTACCGAGGACCCGGCTATTCGAATAGTTTTATACCCTGCAGGGGTGTACTTCGTCACACATGTTTCCACCACTTAGCGTCTACACACGACATGTGCTTGGCAGACTTCAAGCGAAAGCTGACGTGGGTTTAGACCACGACCTGACTAACCGCACAAGTCTCTAGTCCAGTGTTATCGCCTATTCGGGTTCCATCCAAAAGGAAATCCGTCCGGGGTGTCCTCAACAGCCCCAAACGATGTGTACAGGGTTCCCGAGACACCAAACGGGCGACTTGGTACACCGTGCCACGGTGTATCTACCGCATCATAGCCCACCCCTAGGGTCAGCGCTACACACAGCCGCTAACACATAACCTACAAACACCAAAAACTAGTTGCAACTCCTGGACAGAGGATGAGAGGGGTCAGTAAGTCGAGAGGGGTCATATTTCAGGGCCCAATGTGTGGTATTAGCTGAATCTTAAATCACACATACAGATCTCAGTTCTTAGGGACGTCCTCAATGAAACAACCCACCATGTGCTCCTACATGGCCTCTCATCGATACCTTTACCAAAACATGTTCAACACATCCCTCACATTATCGACATAACCATTTCACTCTAGCCCATCACCCAGATGAACCAGACCTAGCCAAACTCTAAGCATAGCAGGCATAGCAAGGTAGGAAACACATACTTGGCTCAATCAACTCCTACACATGCTAGTGGGTTTCATCTAGTTACTGTGGCAATGAGAGGTCATGCAGAGGATAAGGGTTCAACTACCGTAGCACATAGAAGTTTGAAACATTGTTGTCTTAATGTAGTAAACGAGAGCAGAGGCGAGAACATGGGATTGTATCGATATGATCAATGGGGCTGCTTTCCTGATGGAGTGGTAGTAGGGTGCTGCCCTTCAGTTGGATACTCGGAGATATCCTCGGAGGCAGAACCTACCACGGAAGACACACAGAATATAATCAACACATGGCAATATGCAACAATATGATGCATGCTATGACATGGCAAAATGATGTTCCCTGCCTAATGCAATGTGAAACAAGTTGAAATGGATCCATTTGAATCAAAGATTCAAATGAAAGCTTAAGTTCTTATGCATAATAAGTGTATTAGCTTGTTTCACCTAAGCAGGAAGGTTAGAGTGTTTTGTCATGCATGAAACCATTACAGATGGAAAGATTGAATTTTTCTGATCATTTTTCATATATAATTTGTTTGATTTGGAGCTATGGTTGATTTTCTATGATTTTTAAACGTTTTGGCTATTTTCTAGAATTTCCTATATAAGAATAAATCCAGAAAATAAATAATTGCGTCAGCAGTACGTCACTGTGACGTCATCGAGTCAAAGGCGCCAGCCCAGGTCAAACCTGACTGGTGGGCCCCATCTGTTAGTGACTCAGCTAACTAACAGAATTAAGTTAGTACTAACTAAACTGTCAGTGGGGCCTGGGTGTAACGCCCTCGATGCGGCTATATCTCCCATGTGTCGAAGCACGACTTAGAGGCATAACTGCATTGAAAGCAATGTCGCAAGTGAGGTAATCTTCACACGACCCATGTAATACATAAGGGAAAGAGATACATAGTTGGCTTACCATCGCCAGTTCACACAATTACTTGAATAAAGCATTACATCAACCAGTTACAATCAAGGCCCGACTACGGAGCCAAAATAAAAGAAGAACCCCAAATGCGACAAGGTCCCCGATCGACCCCAACTGGGCTCCACTACTGATCAACTAGAACGAAACAACACAAAGGACAAGATCTTCATCGGGCTCCTCCTTGAGCTTGGTTGCGTCACCTGCACGGTTCAACGGCACCTGCAAACTGGTTTTGGAAGTATCTGTGAGTCACGGGGACTCAGCAATCTCACACGCTCGAGATCAAGACTATTTAAGCTTATGGGTTGGGTAAAGGTATGAGGTGGAGCTGCAGCAAGCGACTAGCATATATGGTGGCTAACTTACGCAAATGAGAGCGAGAAGAGAAGGCAAAGCATGATCGAGAAACTATGATCAAGAAGTGATCCTAGAACAACCTGCTTCAAACATAACTCCAACACTGTGTTCACTTCCCGGACCCCGCCGAGAAGAGACCATCACGGTTACACACGCGGGTGATGTATTTTAATTAAGGTCAACTTCAGGTTTTCTACAACCGGACATTAACAAATTCCCATCTGCCCATAACCGCGGGCACGACTTTTGAAAGTTCAATCCCTGTAGGGGTGTCCCAACTTAGCCAATCACAAGCTCTCATGGTCAACGAAGGATAAACCTTCTCCCGAGACATTCCGATCAGACTCGGTATCCCGGTTCTACAAGACAACTTCAACAAGGTAAAACAAATCCAGCAACACCGCCCGGATGTGCCGATAAATCCCGATAGGAGCTGCACATATCTCGTTCTCAGGGCACACCGGATTGTCCAAGGTATGGGTAGGCCAGCCCAGAGTTGCCCCTGGTGGCCCCTGGCAGCTGACAGGTTGGACCAACACTCAGAGGAGCACTGGGCCGGGGGTTTAAATAAAGATGACCCTTGAGTCCGCGGAACCCAAGGGAAAAGAGGCTAGGTGGTGAATGGTAAAAGCAAAGTTGGGCATTGCTGGAAGAGTTTTGTTCAAGGCGAACTGTCAAGGGGTTCCCATTATTACCCAACCACGTAAGGAACGCAAAATCCGGGAACATAACACCGATATGAGAGAAACTAGGGCAGCAAGAGTGGAACAAAACAGTAGGCAAAAAGGCCGAGCCTTCCACCCTTTACCAAGTATATAGATGCATTAATATTACTAGATAATATAGTGATATCCCAACAATTAAACAATGTTCCAACAAGGAACGATCTCCAATCTTCTCCTGCAACTAACAACACAATAAGAGGGGCTGAGCAAAGCGGTAACATAGCCAAACAACGGTTTGCTAGGATAAGGTGAGTTAGAGGCTTGGCTCAACAATATGGGAGGCATGAAAAGCAAGTGGTAGGTATCGCAGCATAGGCATAGCAACAGAGTGAGCAACTAGCAAGAAAGATAGAAGTGATTTCAAGGGTATGATCATCTTGCCTGAAATCCTGCAAGGAAGAAGAACGAGTCTGTGAAGAAGACAAACGGACGTAGACGAACGGGTCCTCACAAACGCGACATTATCGGAACTAACCCAAAGAAGCAACACAGGAAAAGAAGCAAACAACATAGTAAACAACCAACACATACACATGGCATGATGCACAACAAGTATGATGCATGTCCGGTTTAATGAAGCATGGCATGGCAAAGAGCACAAACAAACCTACAAATTAAGTGGAGCTCATTATGCAACGGAGTTGCATATTGAAGAAAACACCACATGACTTATTTAGTTCTCTCCTGTTTATGTACCAGACAAAGTTAAATGTTGTTAGCTTGGCAAGAGGTGAAGCATGATGAAACTATCTAATCTAGGCAAGTTTAAATGAGGCCGGAACAACAAAACAACAAGTCAGGAAACTCCTCATATGCATATATTAGGTTTGGTACTGTTCTTCCCTAAACCATATTTTATAGTTATTAAACATGCAAGATGATGCCACCATGTTAAACTACGCAAAATTCTACCCCATTTACATATAAAGATTATTTAAAACCGAGCTACGGTTATTTAGTTATGAAATAAAGCATTTTAGCATGGCATTTATGCAAAATTAAAGAAACAACTTTTTAGACATTTTTTAACATGCATGAAAGTGGCATATTATTAATCTACTTAAAATTGTAAGAAAGTTTCCTATATAAAACATTTTAATCCGATGCACAGTTGTGAAGTTATTAAATGCATGAAGAACAGGGACTTTTCTGTAAAACAGTCATCTCTGGAATATCGGCAAAAATCGCAGGACCAGGGAAAAACCATAGCGGGCCGAATCTGGCCGGCCCAAAAGTGCAGGGGGGCTCGGGTGCATGCTCACATCGGGCCAGCTCTGGCCAAAACCGGAGTTGGGCCGGCTCTCGAAGAGGCCCAAGCGGAGGCGATGCTGGGCCGAAGCGCTGGACTCGCTCGAGTCAACACGGGCACCTGACTTGGAACGGATCGGGTGAGGCGTTCGTCCTCCTCTTCTCGACAGGAAGACGAGCAGCGGCGGCGTGGCTGAACTCCGGCGAGATAAGGGACTCCAGCGGCATGGGAAAACGGCGGGAATGGGAAGATCCGGTCCCTGGGCACCGGATCCGGACGGAGGTGGGCGAGGACGATGAGGTGCGACACGGATCCGAGCACAGAATGACAGGGGTCACGAGATCCGGTGAACTCCATGCGGCGGCGCGACGAGGCTCTGGGGTCCTGCGGAACATGGGGAGAGAGAGCTCTATGAGTGGAAGAAACAGAGGCAGGGGAAGGAAAGAGGACAGGTGGCAGGATTCGGCCTGGGTTGGTGCTCTCCGGCAGCGGAGTGACGAGGAATGTCTGGGACGGAGTCGGCGGAGTCCGGCGGTGGGGATCAGGGTCACCGGCGGGAGGTTTGCGGGGTGTTGCGTGGATCGTGCGTGCGGGCTCGCGGCGGGTGGCCTCGGGCCCTTGTTGGCCCGCGGCGGGTCTGCCATGGGCTTCGTCGGGCTCTGCGGGCGGTGGAGGGAGGCAAACGCTGAGGTGGCGTGCGGCGGTTGGTTGCAACCAGCGCAGATGGCGGCGGGGGCGAATGGCGGTGCGCCAAGTGGCGGCGACGGGTTAGGCCGGCGCTGAGATTGAGGAGGGGGGGTAGGTGGCTACCGGCTGAGAAGTGAGAGGAGGGTTAGGGTAGGTTTAGGGGCTAGGGACGCCCAAAATGGCAAGGGGGGCTGCTTAAATAGGAAGGGGCTAGGGTTTTGGTGGGTTTGGGGGGCTCTTGGAGCGTTTCAGAGCCTCCGATTGCGATCTGACAGTCCGGAACGGAGGGGTTTTTTAGGTGGGCGCAGGTGGGTTGTGAAAAGAGGTTGGGCTGAGATGAGAGAAGAGGAGTGCAGCCCGGCAACTGTTTCCGGAGACCGAAAACGTCCGACGTTTTGACCGACTATATTGCCGCTATAAAATATCCGTTGGGGCATCAAACAGACTCCGATTGCGATGAAACTTGGCACGCGGTCTACCTACACTATAACAAGACCGCACGCCAACTCTCATCGCATTCCGAGAACATTATCCGACCACTTATAAAATAATATTCGGACGTGCCGCGGGCGCGTGCGAGTGTGACTGGGCTCAGAACAGACAACGGAAGGAACTGGGAGACCGGGATGGATGCAAGTTTTGAAAACATGATGATGCAATGCACATGATGACATGATATGAGATGCATGACACGCAAGCAATGACAAGGCAACAACAACAAATAACTAGATGACACCTGGCACATCGGTCTCGGGGCGTCACAACACTCCCCCACTACGAGAGGATCTCGTCCCGAGATCTAGAATGGCACCGGAGGGAAAATGGAAGAGAAATAGAAGAGGTAAAGCTAAGTTGCTTCTCTGACAAACGAGTGAAACCAAAGAACCTTGAGAGGTTGAACAACTTGAAAGAAAGGATACAGCGGAGATGAACAAAGTTGAAAACACTGAGTTAGAAAAAGAGAAACAAGGAAGAACAAATCCAGGCAGCACTCCACTGAAAAGAGATGCAAGACTTGATAAGATGAAACAGGAGTTGAGTTAAGGGGCACAACACTCCAGTTAAATGGGTAAGCACGAAAAGAACACCATCCGAGATGATGAGAGAAAAGAGCAACATCACAATGCCTCCGGATGAAAGAATCAAAGGTAGATCGTCGGAACAAAAGAGAGGAGAAGAAAATAACAACTCCTACCACAATTGAACTTGTAAAGCACCGTTGAAAGAAAGGATTGCACGGGGTTGTTGGGAAAACAACAAGGAGGAGGATAAGCTTGTAGTGGGCTTATGGAAAACATCTCAAGAACTAGAGGTGAAATTCCGCCACTAACGAAAAAAATATTGGATTGATAGGAACAAGAAGACGAGGAACTTGTTCATCGAAAGGATAAAGAAGAACTTGGGTCATTTATGAGCACCATAAATAGCAAAGGAGTGATGAACTTGAAGCTCCATTAGAATCTTCATGAGAATCACCGGATGCGAACATTGAATGAAAAGAATGGAGAGACTTCACATCAATAAGTTGGATACTAGATTGAGAAGTCTAAGTCCTTGAAGAAAAAGGGTGGGTGGGTGGGAAAACAAAGGCCACTTGGAATGAATGAAACAAACACCGTTGAGAAGAACTGATAATTGATCTTGCGGATGTTGACGTTTTCGGATCCACTTGAAGAGAGACACACCGGTTGAAAAAGATTGACATGACAATCTCGATTATCATGAAGGATTAGTATTCACATCGGAGTATGAGAACACCATTTGGGGAAGGTATGGAATCAACACTTGACATTGAAGCAAATCGAATACCACAACTCAAAACAAAACAAAGGATGGGCTTGCAGAATAAGCCGGAACAAACATATGATAGAGATTTCGTCCGAAGTTTTCGTGGTGGGGCCTACACGGGCTCGATCGTACAGCACCATTATGTACAAGGCAATGCACATGACATACGAAGCGTCCCCGAGTCGGTATAGCCAAGGACTCTTTAAGACACAACGAGACCACTGTAAAACCAACCGTGAATAGGCGGACCACTAGACGTCGAACCCCAATTTCATATCATACATCTGTCCGAAAGATATCCTAAGAGCTACTTGAATTCCCACTTATAAACTCCCAAAATTTTCTCGTTATGCAATCAGGTGTTGGGGATACAGGGGAAGCATAATATCTCACCCAAAACTAACAAATCCTACATCCAGCTGTATCCATCCTTCAACACATAACCAAGAAACCTTCGGAAATAGTCTACCTCAACCTTCGAAAAGCATCCGTTATACGAGTTATGGCAATACTCCCGAACTCCCACCCCAGTACTGGGTGGCGTCGAGGTTATCTCACCAACAACTGCATAAAAGAGATTTTTGATGTCAGCGAACTAAACTCAGGTATTCCAGAACTGCAATGATAAAATTGTGATGACAACACCTCGGAGCTCAACTCCCCGGGACACTGGCACAACCTCTAAATGTCAGGAGGCACCAAGAACAATGTTCTCGTCACAAAACCATCAGAACGATTCCAAGATACCCGCGTGATCCTAAATTTTTTTAGTGAAATTTGAGAAGAGAAGAGTCAAAACTCTACGTCAGGATGCCTTACCAGAGCGATGAAGGGACTGGGGAGTAAAAACAATTCCTAAACTCTCCGATATATAATTCCTAAATGAATCAAAACATTTTTCTAGAGTTAACTCGTCAGCTAATTCGATCAAGCAGTGGGGCTCCTAAGGTCGGGGAAGGCTCTCATTACCAACTTGTAACGCCCTCGATGCGGCTATATCTCCCACGTGTTGAAGCACGACTTAGAGGCATAACCGCATTGAAAGCAATGTCGCAAGTGAGGTAATCTTCACACAACCCATGTAATACATAAGGGAAAGACATACATAGTTGGCTTACCATCGCCACTTCACACAATTACTTGAATAAAGCACTACATCATCCAGTTACAATCAAGGCCCGACTATGGAGCCAAAATAAAAGAAGAACCCCAAATGTGACAAGGTCCCCGATCGACCCCAACTGGGATCCACTACTGATCAACTAGAACGAAACAACACAAAGGACAAGATCTTCATCGGGCTCCTCCTTGAGCTTGGTTGCGTCACCTGCACGGTTCGACGGCACCTGCAAACTTGTTTTGGAAGTATCTGTGAGTCACGGGGACTCAGCAATCTCACACGCTCGCGATCAAGACTATTTAAGCTTATGGGTAGGGTAAAGGTATAGGTGAAGCTGTAGCAAGCGACTAGGATATATGGTGGCTAACATACGCAAATGAGAGCAAGGAGAGAAGGCAAAGCACGATCGAGAAACTATGATCAAGAAGTGATCCTAGAACAACCTACTTCAAACATAACTCCAACACCGTGTTCACTTCCCGGACCCCGCCGAGAAGAGACCATCACGGTTACACACGCGGGTGATGTATTTTAATTAAGGTCAACTTCAGGTTTTCTACAACCGAACATTAACAAATTCCCATCTTCCCATAACCATGGGCACGGCTTTCGACTGCAGGGGTGTCCCAACTTAGCCCATCACAAGCTCTCACGGTTAACGAAGGATAAACCTTCTCCCAGACATTCCGATCAGACTCGGTATCCCGGTTCTACAAGACAACTTCGACAAGGTAAAACAAATCCAGCAACACCGCACGGATGTGCCGACAAATCCCGATAGGAGCTGCACATATCTCGTTCTCAGGGCACACCGGATTGTCCAAGGTACGGGTAGGCCAGCCCAGAGTTGCCCCTGGTGGCCACCGGCAGCTGACAGGTTGGACCAACACTCAGAGCAGCACTGGCCCGGGGGTTTAAATAAAGATGACCCTTGAGTCCATGGAACCCAAGGGAAAAGAGGTGGCGAATGGTAAAACCAAAGTTGGGCATTGCTGGAAGAGTTTTATTCAAGGCGAACTGTCAAGGGGTTCCCATTATTACCCAACCGCGTAAGGAACGCAAAATCCGGGAACATAACACCAATATGACGGAAACTAGGGCAGCAAGAGTGGAACAAAACACTAGGCAAAAAGGCCGAGCCTTCCACCCTTTACCAAGTATATAAATGCATTAAGATAACTACATAATATAGTGATATCCCAACAATTAAACAATGTGCCAACAAGGAACGATCTCCAATCTTCACCTGCAAATAACAACGCCATAAGAGGGGCTGAGCAAAGCGGTAACATAGCCAAACAACGGTTTGCTAGGATAAGGTGAGTTAGAGGCTTGGCTCAACAATATGGGAGGCATGAAAAGCAAGTGGTAGGTATCGCAACATAGGCATAGCAACAGAGCGAGTAACTAGCAAGCAAAGATGGAAGTGATTTCGAGGGTATGATCATCTTGCCTGAAATCCCGCAAGGAAGAAGAACGAGTCCGTGAAGAAGACAAACGGACATAGACGAACGGGTCCTCACAAACACGACGTTATCGGAACTAACCCGAAGAAGCAACACAGGAAAAGAAGCAAACAACATAGTAAACAACCAACACATACACATGGCATGATGCACAACAAGTATGATGCATGTCCGGTTTAATGAAGCATGGCATGGCAAAGAGCACTAACAAACCTACAAATTAAGTGGAGCTCATTATGCAACGGAGTTGCATATTGAAGAAAACACCACATGACTTATTTAGTCCTCTCCCGTTTATGTACCCAACAAGGTTAAATGTTGTTAGCATGACAAGGGGTGAAGCATGATGAAACTATCTAATCTAGGCAAGTTTAAATGAGGCCGGAACAACAAAACGACAAGTCAAGAAACTCCTCATATGCATATATTAGGTTTGGTACTGTTCTGCCCTAAACCATATTTTATAGTTATTAAACTTTCAAGATGATGCCACCATGTTAAACCACGCAAAATTCTACCCCATTTACATGTAAAGATTATTTAAAACCGAGCTACGGTTATTTAGTTATGAAATAAAGCATTTTAGCATGGCATTTATGCAAAATTAAACAAACAACTTTTTAGACATTTTTAACATGCATGAAAGTGGCATATTATTAATCTACTCAAAATTCTAAGAAAGTTTCCTATATAAAACATTTTAATCCGATGCACAGTTGTGAAGTTATTAAATGCATGATGAACAGGGACTTTTCTATAAAACAGTCATCTCTGGAATCTGGGCGGCCCAAAAGTGCAGGGGGGACTCGGGTGCATGCTCACATCGGGCCAGCTCTGGCCGAAACTGGAGCTGGGCTGGCTCTCGAAGAGGCCCAAGCGGAGGCGATGCTGGGCCGAAGCGCTGGACTCGCTCGAGTCAACGCGGGCGCCTGACTTGGAACGGATCGGGCAAGGCGTTCGTCCTCCTCTTCTCGACAGGAAGACGAGCAGCGGTGGCGTGGATGAACTCCGGCGAGATCTGGGACTCCAGCGGCATGGGAAGACGGCTGGAATGGGCAGATCCGGTCTCTGGGCACCGGATCCGGCCGGAGGTGGACGAGGACGACGAGCTGTGACACGGATCCAAGAGCAGAACGACGGGGGTCGCGAGATTCGGTGAACTCCATGCGGCGGCGCGACGAGGCTTCGGGGTCCTGCGGAACATGGGGAGAGAGAGCTCTGTGAGAGGAAGAAACAGAGGCAGGGGAAGGAAAGAGGAGCAGGTGGCGGGATTCTGCCTAGGTTGGTGCTCGCCGGCGGCGGAGTGACGAGGAATGTCCGGGGCGGCACCAGCGGAGTACGGCGGTGGGGATCAGGGTCGCCGGCGGGAGGTTTGCGGGGTGCTGCGTGGATCGTGCGCGCGGGCTCGCGGCGGGTGGCCTCGGGCCTAGGTCGGCCCGCGGCGGGTCTGCCATGGGCTTCGTCGGGCTCTGCGGGCGGTGGAGGGAGGCAAGCACTAAGGTAGCATGCGGCGGTTGGTTGCAACCAGCGCAGATGGCGGCGGGGGCGAATGGCGGTGCGCCAAGTGGCGGCGGCGGGTTAGGCCAGCGCTGAGATTGAGGAGGGGGGTAGGTGGCTGCCGGCTGAGAGGTGGGAGGAGGGTTAGGGTAGGTTTAGGGGCTAGGGAAGCCCAAAATGGCAAGGGGGGCTGCTTAAATAGGAAGGGGCTAGGGTTTTGGTGGGTTTGGGGGGCTTTTGGAGCGTTTCGGAGCCTTCGATCGTGATCTGACGGTCCAGAACGGAGGGGGTTTTAGGTGGGCTGCAGGTGGGTTGTGAAAAGAGGTTGGGCTGAGATGAGAGAAGAGGAGTGCAGCCCGACAACTGTTTCCGGAGACCGAAAACGTCCGACGTTTTGACCGACTATATTGCCGCTATAAAATATCCGTTGGGGCATCAAACGGACTCCGATTGTTATGAAACTTGGCACGCGGTCTACCTAAACTATAACAGGACCGCACGCCAACTCTCATCCCATTCCGAGAACATTATCCGGCCACTTATAAAATAATATTCGGACGTGCCGCGGGCGCGTGCGAGTGTGATTGGGCTCAGAACATACAACGGAAGGGACTGGGAGACCGGGACGGATGCAAGTTTTGAGAACATGATGATGCAATGCACATGATGACATGATATGAGATGCATGACACGCAGCAATGACAAGGCAACAACAGCGAATAACTAAACGACACCTGGCACATCGGTCTCGGGGCGTCACAACACTCCACCACTACGAGAGGATCTCGTCCCGAGATCTAGAATGGCACCGGAGGGAAAACGGAAGAGAAAGAGAAGAGGTAAAGCTAAGTTGCTTCTTTGACAAACGAGTGAAACCAAAGAACCTTGAGAGGTTGAACAATTTGAAAGAAAGGATACAGCGGAGATGAACAAAGTTGAAAACACTGAGTTAGAAAAAGAGAAACAAGGAAGAACAAATCCGGGCAGCACTCCACTGAAAAGAGATGCAAGGCTTGATAGGATGAAAAAGGACTTGAGCTAAGGGGCACAACACTCCAGTTAAATAGGTAAGCACGAAAAGAACACCATCCGAGATGATGAGAGAAAAGAGCAACATCACAATGCCTCCGGATGAAAGAATCAAAGGTAGATCGTCGGAACAAAAGAGCGGAGAAGAAAATAACATATCCTACCACAATTGAACTTGTAAAGCACCGTTGCAAGAAAGGATTGCACGGGGTTGTTGGGATAACAACAACGAATAGGATAAGCTTGTAGTGGGCTTATGGAAAACATCTCAAGAACTAGAGGTGAAATTCTGCCACTAACAAAAACAATATTGGATTGATAAGAACAAGAAGACGAGGAACTTGTTCATCGGAAGGATAAAGAAGAACTTGGGTCATTTATGAGCACCATAAATAGCAAAATCCTTAGGGAAGGTTTTAAGAGAAACACAACCCAAGATAACTCCAATGACGAGATTGATGGATTTAAAATACCTCATTCTTAATAACCTGTGAATCATGAAACATGAACTCAAATTATCAAGAATGACATAATACCACCTCTATTGATACGGAAGGAAGAATTGCACTCCGGATTCCAAGATGAAGAATACTTGAGCTCCTTAGAAAAGAATCTCGATGAAAACTTCGAGAAGTGATAAAAACCTTGATGAACCATCATGTTTAACCTTCATTAGGAACTCCGGTAGCAAAAGAATGATCAAACAAAATGAAGGATGAAAAGAATAAGGTTGAAGCCTTGAAATGATTTTGATGGATCTTTGGAATGATATAATTGAAATAACTTTGAGCTCCAGAAAAGAAAGATGGACAACTTTAATCGAGAATTTGATGAACCTCCGGAATAAGGAATTAATCACTTGGATGAACAAGAATAAGAATTACGTTATGCGTATCCTTCACCAATTTAAATTGATGACAAACAACGGATTTGGCAAACTACTTATTCTCGTAGAAAAAGATTAAGAGAGATATAGTGCCAACTTGAGAAAGTCTTCAACAAGTCACTGGTAGGATAGAAAACAACCAATACATTGATATGCTAAATGGAGGAAGAAGAATCTTGGAAGAACCACCGTAAGGATTGAAAATGAACAAAGAGAATATAAAGAAACACCGGGAAGAATTAGCAAATGAATGGAGATGCTTGAGAGAATTTAGATACAAGAGAACGAAGGGATCACAAACTGATTAGAGATCACTTGAACGAAGCACTGGTAAGATTTAGAGTATGAGAGCTGAAAGCTGGAATGAATAAATCTTAGATGATGGGCTCCGGATAATCAAACTGAAAAGACTCTTGAATTTCTCCGGATGGGTGAAAAGAATTTATCACGAACGAAAACAATTATGAGAGGACGACATAAGGCTAGCACCATGAATCTAGATGATAATGGAGCAAGATTAAAGAGAAACTCTTCTTCGGTCTTCAAAATCTGAGAATGGCGATGAGAAACACCACCAAATTGTTGAGATACTCCGAGATGAAAAATGGAAGGTTGATCCAACGATGAAAAGAATTTAGCCGATCTTGGAGAAAGGCATTTGACTGATGATAGCTCATTCTTACGTCAAACTTCGAAAAGAATTTGAGAGTAACGCCGAGAAAATAAGAAGAGTCAAGTAAGATCCTGGGAAAAGACCTGTGGGTTAGGGCCCACTCAAAAGGTACACCGTTGGACAATTTGAAGGAGAGATTACACTGGTTGAATTAAATGGCTTGAATAAGATAGGACCTCAAAATAGCTTGAACGGATGCAAAGTGAAAACACAAATCTTCGAGATATCTTCAGCACTCCAGAACAAATGAATAACGAGAAGTGAAAGAATATGAGGAGCACCGGTATGAGAGGGTATTTGAAACGAGGAAAAATATATGATCAATAACGCTTTAATTTAAACCACCGGAGAAGAAAAATGAGTGAAGAGTGATGAACTTGAAGCTCCATTAGAATCTTCATGAGAATCACCGGATGCGAACATTGAAAGAAAAGAATGGAGAGACTTCACATCAATAAGTTGGATACTAGATTGAGAAGTCTGAGTCCTTGAAGAAAAAGGGTGGGTGGGTGGGAAAACAAAGGCAGCTTGGAATGAATGAAACAAACACCATTGAGAAGAACTGATAATTGATCTTGCGGATGTTGACGTGATCGGATCCACTTGAAGAGAGACACACTGGTTGAACAAGATTGACATGACAATCTCGATTATCATGAAGGATTGGTATTCACATCGGAGTATGAGAACACCATTTGGGGAAGGTATGGAATCAACACTTGACATTGAAGCAAATCGAATTCCACAACTCAAAACAAAACAAAGGATGGGCTTGCAGAATAAGCCGGAACAAACATATGATAGAGATTTCGTCCGAAGTTTTCGTGGTGGGGCCTACACGGGCTCGATCGTACATCACCATCATGTACAAGGCAGTGCACATGACATACGAAGTGTCCCCGAGTCGGCATAGCCAAGGACTCTTTAAGACACTACGAGACCACTGTAAAACCAACCGTGAATAGGCGGACCACTAGACGTCGAACCCTAATTTCATATCATACATCTGTCTGAAAGATATCCTAAGAGCTACTTGAATTCCCACTTATAAACTCCCAAAATTTTCCGGTTATGCAATCAGGTGTTGGGGATACAGGGGAAGCATAATATCTCACCCAAAACTAACAAATCCTACATCCAGCTGTATCCATCCTTCAACACATAACCAAGAAACCTTCGGAAATAGTCTACCTCAACCTTCGAAAAGCATCCGTTATACGAGTTATGGCAATACTCCCGAACTCCCACCCCAGTACTGGGTGGTGTCGAGGTTATCTCACCAACAACTGCATAAAAGAGATTTTCGATGTCGGCGAACTAAACTCAGGTATTCCAGAACTGCAACGATAAAATTGTGACGACAACACCTCGGAGCTCAACTCCCCCGAACACTGCTACAACCCCTAAATGTCAGGAGGCACCAAGAACAATGTTCTCATCACAAAACCATCGGAACGATTCCAAGATACCCGCGTGATCCTAAATTTTTTTTAGTGAAATTTGAGAAGAGAAGAGTCAAAACTCTACGTCAGGATGCCTTACCAGAGCGATGAAGGGACTGGGGAGTAAAAAGAATTCCTAAACTCTCCGATATATAATTCCTAAATGACTCAAAACATTTTTCTAGAGTTAACTCGTAGCTAATTCGATCAAGCATTGGGGCTCCTAAGGTCGGGGAAGGCTCTTATTACCAACTTGTAACGCCCTCGATGCGGCTATATCTCCCACGTGTTGAAGCACGACTTAGAGGCATAACCGCATTGAAAGCAATGTCGCAAGTGAGGTAATCTTCACACGACCCATGTAATACATAAGGGAAAGACATACATAGTTGGCTTACCATCGCCACTTCACACAATTACTTGAATAAAACATTACATCAACCAGTTACAATCAAGGCCCGGCTATGGAGCCAAAATAAAAGAAGAACCCCAAATGTGACAAGGTCCCCGATCGACCCCAACTGGGCTCCACTACTGATCAACTAGAACGAAACAACACAAAGGACAAGATCTTCATCGGGCTCCTCCTTGAGCTTGGTTGCATCACCTACACGGTTCGACGGCACCTGCAAACTGGTTTTGGAAGTATCTGTGAGTCACAGGGACTCAACAATCTCACACGCTCGCGATCAAGACTATTTAAGCTTATCGGTAGGGTAAAGGTATGAGGTGGAGCTGTAGCAAGCGACTAGCATATATGGTGGCTAACATACGCAAATAAGAGCAAGGAGAGAAGGCAAAGCACGATCGAGAAACTATGATCAAGAAGTGATCCTAGAACAACCTACTTCAAACATAACTCCAACACCGTGTTCACTTCCCGGACCCCACCGAGAAGAGACCATCACGGTTACACACGCGGGTGATGTATTTTAATTAAGGTCAACTTCAGGTTTTCTACAACCAGATGTTAACAAATTCCCATCTGCCCATAACCGCGGGCACGGCCTTCGAAAGTTCAATCCCTGCAGGGGTGTCCCAACTTAGCCCATCACAAGCTCTCACGGTCAACGAAGGATAAACCTTCTCCCAGACATTCCGATCGGAATCGTTATCCTGGTTCTACAAGACAACTTCGACAAGGTAAAACAAATCCAGCAACACCGCACGGATGTGCTGACAAATCCCGATATGAGCTGCACATATCCCGTTCTCAGGGTACACCGGATTGTCCAAGGTACGGGTAGGCCAGCCCAGAGTTGCCCCTAGTGGCCACCGACAGCTGACAGGTTGGACCAACACTCAGAGGAGTACTGGCCCGGGGGTTTAAATAAAGATGACCCTTGAGTCCACGGAACCCAAGGGAAAAGAGGCTAGGTGGCGAATGGTAAAACCAAAGTTGGGCATTGCTGGAAGAGTTTTATTCAAGGCGAACTGTCAAGGGGTTCCCATTATTACCCAACCACGTAAGGAACGCAAAATCCGGGAACATAACACCGATATGACGGAAACTAGGGCAGCAAGAGTGGAACAAAACACTAGGCAAAAAGGCCGAGCCTTCCACCCTTTACCAAGTATATAAATACATTAAGATAACTAGATAATATAGTGATATCCCAACAATTAAACAATGTTCCAACAGGGAACGATCTCCAATCTTCACCTGCAACTAACAACGCCATAAGAGGCGCTAAGCAAAGCGGTAACATAGCCAAACAATGGTTTGCTAGGATAAGGTGAGTTAGAGGCTTGGCTCAACAATATCGGAGGCATGAAAAGCAAGTGGTAGGTATCGCAGCATAGGCATAGAAACAGAGCGAGCAACTAGCAAGCAAAGATAGAAGTGATTTCGAGGGTATGATCATCTTGCCTGAAATCCCGCAAGGAAGAAGAACGAGTCCGTGAAGAAGACAAACGGACATAGACGAACGGGTCCTCACAAACGCGACGTTATCGGAACTAACCCGAAGAAGCAACACAGGAAAAGGAGCAAACAACATAGTAACAACCAACACATACACATGGCATGATGCACAACAAGTATGATGCATGTCCGGTTTAATGAAGCATTGCATGGCAAAGAGCACAAACAAACCTACAAATTAAGTGGAGCTCATTATGCAAAGGAGTTGCATATTGAAGAAAACACCACATGACTTATTTAGTCCTCTCCCGTTTATGTACCCAACAAGGTTAAATGTTGTTAGCATGACAAGAGGTGAAGCATGATGAAACTATCTAATCTAGGCAAGTTTAAATGAGGCCGGAACAACAAAACAACAAGTCCAGAAACTCCTCATATGCGTATATTAGGTTTGGTACTGTTCTGCCCTAAACCATATTTTATAGTTATTAAACATGCAAGATGATGCCACCATGTTAAACTACGCAAAATTCTACCCCATTTACATATAAAGATTATTTAAAACCGAGCTACGATTATTTAGTTATGAAATAAAGCATTTTAGCATGGCATTTATGCAAAATTAAACAAACAACTTTTTAGACATTTTTAACATGCATGAAAGCGGCATATTATTAATCTACTCAAAATTCTAAGCAAGTTTCCTATATAAAACATTTTAATCTGATGCACATTTGTGAATTTATTAAATGCATGAAGAACAGGGACTTTTCTGTAAAACAGTCATCTCTGGAATATTGGCAAAAATCGTAGGACCAGGGAAAAACCATAGTGGGCCGAATCTGGCCAGCCCAAAAGTGCTGGGGGGGGGCTCGGGTGCATGCTCACATCGGGCCAGCTCTGGCCGAAACCGGAGCTGGGCCGGCTCTCGAAGAGGCCCAAGCGGAGGCGATGCTGGGCCGAAGCGCTGGACTCACTCGAGTCAACGCGGGCGCCTGACTTGGAATGGATCGGGCGAGGCGTTCATCCTCCTCTTCTCGACAGGAAGACGAGCAGCGGCGGCGTGGATAAACTCCGGCGAGATCTGGGACTCCAGCGGCATGGGAAGACGGCGAGAATGGGCAGATCCGGTCTCTGGGCACCGGATCCGGCCGGAGGTGGACGAGGACGACGAGCTGCGACACGGATCCGAGAGCAGAACGACGGGGGTCGCGAGATCCGGTGAACTCCATGCGGCGGCGCGACGAGGCTCCGGGGTCCTGCGGAACATGGGGAGAGAGAGCTCTGTGAGAGGAAGAAACAGAGGTAGGGGAAGGAAAGAGGAGCAGGTGGCGGGATTCTGCATAGGTTGGTGCTCGCCGGCGGCGGAGTGACGAGGAATGTCCAGGGCGGCGCCGGCGGAGTACGGCGGTGGGGATCAGGGTCGCCGACGGGAGGTTTGCGGGGTGCTGCGTGGATCGTGCGCGCGGGCTCGTGGCGGGTGGCCTCGGGCCCTGGTCGGCCCGCGGCGGGTCTGCCATGGGCTTCGTCGGGCTCTGCGGGCGGTGGAGGGAGGCAAACACTAAGGTAGCGTGCGGCGGTTGGTTGCAACCAGCGCAGATGGCGGCGGGGGCGAATGGCGGTGCGCCAAGTGGCGGCGGCGGGTTAGGCCGGCACTGAGATTGAGGAGGGGGTAGGTGGCTGCCGGCTGAGAGGTGGGAGGAGGGTTAGGGTAGGTTTAGGGGCTAGGGACGCCCAAAATGGCAAGGGGGGTTGCTTAAATAGGAAGGGGCTAGGGTTTTGGTGGGTTTGGGGGGCTTTTGGAGCGTTTCGGAGCCTTCGATCGCGATCTGACGGTCCGGAACGGTGGGGGGTTTTAGGTGGGCTGCAGGTGGGTTGTGAAAAGAGGTTGGGCTGAGATGAGAGAAGAGGAGTGCAGCCCGGCAACTGTTTCCGGAGACCGAAAACGTCCGACGTTTTGACCGACTATATTGCCGCTATAAAATATCCGTTGGGGCATCAAACGGACTCCGATTGTGATGAAACTTGGCACGCGGTCTACCTAAACTATAGCAAGACCGCACGCCAACTCTCATCCCATTCCAAGAACATTATCCGGCCACTTATAAAATAATATTCAGACGTGCCGCGGGCGCGTGCGAGTGTGACTGGGCTCAGAATAGACAACGGAAGGAACTGGGAGACCGGGACGGATGCAAGTTTTGAAAACGTGATGATGCAATGCACATGATGACATGATATGAGATGCATGACACGCAAGCAATGACAAGGCAACAACATCGAATAACTGGACGACACCTGGCACATTGGTCTCGGGGCGTCACACTAGGCCCGCATATCAGTGAACTACACTAACTAAAATTAGTTAGCGCTAACCCTAGGTTAATTAGCAGAGGGGGCCCACTTGTCATAGACTCTGGGGAGTCAACCTGGGCCCACCCAGTCAAAGTCAATGGGTCAAACCCGCCATTGTTTAGCCGCCAGCGAGGCCAGACGCGGCGGAGGGCTTCGGAAAACGCCCACAGGTGACCATTTGCGCGGCGGAGAGGCTCTATGCGTTGCTGGGAGCAAGCCGTAGCGTTTGGTGGTGGAAGTGGAGCTCGGGGAGGCCGGGAATGACGCCGGCGACGACCTTGGCGGTCGCCATAGCTCGGGTGAGCTCGGGCTCGTTGCTGCAGTGGCCTAGGCGGGGCAGCGCTTGCATCTACGGCTCCTACGCGATGCGGGGAGTGTGTTGGACACAAGCCCGGGACCAGTGGGTGGCCGGATCATCGTCGACGACGAGCTCCGTGGCGGCGCGTGCGGGTGAGCTACATGCGGTCGCTACGGGGCTCGAGAGGGAGGACGGAGAGGATAGGGAGGTGGCCAGGCTCACGGTGGTTGCGACGGAGCTGACGGCGAGGTCAGGGACGGCCTATTGCACAGGTGACGGCGGAGGGGATCTCCGGCGGTGGTCGACGAAGACGGGGTCGATGGGGGCGGTGCAGGGCGTGCGAGCGCTCGGGGCTCGGCCTGCGCGACGTAGTCGACGACGGCGGAGCGAACGGACACGGTGGCACGGCATGGGGACGACGGTGGCTACGGCTATGGTGGCGGCTGCATCGTCCATGGCTTTGGGGGAGCGAGGGAGAGAGCAGGGGGGAAGAGTGAGGTGTCCAGGGGGTTGGGGTGGCGCCGCGGAGGCATTTCGAGGTGTCGCGCTGGCACGGGCGATGGCAGGCAGGCAGGGAGCTGGCGTGGCGAGCTCGGCGGCGTCGCGGTGTCCCTCCTCTGCCTACTGGCAGAGGTAGGTGATGACTGGCACAGGCCAGATGGGCCGGGCCAGCCAGGTAAGTGGCCTCTGGCCTTTCTCTCTCTCTCTTCCTAAATTGTTTTCTGTTTTCTTATTTTCTGCAACTGTTGGGCTTTATTAAAAAATACTAAAATGTTTCCAGAAATCCTGAAAATAATTATAGGCTCTGTTTAGATTATTTCCAACAGCCCACACTTCTTTCCAGAATTATTTGAGAATTTAAAATATTTTATAGTATTTAAATGCCCAAATTCAAATACTTATGATTTAATTCAAAAAATCCAGAATGTCCTAGAAAAGAGTGCACCACTTTTTCTAGGGGTTTAGCCCAATCAAGAAATGATGAACATTTTGTGAAGGGCATTTTGGGTTCATTGAAACCAATTTTAGTAAACCCTAGTTGGTTTAAGGGGGTGCTGGGGGTTCTGTTATCCCCATTTCATCTTTCTGGGGGAATTAAACATGATGCAAACACTCTAATGATGAACTTGCTAGGGTGTGAAAACTCACCCCCACTCAAAAGAATCTCATCCCGAGATTTAGGATTTGTTTGGAAGAAGGTGGGGTACTCGAGTCGAAGACGATCCTCCCTTTCCCAAGTGGCTTCCTTTTCGGAATGGTGTGACTATTGAACCTTGAGAAACTTGATGTTATGGCGTCGAGTGGTACGCTCGGCTTGATCAAGGATACGAACGGGATATTCCCGATATGATAGATTATCTTGTAGATCAAGCATTTCGTGGTCCACTCCACGGATAGGATTCGCGAAGCAACGCATGAGTTGAGAAACGTGGAAGACATCATGAACTCTAGAAAGATGCGGAGATAGTTCCAATTGGTAGGCAACTTCTCCTCGTTTGGGAAGAATGCGAAAGGGTCCAATGTAACGAGGATCCAATTTGCCTTTGATACCGAAACGATGGGTTCCCTTTAACGGAGTAACCCGAAGGTAAGCCTTCTCGCCGACTTGATAAGTCACGGGCTTATGTTTACGATCATATTGGCTCTTTTGACGAGATTGGGCTGTTTTCAATTTCTCACGAATAACGCGAACCTGCTCTCTGCTTCCTGAATCATATCCGGGCCAAAGAGTTGTCTTTCCCTGGTTTCTGACCAGTTAAGAGGCGTTCGACATTTTCGTCCATAGAGAACTTCAAAAGGAGCTTTTCCCAAGCTAGCCTGATAACTATTGTTATAAGCAAACTCCGTGAATGGAAGGCATTTCTCCCAAAACATTCCGAATGAGATGACAGAAGCTCGGAGCATATCTTCCAGAATTTGATTTACTCGCTCTACTTGACCACTTGATTGGGGGTGGAAGGCGGTGCTAAAAGAGAGACGAGTTCCCATAGCATTTTGGAAACTTTCCCAAAATCGAGAGGTGAAGAAACTCCCACGGTCTGAGTTAATTTCCAATGGGACACCATGAAGAGACACTATTCGGGAGATGTATAAATCAGCTAGCTGGCTAGCGGTGATACTCTCACGAACAGGTAGAAAGTGGGCCACCTTGGAAAGACGATCGATTACGACGAAGATGGAATTATTCCCTCTCTTTGTCCTGGGAAACCCAGTAATGAAATCCATACTGATCTTATCCCATTTCCATTCAGGAATAGCCAAAGGTTGAAGGGTGCCAGCAGGCCGTTGATGCTCTGCTTTAACACGATGATAGACATCGCAACTAGCAATGTATTGAGCAATTTATCTCTTCATCCTAGTCCACCAAAGCCTCTGGCATAGGTCTTGATACATTTTAGTACTACCGGGATGAATGGTGAGAGGGGATTCATGAGCTTCCTTAAGAATCAACTGGCGTAGATGTTGTTTCTTGGGAACCACCAAGCGGTTCTCGAAGAAGACAACACCTCGCTCATCCATGGAAAAACATTTAGCAACTCCGCTAGCAACGTTTTCCTTAATCCGGGATATGCCCTTATCCCCTTCTGGGCAGCTATGATTTGATCTGTAAGGTTAGGCTTCGCCACCAGGGTGGATAGGAATCCTCGGGGAACAATGTGAAGGTTAAGCTTACGAAATTCCTCGTGGAGAAGTGGTTGACTTTGTTGTAACATCAGGTTGTTACAATAGGATTTACGACTTAGCGCATCAGCCATGACATTGGCTTTGCCCGGGGTATAAGTTATTCCTAAGTCGTAATCTGAGATCAACTCGACCCAACGTCTTTGCCTGAAATTCAAATCCGGTTGGTGAAGTTATATTTCAAACTTTGGTGATCGGTGAAGATCTCGCAACGATTACCGAGAAGGTAATGTCGCCAAGTTTTGAGTGCATGGACTACAGCTGCAAGCTCTATATCATGTGTGGGATAGTTTTCCTCATGGGGGTGTAATTGCCATGAAGCATTGGCAATTACCTGACGATCTTGCATGAGTATGCAACCTAGTCCTTGTCGCGAGGCGTCACAATAGATAATAAAGTCCTTGGAGAAATCTGGTGGTACCAGTATGGGAGCAGATGTCAGGCATCTTTTCAGCTCCTAAAAGCTGAACTCGCACTGTGGGGTCCACTCAAACATTTTATCTTTTTTGAAGAGTTCAGTTAGAGGTTTAGCAACCTTGGAGAAATTCTCAATGAAGCAGCGGCAATAGCTCGCTAAGCCAAGGAAGCTCCGAACTTGCTTGACCGTTACAGGTGGAGTCCAATCAAGGATGGCATGAACTCGCTCGGGATTGATAGCAATACCCTTACCAGAGATTACATGGCCTAGATAAGTCACTTCTGGCAACCAAAATTCACACTTGGAGAATTTGGCATAAAGGCGATGCTCTCGAAGTTTCGTCAATACCACCCTTAGATGTTCGGCATGTTCCTCCTCATTCTTAGAGTAGATGAGTATATCATCGAGGCATACTACGATGCATTTATCCAAATACTCCATGAAGACCGAGTTCATCAACCGAGAGAAGGTGGCTGGGGCATTGGTTAAACCGAAGGACATAACGATGTACTCGTATTGGCCATAACGAGTAACAAGGGACATTTTGGGAATGTCCCCGTTTCTGATTTTGATTTGATGGTAACCCAACCTCAAATCCATCTTGGAAAAGACTGAGGATCCAGCGAGCTGGTCATACAGATCGCTGATGCTGGGAAGTGGATACTTGTTCTTGATAGTGACCAAGTTGACAGGTCGGTAATCTACAACCTTCCGATCCGTTCCACCCTTCTTCTTGACGAAGAGGACGGGGCAAGCCCAAGGAGAGGAACTAGGATGGATGAAACCCTTTTTCAAGGACTCATCGAGTTGGTTCTTAAGCTCGGCTAGTTCTAACGGTGCCATCTTGTAGGGTCTTCTAGAAATTGGAACGGTTCCTGGAACAAGGTCTATCACAAACTTGACATCCCCGTCAGGGGGAACACCTGGAAGTTCATCTGGAAAGACATCTGGGAAGTCTCAGACTACCGGAATGTCTTCAAGGTCTGGAAGGGGGTTGGCATTTAGGGAGTAAAGATGGCGCTTGGCCACTCGAGTTAAGACATTGACTGTCTTGCCCGATGGGTGAGTAAGTTGAACAGTTCTAGTGGCACAACCAATCTTAGCATAATGAGCTGACATCCAGTCCATACCCAAGATGATGTTTATGTCCGCGGACTTGAGAGCTACTAAAGATGCAAGGAAGACAAGTCTATCGACAAAAATTTCGTTCCCATGGCTTACTCTAGAAGTTTGCCATTTGGAACCCGGAGTTTGAATTACCATGGAAGTGGGCATGTCATAGAATGTCATGTTATGAAATCGAGCATACCTCTCAGATATGAATGAATGAGATGCTCCAGTATCGAAAAGAACAGATGCCGGATTGCAATTAACAAGGACCGTACCAAGGACGACGTTAGGATCCTCATGAGCCTCCTCAGCTGAGACATAGTTGACATGGCCACGTGCAGTGGTGGCTGGCTTGGCGTAGAATGTCTTTCCCGCTGGCTTACCACGGCCAACGGACTTTCCAGACTGATTGGGGTTGTTGTTATGGGGACACTCTCGACTGTAGTGACCCGGCTCCACACTTGAAACATGTCACAACATTGGGGCATGGAGCGGCATTAGCAGCGGGGCCACCATAGGGCTTAGACGGTGCAAACTGCTGGTTGGGGTGAGGCGCCTCAAAGGGTCACATGGAATGAACCTGGGTGGCAGTGCCGTGCTTGGAATCCACACCCGGTGCTTCTGAGATCCCGAGCCGGATGAAGAACCAAAATCACGAGAGTGCTTGCGTGAAGCGTCATAGTCAGACTAGCCTGTCTCAGCACTGATGGCTTTATTGACCAACTTTTGAAAGGAGCTGCACTCGTGCAGACGAAGATCGCGGCGAAGCTCAGGGATAAGTCCCTTGCGGAACCTTGCTTGCTTCTTAGCGTCGGTGGATACCTCTTCAGGAGCATATCGTGACATATTCCCAAATTCACGACTATATGCATCCACAGTCAGTCTTCCTTGGGTGAAATTGCAGAACTCTTCCCTCTTGCGATCTATGAGACCTTCCGGGATGTGATGCTCACGAAAAGCCTCACTGAATTCAGCCCAAGTAGTGATTTGGCCGATCGGGCGCATAGCCTCAAAGTTTTCCCACCAAAGGCTAGTAGGGCCTTCGAGGTGATAGGCAGCATAGGTAACCTTATCAGCTTCGGCTATGTTGGCAGAACGTAGCTTGTGTGTGATGCTGCGGAGCCAGTCATCCGCGTCGAAGGGCTCGACGGAATGATTAAACTATGGTGGGTACAACTTGATAAAGTCATTGATTGACACCAAGTCATTTCGCTGATGGCATGCAGTGTTCTGCTCAATCCGCTCCAGCAAGCGGTTAGTCTCACGCTTGTTTCTTTCCGCCTCCATCATAACTTCGGCCAGAGAAGGCGGGGAGGCAGATTTTCACCCATAGCTGCACTGGCTTCCCCCTGCTCCGGGGCAGCAGGGTTGCTGCAGGTGTTGACCATCCTAGGAGAAAACAAGACAACGGTTTAGATAAGGATGGCACAAACTTAGCAAGGAAGTGCAGAATGTAATGGATAACATGGAATGCTAAGATGTTCATTGCACGACATGGTAATATAGAAACTGCCATATATATACCATTGGTCATACATACCGTACATAGTTTAGTACAAGCCCATGCTAGAGTACAACTACGGTGAAAGACATTACATCTCATCGAAGGCATTCCAAGCTCCTATACATTATTTTTCTACACCTCCGGAGGGCGATACACACGCAGTCGTATCCCACGGGTCACGCATGACTGTGGAGAATACAACTATTACAATGCTAGTGAAACTACTACTAGCTCAGACGCCTCCGTAGTAATCCTCCTAAAAGTCGCCACCAAAGCCTGGAAGTGGAACATGATCATTTGGGAACAGACGGTCCTGCGGAGCCTGCGGACCATAGGGGCTCAGATGTGTCCTTGGTCCCACAGGTGGTGGCAGACGGGGACCATGAGGAGGGGTGATGCCTCCTACATCGCGCCACTCCATACAATCTGGCAATCCAGACCGCACAGGGTACAGGTCCCTCAGGTCCATGTATCCTACCTGTACCGCAGGTGCAAACCGAGTCAAAGTGGCCTAGTGATCAGCACGAGAGTTGAAAAGCTCCATACGCAAGGCCCGATTTTCGCGGTCCTTATCCTCGAGCATCTCGGCAGTGGTGCGGAGTAGTGACTCCTCATGTGTAGAGTCATAGTACAAAGCCTGATAGTACCCCTGTGCTCCAGGAAGTGAGGCTGGCATGTAACGGAAATCGGTGTTCTGAAGCAAGGCAGTCCTGGCTCGAATGATAGTCATCATTGAATCGGCTGCATCCTGCACAGACATCTCAATAGTCACCCCAAGTCCATAGGAACAGTGAAGGGGCTCAGTGGCTCTAGGATAAGAGGGATATATCCTGACGGTACAGAGGTACTGGCTCTGGTTGAAGTCTCTGAACTGCTCCTCGACAGTATATTCCAGATACCACCGATAGCCTGACTCGACCATCACTCGAACCAACATGGCCGTGTGGCCGGGCACATCGAGGCACCGGGTCAGACGAACCACTTGGTTCTGGGACCGGTGTCCATCTGAAAGCACAGAATAGTGCAAAGGCATTAGAATTTTCTAGGGGAAATCGGACAACATAACGGCTGTAAATGCTCAGAAAAAGATTTGAGACGTCCACAACAGTTTGCAATACCACTAAACAACATCATATCAAGGTTCTGATTCAAATGACAACATACTAAAAGTAGTAGAAACTGTACTGTGGATTAGTAACACATGAACCTGATAGAAGAAGAGAGCCTAGTCCTTAACCCACCTTGAATGAGAAGAGAATGACTCAGATCAGAGGGCATAAGGTAAAGGAGTGAAAAGAACCTTACGTTCCCTCCCACAATAAATTCCCCTACATATAACTAAAGCATTTCAAGACTCGACATCAACCAATTTGGCTCAACGAACCTACAGGCAGTCCGGCTCTGATGCCAACGCTGTCAGGATCCCGATTCCAAGTCACATCGATCTAGCCGGTAACACTTCATATCACATTGCGGCCTCACGCACGGTATCCCCATGGGTGTCGCCTTACCATGGCCTGGGACCGTTTGCGCCTTTTGGCTCACGTATATGATAGTGTCGCTAGCATCCATATGACAAACAACCCGGGCCGACATGGCTAGTCATGAACCCAAAGCGGCACAGACCTATGGGGACAGGCATACATGAATCACATCGAGCATGTCGGTCATCAGCGAGTGAATCCGGGCTGTAGCACTGGGCTAACATGACTCCGGGGAACCCGGCCTGTAGCAGGCTAGGTAGGACTCCGGAAGTCACCGCGTGACATTTCCCCGAAGGGACAGACATAGGAACAAGGAGAAACACATGCCGGCCAGTCAAGTGTCCTGAGCAGTAGTGCTGGGCTAGCAGGACTCCGGTAAACCGAGCTGTAGCGGAATACTATGGCTCAAGGAGAACTAGACTACATTTCCCCATAAGAGAGACTACCAAGGATAAACAACTAGATTGTAGGATCCCACACATACCAAGCATTTCAATCATACACACAATATGCTCGATATGTGCAAATACAACATGGCACCATAACAAAACTCTACAACTCAAGTACTTTATTTAAAGGCTCCAGAGAGCCATACATAACATGTTCATATAGGGTAGGAGTCACATGACCCGACACTCAAGTGATACAAGCATACAAGCACATGCGGAAGCAAATAGTCTGAGTACAGACACTAGAAAGAAAGAAGGCTTCTCGAAGCCTGTCTATCTATATAAGGCCCTCCATGGCCAGGATCACCACCTGGGTGGCAAGTTACTCATCGACGTCGAGGTCTACATAAAACCCATCGGAGGGGGCGGTGTTGTCGTCTGTAAACAGTAATTAAGCAAACATGAGTACAAAGGTACTCAGCAAGTCTTACAACAGAACCTACTATACATGCTCATTCTCAAGAAGGTGGTGGAGTTATTGCAGCAAGCCAGCTTTGACTCTTGGCTAACCTATCCTATGAGACACCACTAGTAAAATAGTTTTCGCAAACGAGCCCACTAATCACCAACACGGTACTCCACTGGGGATCCTCCCTCGTCATCCTAACAGAGGGCCATCCTCGGTACTCACACTTATCTTGAGTCTTTTAGTAGTAACCATTAACTTGTCTATGAACAGTATAGGCAACCAAGTAGTCCTTTATCACGGACGCGGCTATTCGAATAGTTTTGTACCCTGCAGGGGTGTACTTCATCACACATGTTTCCACCACTTAGTGTCTACACACGACATGTGCTCGGCAGACTTCAAGCGAAAGCCGACGTGGGTGTAGACCACGATCTGACTAACCACACAAGTCTCTAGTCCAGGGTTATTGCCTATTCGGGTTCCATCCGCAAGGAAATCCGGCCGGGTGTCCTCAACGGCCCCAAACGATGTGTGCAGGGTTCCCGAGACACCAAACGGGCGACTCGGTACACCGTGCCACAGTGTATCTACCGCATCATAGCCCACCCCTAGGGTCAGCGCTACGCACGGCCACCAACACATAACCTACAAACACCAGAAACTAGTTGCAACTCCTGGACAGAGGACAAGAGGGGTCACTAAGTCGAGCGGGGTCATATTTCAGGGCCCAATGTGTGGTAGTAGCTGAATCTTAAATCACACATACAGATCTCAGTTCTTAGGGATGGCCTCAATGAAACAACCCACCATGTACTCCTACATGGCCTCTCCTCGATACCTTTACCAAAACATGTTCAACACATCCATCACATTACCGACATGACCATTTCACTCTAGCCCATCACCCAGATGAACCAGACCTGACCAAACTCTAAGCATAGCAGGCATAGCAAGGTAGGAAACACATACATGGCTTAGTCAACTCCTACACATGCTAGTGGGTTTCATCTAGTTACTGTGGCAATGACAGGTCATGCAGAGGATAAGGGTTCAACTACCGTAGCACACAGCAGTTTGAAACGTTGTTGTCTTAATGCAGTAAACGAGAGCAGAGGCGAGAACATGGGATTGTATCGATATGATGAATGGGGCTGCTTGCCTGATGGAGTGGTAGTAGGGTACTGCCCTTCAGTTGGATACTCGGAGATATCCTCGGAGGCAGAACCTACCACGGAAGACACACAGAATATAATCAACACATGGCAATATGCAACAATATGATGCATGCTATGACATGGCAAAATGATGTGTCCTGCCTAATACAATGTGAAACAAGTTGAAATGGATCCATTTGAATCAAAGATTCAAATGAAAGCTTAAGTTCTTATGCATAATAAGTGTATTATCTTGTTTCACCTAAACAGCAAGGTTAGAGTGTTTTGTCATGCATGAAACCATTACAGATGGAAAGATTGAATTTTTCTGACCATTTTTCATATATAATTTGTTTGATTTGGAGCTATGGTTGATTTTCTATGATTTTTAGAAGTTTTGGCAATTTTCTAGAATTTCCTATATAAGTATAAATCCAGAAAATAAATAATTGCATCAGCACTGCGTCACTGTGACGTCAACGAGTCAAAGGCACCAGCCCAGGTCAAACCTGACTGGTGGGCCCCATCTGTCAGTGACTCAGCTAACTAACATAATTAAGTTAGTACTAACTAAACTGCCATTTGGGCCTGGGCCCGCATGTCGGTGACCTAAAGTAACTAAAATTGGTTAGCGCTAACCCTAGGTTAATTATCAGAGGGGGGCCCACTTGTCAAAGACTCAGGGGAGTCAACCTGGGCCCACCCAGTCAAAGTCAACGGGTCAAACCCGCCGGCGTTTAGCCACCGGCGAGGCCAGACGCGGCGGAGGGCTTCAGAAAACACCCACAGGCGACCATTTGCGCGGCAGAGAGGCTCTACGCGTTGCTGGGAGCAAGCCGTAGCGTTTGGTGGTGGAAGTGGAGCTCGGGGAGGCCGGGAACGACGCCGGCGATGACCTTGGTAGTCGCCGGAGCTCGGGCTCGTTGCTGAAGTGGCCTAGGCGGGGCGATGCTAGCATCTATGGCTCGCACGCGATGCGGGGAGTGCGTTGGGCACAAGCCCGGGACCAGTGGGTGGGCGGAGCATCATCGGCGACGAGCTCCGCGGTGGCGCGTGCGGGTGATCTACATGCGGTCGCTACGGGGCTCGAGAGGGAGGATGGAGAGGATAGGGAGGTGGCCAGGCTCATGGTGGTTGCAACGGAGCTGACGACGAGGTCGGGGACAGCTTGTTGCGGCGGTGACGGTGGAGAGGATATCCGGCGGTGGTAGACGAAGACGGGGTCGATGGAGGTGGTGGAGGGCATGTGAGCGCTCGGGGCTCGGCCTGCTCGACGTAGTCGACGACGGCAAAGCGAACGGACACGGTGGCACGGCACGGGGACGACGGTGGCTATGACTACGGCGGCAAGAAGGCGGCGGCTACGTCGGCCATGGCTTCGAGGAAGCGAGGGAGAGAGCAGGGGGGAAGAGTGAGGTGTCCAGGGGGTTGGGGCGGCCGCGGGCGACGGCAGGCAGGTAGGGAGGTGGCGTGGCGATATCGGCAGCGTCGCGGTGTCCCTCCTCTGCCTACTGGCAGAGTAGGTGATGACTGGCACATGCCAGATGGGCCGGGCCAGCTAGGTAAGTGGCCTCTGGCCTTTCTCTCTCTCTCTTTCTAAATTTTTTTCTGTCCTTTAGTTTTCTGCAACTGTTGGGCTTTATTAAAAATACTAAAACGTTTCCAGAAATCGTGAAAATAATTATAGACTCTGTTTAGATTATTTCCAACAGCCCACACTTATTTCCAGAATTATTTGAGCATTTAAATTATTTTATAGTATTTAAATGCCCAAATTCAAATACTTATGATTTAATTCAAAAAATCCAGAATGTCCTAGAAAAGAGTGCACCATTTTTGCCAGGGGTTTTAGCCCAATCCAGAAATGATGAACATTTTGTGAAGGGCATTTTGGGTTCATTGAAACCAATTTTAGTAAACCCTAGTTGGTTTAAGGGGGTGCTGGGGTTCTGTTATCCCCATTTCATCTTTCTAGGAGAATTAAACATGATGCAAACACTCTAATGCATGAACTTGCTAGGATGTGACAGTTGGAATTTAAAATATTACCTTCTGTTTGGCTGTTTATCCAATCTGAGAGATGGCTAGTCCTCGGCTTCTGCCCCCATGCCACGAGTGCTAGGGTGTTCGGGATAAACTTGAGCACTCTAGTTCCCATTTTTGGGTCCTTCGAGGGAGGTGCTCAACACAACGAACAAGGCAACCGGACTAATAATGCTTTATCACTCTCACTTAGCCATAGAATTCAATAATTTTAAATTTCGGCGAAGCCCCTGGTGTTCGGAAGGCCGAATTCAGGGCGCGATACACGCCTGTAAGCCGTACATGGCCGTCCCCTCGCCCTAAGCGGCATAAGTCTTTACGGACTCGAAAATCCTCGCCGAATAGCGACCACTCTCTCGCCTTATCATGACAGTTAGTTTTAGCTTTCTCTACTGAGGTGCTAAGCCCGGCAGAACCGGGGCACAATCGCAGTAGTTCTCCTAGCGATACCTTAGCCGATAGAGCGGAACGTAAGGTACCAAAACATAGGAGCCGGGCAAACCCAACATTTGACCAAAGACATGATTCAGAGCTGATGCATATAATGCTATAAGTTCGGGGTGCCGCACTTGTGAAAGTGTCGGACTTTTCACACCGCATTGTGGTGTACGTAAGCCCCTGGTGTATTGGCCGTACCATAGTGTACGGTTGCAAGGCGTCATCAATGAACACATAGATATATATATATATATATATATATATATATATATATATATATATATATATAACAAGAATGCAATAATAGTCGTAATGTCATGCATTGTTTATTAAAAAATTGCGTTAAAGCAGAGTGATACAGATAGTGCGATAAGCAAAGAGTAGGACTATGTCCCTTGCAAGGGCAAGCTGAGGAATGATGTTAAATTGAATATTTCACTCGTTATTGTAATCAACCTGGGAATTCTGTGGTATAACGTAGTTATCTCACTCCTTGGTTGCTGCATCATGTGTTCGGTAATAGTGCTGCCGGACAGTGTTTCCAGACATTAAGGTCCTGAAAGAAAAAGAAAAATAACCGAACAGGAAGCCCCTAGTGCGGTTTAGGTAGCGTCTTGGGGCGTTCCGCAGTTGTGCCCCCCTCCCCACCTGTGCCCATGGTAAATGCGTAATTATGTATTCGCGGCACGAGTTTCGCCGCTGGGCTGGGATTGGGGTGGCCGCCGCATTGCTGCGCGAGCTCAGATCGCGCCAGGCGGTCTATTTGCCGATTGCCCCGAGCGCGCTTGAAGGTGTCCGGGCTATGAAGCGCCGAACTGGTTGATTGCCTCGAGAGGCAGCTTTGTGTTTTCTGCTGCAAGGGCTGCGGTGTGCTCCTCTGTTCAGAGAGAGCACTCTGTGTTTCCATTGACTGTAATAACTCTACAAGGTCCTGGCATCTTGAGCTTGAGGTATGCATAATGCGGTACCGCATTGAATCTAGCAAATGCGGTTCGCCCAAGCAGCGCGTGATAACCACTACGGAACGGGACTATATCGAAGATTAACTCTTCGCTTCGGAAGTTATCCGGGGATCCGAAGACCACTTCCAATGTAATTGAGCCTGTGCAATGGGCCTCTACACCTGGAATGACGCCCTTAAAGGTCGTTTTTGTGGGTTTGATCCTTGAGGGGTCTATACCCATTTTGCGCACTGTGTCCTAATAAAGCAGGTTCAGGCTGCTGCCGCCATCCATAAGGACTCGAGTGAGGTGAAATCCGTCGATGATTGGGTCTAGGACTAGTGCGGCGAATCCGCCATGATGGATACTAGTGGGGTGGTCCCTGCGATCGAAGGTGATCGGACAGGAGAACCAAGTGTTGAACTTTGGGGCGACTGGCTCCAACGCATATACGTCCCTGAGTGCACGCTTCCGCTCCCTCTTGGGGATGTGGGTTGCGTATATCATGTTCACCGTCCGCACTTACGGGAGAAACCTCTTCTGTCCTCCAGTGCGCGGCTGCCGGGGCTCCTCCTCGTCATCGCTATGCGGCCCCTTGTCCTTGTTTTCGGCAATTAACTTGCCGGCCTGCTTGAGCACCCAACAATCCCTGTTGGTGTGATTGGCTGGCTTGTCTGGGGTGCCGTGTATTTGACACGAGCGATCGAGTATATGGTCCAAGCTGGACGGACCTGGCGTACTTTGTTTGAATGGCTTTTTCCGCTGACCGGGTTTAGAGCCTTTGAATCTAGCATTGACTGTCGTATCCTCAGTATTTTCGCTGTTAATGCGGTGCTTATGCTTGTTGCGACGTGACCTGCTATTGCCGTCCTTGGTATCTGAGGTACCATGGTTCTTTGATATGTTATTACTGCAAGCCAACCAGCTGTCTTCTCTCGCACAAAAGCGGGTCATGAGCGTCGTGAGAGCTGCCATAGATTTCGGCTTTTCCTGACCAAGGTGCCGGGCTAGCCACTCGTCTCGGATGTTGTGCTTGAAAGCTGCTAAGGCCTCCGGATCCGTACAGTCGACGATTTGATTTTTCTTTGTAAGGAACCGAGTCCAGAATTGCCTGGCCGACTCTTCTGGCTGCTGAATTATGTGGCTCAAATCATCGGCGTCTGGTGGTCGCACATAAGTGCCCTGAAAGTTGTCGAGGAATGCGGCTTCCAGATCTTCCCAACAGCTAATGGATTCCGCTGGCAAGTTGTTAAGCCAATGCCGCGCTGGTCCTGTGAGCTTTAGTGGGAGGTATTTGATGGCATGTAAGTCATCGCCGTGGGACATGTCGATGTGGAGGAGGAAGTCCTCAATTCATACTGCGGGATCTGTTGTGCCGTCGTATGATTCCATATTTACAAGTTTGAAACCTTCTAGGAATTGATGTTCCATTACTTCGTCTGTGAAGCATAAGGGGTGTGCGGCGCCTTTGTATTGGTCTATACCGCGACTCAGCTCGAATGGGTCTAGCCCGCTGTGTTTGGCCCGGACGGATTTGCTTTTACTGTATGCGGCGTGATGTTTGTCGTCTCGCAGAGTGGTGCGCCCTCGTGATCCTTAGATCGATCTTGAATGCTTTTCCTTGTCCTCCAATATGTCTCGCAGGTCTGGCGTATCTCCCCGTGCCTTTTTATTTGAATGGCGTTGGGGTGGAGGATGAGCTTTTGGCTGGAATGCGTGTCTATCGCGGCCACGAGGTGGCCGATCAGCCATATCATACGCTTCTTCCTCCAGTCGGGGTAGTAACCTACGCCTTGGGTAACTCTTGGAGGGGCTCTCGAGTTTGTATTCCTCGGCCGCGAGGACTTCAATCCATTTGTTAGCTAGCAGATCTTGATCAGCTTGAAGCTGCTGCTGCTTTTTCTTCAGGCTATTTACCGTGGCCATAAGCCGGTGCTTGAAGCGCTCTTGTTCGACGGGATCCTCTAGTACAGCGAATTCATCGTCGCCGAGGCTTGGCTCATCTTCAGAGGGGGGCATGTGATTGTCATCCTCCTCCTCTCCATCTGCCGCTCTCTCAGGAGAGCTGGCTCCTCCATCCTCCTGCTCTAAATCTTCCTGGAGGGGTTTGTTGTTTTCTTTGGCACTATCCGGAGTGTTATTATCTCCTGTGCCGGTATCACCACTTTTGCTTTGGCGGGACTTAGAGCGGCGCTGCTGACGTCGGCGTTTGGGTTGCTTCTTGGAGGGGTCATCCTCCGCTATCCCGTCGCCATTGCCTTCTTTGGGTGTATCCACCATGTATATGTCATGTGACGAGGTGGCTTTCCAGTTCCCTATAGGTGCTGGTTCATGTTCGTCTCCTACATCGTCGTCCATACCATCGATGTCTTCGGAGTCGAAGTCGAGGATGTCGGTTAAATCATTGAAAGTGGCTACAAAGTGGGTGGTGGGCGGACATCAAATTTCTTCGTTGTCCGCATCCCAATCCTGTTGGCCATAATCCGGCCAGGGCTCTCCTGACAAAGAGAGAGACCTTAGTGAATTCAGAATGTCGCCGAAGGGCGAGTGCTGAAAGATATCCGCGGCGTTGAATTCCATGATCGGCACCCAATCGGATTCGATTGGCAGGGGCGCGGATGGTTTGGAGTCCGGAAAAGAGTCCGGAACCTTGGAGTCACGGGCTGCGCAGAGGGTTAGGCTGGTGTTCGGCTCGATCGCCGTTGAGACTGCAGCCCCTGAGGCGGTGTCTAACCACCTGTCCTCGACTGGCGCAGTTGGCTCCGAGCTAAGGGTCGAAGCTGATGCGGGCGCAGCTCTGGGGTACTGTTCGGCGGCGGAGCTAGGTCATACCCATTGTGACAGTGCGGCGCGCCCGGCTGTGGCTTGAATCCATCGAAGATCAAGTCTCCGCGGATGTCGGCCGTGTAGTTCAAACTTCCAAATCTGACCTGACGTCTAGGGGCGTAGCTTTCAATCTGCTCCAGATGGCCAAGCGAATTAGCCCGCGGTGCAAAGCCGCCGAATACGAACATCTGTCCGGGGAGAAAAGTCTAACCCTGGACCGCGTCGCTATCGATGATAGTAGGAGCCATCAAGCCTAACGGCGACGACGCAGAGGAACTCTCAATGAAAGCACCAATGTCGGTGTCAAAACCGGCGGATCTCGAGTAGGGGGTCCCAAACTATGCGTCTAGGCCAGATGGTAACATGAGGCAGGGGACATGATGTTTTACCCAGGTTCGGGCCGTCTTGATGGAGGTAAAACCCTACGCCCTGCTTGATTGATATTCATGATATGGGTAGTACAAGAGTAGATCTACCACGAGATCAGAGAGGCTAAACCCTAGATGCTAGCCTATGGTATGATTGTATGTTATGGTTGTTGTCCTACGGACTAAAACCCTTCGGTTTATATAGACACCGGAGAGGGTTGGGGTTACACAAGGTCAGTTACAAAGGAGGAAATATCCATATCCGTATTGCCTAGCTTGCCTTCCACGGCATGTAGAGTCCCATCCGGACACGAGACAAAGTCTTCAATCTTGTATCTTCATAGTCTAACAGTCCGGCCAATGGAGATAGTCCGGCTGTTCGGAGACCCCCTAATCCAGGACTCCCTCATTGAGCAACTTGTCAGAAAGAAGAAAGCTGAGTATGAGAAGTGTGACATGGAGAGAGACCAAGAAGGTGCTGGTGGGAAGGGCTGATGCAGCAGAGGAGGCCGCCACGGCAAGATTCCCTAGCAGAAAGAAAAGCCTGCTAGAGGACGTGAAAAGAAGGAAGGTGATGATGAAAGTGATCAAGGGGATGCAGAGGAGACCAGTGAGCAAGAATTTCAGAAAGCAACTGAGGCCTAGTGCTTTGATGGAGGCGCTTCTTTGCACTGCTCTCACCGCCAGCTCAAATAGTGGGCGCATGAAGTCAATGTCGTAGAGCCAGCAGCAGATTCCTGGAAGCCGCTCAAATGGTCCCGCATGCCTATCATCTTTGATGAAGAGGATCACCATGACCGCACCACCGCGGTAGGGTGTTTGCCATTGTTGGTTTCACCAACAATCCGCAACCTCAAAGTCACAAAGATGCTAGTTGACGGCGGGGCAGGGTTGAATCTTATTTCCCTCAATGTGATTAGAAAACTTCAGATATCAGATGAAGAGCTCAAGATTACTGGCACGTTTCAAGGAATCAACCCTGGCAGGAGTCATCCTAAGGGGAAGATTATGCTGCGAGTGATGTTTGGCGGAGAGCTAAACTATCGGACCGAGACGGTTCTGTTTGATGTGGTCGAGCTCCCCTTGCCGTACAATGGGATTCTTGGTCATCCAGGTCTGGCAAAATTCATGGTGGGATCCCACTATGCCTACAACACTCTGAAAATGCCAGGGCAAATGGTATAACACCCACGATGCAGCTATATCTCCCATGTGTCGAGGCACGAATTAGAGGCATAACTGCATGGTGGTTTATGTTGCAAGAGGGGTAATCTTCACACAATCCCATGTACTGAATAAGAAAGGGATAAAGAGTTGGCTTACAATCTCCACTTCACACAAATAACAAGTTAAACATACATCATCCAGAGTACAATCAAGGTTCGACTATGGAACAAAAATAAAACAAGACAACCCCAAATGCTAGATCACTGATCGTTCCAACTAGGCTCCACTACTGATCATCAAGAAACTAAACATAGTAACGACCAAGTTCCTCGTCAAACTCCCACTTGAGTTTGGTAGCATCGCTTGCACTGGTATCATCGGCACCTGCAACTGTTTCGGTAGTATCTGTGAGTCACGAGGACTCAGCAATCACAAATCCCACGAGATCAAGACTATTTAAGCTTATGTGTAGGAAGTGGTAATGAGGTGGAGCTGCAGCAAGCGCTAAGCAAATATGGTGGCTAACATACGCGAATAAGAGTAAGATGAGAAGCTACACAATGGTCATTAAACTACAAGTGATCAAGAAGTGATCCTAAAACTACTTATGTTCAAACACAACACAAATCGGGTTCACTTCCCAGACTCCGCCGAAAAGAGACCATCACGGCTACACATGCGGTTGATGCATTTTAATTATGTCAAGTGTCAAGTTCTCTACAACCGGAAATTAACAAATTCCCATCTGCCACATAACCTCGGGCATGGCTCTCGAAAGTTTATACCCTGTAGGGGTGTCCCAACTTAGCCCAACGCAAGCTCTCACGATCAATGAAGGATATTCCTTCTCCCGGAAAGACCTGATCAGTCTCGGAATCCCGGTTACAAGACATTTCGACAATGGTAAAACAAGACCAGCAAGACCGCCCGAATGTGCCAACAAATCTCGATAGGATCTACACATATCTCATTCTCAAGGCACACCAGATGAACAATCCGTACAACTAAAACCAGCCCTCAAGTTTCCCCAGGTTGCGCTGCAAAGGTCTCTAGTTTGGACCAACACTTAGAGGATCACTGGCCTGCGGGGAGGGGGGGGTAAAATAAAGATGACCCTCGGACTCGCGAAAACCCAAGGGAAAGTTATAGGTTGTTAGGCAAATGTAAAACCAAGGTTGGGCCTTGCTGGAATAGTTTTATTCAAAGCGAACTGTCAAGATGGTCCCATAACCCCAACCGTGTTAGGAACACAAAATCAAGGAACATAACACCGGTATGACGAAAACTAGGGCGGTAAGAGTGGAACAAAACACCAGGAAAAAGGCCAAGCCTTCTACCCTTTACCAAGTATATAGGTGCATCAATTAAAATACAAGATATTGTGATATCCCAACATAAACATGTTCCAACATGGAGCAGTCTTCAACTTCACCTACAACTAACAACGCTATAAGAGCGGCTGAGCAAAAGTGGTAACCTAGCCAAACAATGATTTGCTAGGAAGGTGGGTTAGAGGCTTGACATTGCAATTTGGGAGGCATGATATAACAAGTGGTAGGTAGCGCGACATAGCGATAGAATGAACAACTAGCAAGCAAAGATCGTTAGCTTCATAATATTCAATCCAACATAAAGAACCTCAAAGAGTGCCCCAAGATTCCTACTGGAGAAACAAGGACAAAAACATGCGTCAACCCCTATACATACATTACCCCAATGTCACCTCGGGAATTCGTGAGTTGAGTGCCAAAAACACATCAAGTGAATCAATAGAACACCCCATTGTCACCACGGGTATCCCACGCAAAGACATACATCAAGTTTTCTCAAATTCATAATAGTATTCAATCCGATAATAGTGAAACCTCAAAGGTAAAACTCAGTTCATCACAAGAAGGTAGAGGGGGTGAAACACCATATGATTCAACTATAGTAACAAAACTCGCGGTACATCAAGATCATGCCAAATCAAGAGCACGAGAGAGAGAGATCAAACACATAGCTACTGGTACATACCATCAGCCCCGAGGGTGAACTACTCTCTACTTGTTATGGAGACCACCGAGATTATGAAATGGCCACCGGTGATGGTTTCCCCCTCCGGCAGGATGCGGGAACTGGCTCCCAATTGGTTTTTTGTGGCTACAGAGGCTTGCGGTGGCAGAACTCGCGATCTAAGTTTCTTTCTGGGATTTCTGGATTTATAGAATTTTTTGGCGTCGGTTTCATGTTAGGGGGGTCCACGAGGCAGCGTCAAGATAGGGGGCACGCCCTATGGGGTGGGCATGCCCTCCACCCGTGTCGTTGCCTCGGGACTCTTCTGGCCAACTCCGATGCTCCCTGGGCTTCTTCTGGTCCATAAAAAATCACCGTAAATTTCAGCTCATTTGGACTCCGGTTGATATTCCTTTTCTGTAAAACTCAAAAGCAAGGGAAAAACAGAAACTGGCACCGGGCTCTAGGTTAATAGGTTAGTACCAAAAATAATATAAAATAGCATATTAATGCATATAAAACATCCAAAAAAGATGATATAATAGCATGGAACAATATAAAATTATAGATACATTGGAGACGTATCAAGCCTCGACCTGACCAAGCTCGCCTGCCCCGCAAGGGAGGTTTTCCTTAGTGATATCTTGTTCCTTTCGCTTGTGTTGGTCTTCCTGATCTGCCCTTCGATTTCTCAAAGAGCTATCTCTCTGGCTTGTTCTTGTTTGCCACTGTAATCTTGCCCTTGTGCTTGTGTATAGTCCGGGCAACACACACCAAGGTAGTTGCACCAACAAGAGCCCTTGGGCCTGCCCGAACATGCTGCCGAGCATCGTTGGGGTAGGCCCTATCAGGTAGACACGCAGGGGACTTGTGGCAGCTCATTTCTTGATATTTTCCTTCTTCATTAACCCGTGCTTGAGTCAATTTCCAGTTTTCTCGTGCTTTGTCCAAGATGCAGAACACGGTGGGGCCATCTTTGTACTGGCCCGTGAATGACTTTTACTCACGGGGAGGTAACTGCCATCTCACTCTTCTCACCGCGCTCATCTTTGCCGCCACGTACACCGTATGCATTACGCGGGGTTGGGGACGGATGGTGCAGGGAAGGGCGTCGTGGCGAAAACCCGATCGCTCTGGATTGGAGCAAGAGGGTGGCGGACAGGTTCAGTCACTGCCAGCGACATGAACATGTTGGATTTGAGGGAGCCCCCAGCATTGGGCCCCACCTCGTTTTTAAAAGGGTGTGTGAGGGTGAACGGAGGCATCCATCCTCACCTCTCCCCTTCATCTCATTTGCCTTCTCCATATCGAGGAAGAGGGGCCGGGGCTCAGCTCTGTGCTTCTGTTCAGGGGGGATGATAACCCACAAGTATAGGGGATCACAATAGTTTTCGGCGGTAGAGTATTCAACCCAAATTTATTGATTTGGCAGAAGGGCACCTCAGTTGTAAATTTAACCACACCTGAAAGACTTAATATCTGCAGCAAATTATTTAGTAGAAAAGTAGTATGGAAAGTAATGGTAACAGTAGTAGTTTCATAGCAATTGTAATAGTGGTAACGTCAAAGTAATGTAGCAAAGATCAATATGTGAAAATCTCGTAGGCAATGGATCAATGATGGATATTTATGTCGGATGGCATTCATCATGCAATAGTTATAACCTAGGGTGACACAGAAACTAGATCCAATTCATCAATATAATGTGTTGGCATCCTGGGAACGGGGGTACCCAGACCTGCCTGCCTGCGGCCTAGGGCATGGCTCCACCAGCGACCTGGTACGACCCCTCTTCATCAACCAAGGCTCAAGACCCTCGTGAGGGGCCAAGCCTCGCGAGGCGGACGACACAAGACCTCCTCAGGGGCAGCCTCACCAGGCTGGCTCGCGAGGAGCAGAGAGATCAAGGCAAGGGGCACCTCATGAGGTTCCCATGACGTGAGCCACGATGACCAAGGCCAGGCGGTCGCCAGCGGGCGTAGAGTGCCAGTTTTTTCTTTGTTCCTAAAGAGGCAGGCACAGGCGAGGAGTCCTGAGGCATCAGGCAAAGCTTTCCATATCGGTGCAATGAGACCAAGACCAGCATGACGGCAAGATGGAGGTCACCACGAAGCCCACAACAACGTCACCACTAGAGCCATTGGCAGGCGAAGACCACCTTTTTTCAGGATAACTTGTACTCATTGTGCCCCTTCAAACTGGCCGTCATGGGATCCCTTCCCGCCTAATATTTGGGGAGAGGACCCGGACCTCTATAAATAGGGCTAGCCACCACCGTAGCCAGGGAGGCTCATCTAGAGACGGATTATTCAGATCATCCACAACCACAGAAGCTCTTCGAGCTCAAGAATACCTCTCCTCAGGAGGATGTTCTTCCCTTGTACTTGTTCATCCCCAGCTGTAATGCCCCGGACACACCCGCCGGTGGTCTTTACTCCTGGCATGATCTAGACTGGCCCCACAGATCAATACTAGTCTTTTCTGCGCACTTTGTCCTCACTCGTGCGCACCCGAGAGCAACTTCCCGGTTGGTCACCCATCCTAACACTACTCGAAGCTGAGCACACTTAACTTTGGAGTTCTGTCCAATTAGGCTCCTGGAAAAGAAGAAATTCCTTATTGATATGAGTAGTCTATCATCCCCAATAAGCCAGGCCATCACATACACCCCCACTCGGAGGAACCGACATCCTTGTCGGGCCATTGGAACGTTCCCTCTTGGCACAAACGTCTGTGCATCCAGTCCGGTACATGTGTCATGCTATGTACCACGACGGATCACAAATGTCATGAACAACATGACCGTGCACCTGTCTGCAAACATCCGTGTAACTGCAAGGGTCGGCTCTGATACCCACTTGTAACGCTCCGGATACACCCGCCGGTGGTCGTTACTCCTGGCATGATCTAGACTGGCCCCACAGATCAATACAAGTCTTTTCTGCGCACTTTGTCCTCACTCGTGTGCACCCACGAGCAACTTCCCAGTCGGTCACCCATCTTGACACTACTCCAAGATGAGCACGCTTAACTTTGGAGTTCTGTCCAAATAGGCTCCCGAAAAAGAAGGAATTCCTTATTGATATGAGTAGTCTATCATCCCTAATAAGCCAGGCCATCGCACCAGCCTACAAGGCAATCCACCACACCACACTGGAGTAGGGTATTACACCGCAATGGTGGCCCAAACCAGTATAAACCCTCGTGTCCTTTGTTCCTTGGGTTCCGCGAGCTAGGCTTTGAGATCGTTGCGAGAGCGTGAGCTGGGGGGAGAGATCTTTGTGCGCACCCCAGTGTTCGAACCTCAAGGGTTTGCCGGAACTCGTAATCCGACATTTGGCGCGCCAGGTAGGGGTACGTTGAAGCTTTCCCTTCGTCGATCTACATTCCGCAGCTCCATCGCATCCATGTCAGACGCTCATCGAGCCCATGTTGAGCGCAGCGCCGCCCTCGCCGCTCGCGTCGCCTAGAGGGCGCCCATTGGCGAACCTCCCCGCCATTCTCCGTCACCTCCTGCAAATGCCACCACCGGCCCAGCAGTGAACGAGCAGCTGGCGTCATCACTTCACCCCTCTGTGCGGCGGGGCGGCCGCACCACCACCCTGTCGCTGACTCCGGCTGGCCCGTCATCCCATGCTCGCCGCGTGCCCACGGATGCGTAGGCCTCATTGCTCATGGAACGCGAGATCCTACGTTATCGCCCGGTCGACGACCTCTACGAAGACTGGCTGGACCGCATCATCAAGCCCGTCAGCATCGCTGGGGGCTCTCCTGCACGATCCCTCTCGCTACCTCGCCCACCTCCAGCCATAGGGGACGTAGCTCACGGAGCGCCTCCACCGTCCCTACATCAAGACGGCGCCCTCGCTCCTAGACGCACGGCTCCCGTTGCGCCCCCGCCTCCTCCGCACCAAGACGGTGTCCTCGCCCAAGACGCGTGGTCCCGCGGCGTGATCCGCCATGCCGTGTGCCCGCACACGAAGAAAGAAGCTGCCAGGAGGTCCATCGACCACAAGAAAACGCTCCCTCATTCCCCGCACCACCACGTCAAGACCGTGCGCCGCTTGCTATGGTGGTGCATGGGTGCCAAGACTAGATTCCACCGCCACGATGGGCTCCGGTGACCACAGCAGGCTGCCGAGCCTTCACTCCCGAGCTGCGCACCATCGTTTGGCCGGGCAAGTTCAAGCCGGATCTGCCTCCATGCTACGATGGCACCCCCGACCCTGCGGAGTTCCTGCAGCTCTACTAGCTGAGCATCGAGGCAGCCAACGGCGACAATAAATTCATGGCAAACTAGTTTCCCATGGCTCTCAAGGATGGCGCTCGCTCATGGCTCCTAAACCTGCCCGCAGGATCGATCTCCTCCCGACTGCCCGCCAGCCGCAGGCAACCTGCGGCGCATCAACCAACAATAGGGGGAAACCCAGCAAAAGTACATCCAGCGCTTCAACAGCTGTAACACGCATGATGCGGCTATATCTCCCACGTGTCGGAGCACGACTTAGAGGCATAACCGCATTGTACGCATATCGCAAGATGGGTAATCTTTACACATCCCATGTACTGAATAAGAAAGAGGTACAGAGTTGGCTTACAATCGCCACTTCACACAATACATAAATATAGCATTACATCATCCAGATACAATCAAGGTCCGACTACGGAACCAAAATAAAGACGGCCCCAAATGCATAAGATCCCTAATCGCCCCAACTGGGCACCACTACTGGTCGTCTGGAAAGGAAACGTAGTAACATCCTGAGTCCTCATCAAACTCCCACTTCAGTTCAGTCGCATCCCCTGGAATGGCATCATCAGCACCTGCATCTGGTTTTGGAAGTAATCTGTGAGTCACGGGGACTCAGCAATCTCACACCCTCGCGATCAAGACTATTTAAGCTTATGGGTAGGCAAAGGTAGTGAGGCAGAGCTGCAGCAAGCACTAGCATATATGGTGGCTATCTTACGCAAATGAGAACGAGAGGAGAAAGGCAAAGCATGGTCGAGAATCTATAAGATCAAGAAGTGATCCTAGAACTACTTACGTTCAAGCATAACACGAGACCGTGTTCTCTTCCCGGACTCCACAGAAAAGAGACCATCACGGCTACACACTCTGTTGATCCATTTTAATTAAGTCTAGTGTCAAGTTTTCTACAACCAAACATTAACAAATTCCCATCTGCCCATAGCCGTGGGCACGGCTTTCGAAAGTTCAAAACCCTGCAGGGGTGTCCCAACTTATCCCATCACAAGCTCTCACGGTCAACAAAGGATAATCCTTCTCCCAGGATGGCCCGATCAGACTAGGAATCCCGCTTATAAGATATTTCCACAATGGTAAAACAAGACCAGCAAAGCCGCCCGATGTGCCGACAAATCCCGATAGGAGTCGCACATATCTCGTTCACAGGGCACACCGGATGAGCCACATATCAGGTTGGCATAGACCCTGGTTGCCCAAGGGGCGCCAGACATCGCTCAGGTTGGACCAACACTTAGAGAAGCAGTGGCCCGGGGGTGGGGGTTAAAATAAAGATGAGCCTTGAGTCCGCGAAACCCAAGGGAAAAAGGCTAGGTGACAAATGGTAAAACCAAGGTTGGGCCTTGCTGGAGGAGTTTTATTCAAGGAGAACTGTCAAGGGGTTCCCATTATAACCCAACCGCGTATGGAACGCAAAATCAAGAAACATAACACCGGTATGACGGAAACTAGGGCGGCAGGAGTGGAACAAAACACCAGGCATAAGGCCGAGCCTTCCACCCTTTACCAAGTATATAGGTGCATTAAAATAAACAAGATATAATAATGATATCCCAAATAATAAACATGTTCCAACAAGGAACAACTCCAATCTTCACCTGCAACTAGGAACGCTATAAGAGGGCTGAGCAAAGCGGCAACATAGCCAAACAACGGTTTGCTAGGACAAGGTGGGTTAGAGGTTTGACATGGCAATATGGGAGGCATGATATAGCAAGTGGTAGGTATTGCAGCATAGGCATAGCAATAGAGCGAGCAACTAGCAAGCAAAGATAGAAGTGATTTCGAGGGTATGGTCATCTTGCCTACAAAGTTCTCCGAGTTGACGTAAGCTTGATCCTCATAAGCATACTCAACGGGTTCCTCGATCACGTACTCGTCTCCCGGCTCTACCTAAAGCAAGAGCACAAGAAAGGGAAACACAATCAACCGCAATGCAATGCGCAAGCAACATGATGCAAAACATGGCATGCTATGCGGGATATGATATGCAATGCATATGCGTGCTCCGGAAGGAAATGATTCAACCAGGCCTCAATTTGGCAAACCAAGCGCGCTGCTGGAAAGATGAGTTGATTTCGGTCAAAATCGATATAAAGATCACCAAAATCGGATGCACGGTTTGCAAATGGCAAGCAAAACAATAATGGCACTATTCTGCGATTAACAGCATGATGCCATCGAGAATGCAACAAGAAACTAAGCTACCACACTCTAAATAACAAAAAAGCACATGGCAGTGATCCACTCAAGATGCTTGACAAAAGATGAACACTGAGCTACGGCTAAATCACAAAATAGCAGGTTGAAACAAGCATGGCAAAAGTGCAAAAGATATTGGGTTCACAGACTTGGTGAAAATAACATGTCAGATTTAATATCAGGAAGCAATGTTTAGAGCAAGATACCAACATGCTACAGGAACATATCATCGCAAAGAAAAGCATGGCATGAAACTACTTAAAGCATATAACAAAAGTCCCTTACCGACCATAAGCCAAAAGGGATCAGAAAATATGGTGGCACCCATGTAAACATAGCAAGTTTCATTAATAGATTCAGACTTAGCAGAAAACTGGACATGGCATAAACAGAGTTACATAGGCATGTTTGCGAGCTCGATGCACTCACCACAGTCATTGCATGACAAACTAATCATACACCCAACAAGAAGACATGATCAAGTAGCTAACCATGGCAAGAACAATCTCATAGCATGCATGGATCAACAACAACAACCTCGGCAAAATTGATTAACACGTAAACAATCTGCCAGGAACATTTTATAGCAAAAGTAGAGCAAGCTTGAGTCATGCTAGGTTACTCCATAATTGCAAACAAAGACATGGATGGATAGAACATAACAATATCTCAAAATCATCCTTACTGAACATGCTCAAAAGAGGCAAGGATCACTGTGTAGCAACATGAATACATGGCATAAAAATAACATCAGGGAAATGACTTAGAAGAATTCTAAGTCCCAGAAATCAGCAACATCACGAGAGCTACTTTGCATGCTTGTGCTAGTCACCACATTGATCACAAAAATACATGGCATACACCCCTGTAAAGATGGTATGGCATATCCCAAAACACATGTAGGGCTCAAGTTCATAGGAGGCACACAATAATCATGGAAAAAAATGACAAATGCTCAAGATCTGCTAAGTACCAGGAACCAACATTATGAAGCACTCTTGCAACATCATTATAGGCATCAAGACGGACTCAAACAAGCATGATGCAATGGAATGAAATGAAGAGCACATCCAGACGGACAAGTTGATATATGTCACGCTCAAAATGGAGCTATATGCAACAAGTTATGGCATGTCGAACAGGGGCTAAAAATATGACAGAAAAAGACTTGGACGAAAATCGGGGTCAACCTTCCCAACTGGATCTAGGGTTCCGGGGCACGGGGTTTGAAGATCGCCGGAGCAGCTGGCCGGAGAGATGCGGGGCTCGCTGGGGAGATGCGGATCCAGGAACTGGGTAGGAGGAGCAGGGCGGCGGAGACGGCGGCGACTCTCGGTGGTGGAGCAGCGGGCGCAGCCAGCTCCGGTGGCCGCGGGCAGCGCGGAGGAGCAGGGCGGTGGCCGGCGTCGGAGATTGGTGACAGGCGGCGCGGGGAGGCCCCTCGCGGGCGGTGAGCGGCGGCCCGGGCGAGTGGGCTGGGAGGGCCCCGCCTGGGCCCGGCGGGCGGGCGCACGGGTGGCCACGCGAGGATGTGGGTGCGGGCGGCGGCGAATACGGAGGCGACACGTGGCTACAGGTGGCGGCGGGATTTGTCCGGCGGCGCCCGGACAGGTCCGGCGGCGTAGAGGGGAGAGGGAGCTAGGGTTTGGACCCAAAATTTCGGAGGGGGAGGCCTATTTATACATAGAAAGAGCTAGGGGACTCCAAATGGAGTGCAGTTTTCGGCCACGCGATCGTGATCGAATGGTCGAGAGTATGGAGGAGGTTTAGGTGGGTTTTGGGCCACTTTGGAGGGGTGTTGGGCTGCAACACACACGAGGCCTTTACGGTTCCTCGGTTAACCGTTGGAGTATCAAACGGACTACAATTGGCACGAAACTTGACATGCGGTCTACCGGTAGTGAACCAAGACCGCTTGGTAAGTCTCGGTCTAATCCGAGAACGTTTAACACCCGCACATGAAACGAGGCAAAAGGGGGGCGCCGGAGGACGTAGGAGTGTCGGAATGCAAAACGGACAACGGGGAAAATGCTCGGATGCATGAGACGAACACGTATGCAAATGAGATGCACATGATGACATGATATGAGATGTATGACATGGACAAAATGCAAAACGAAGACAAAACCTAACCACAAGGGAATATCATAACTTAGTGCCGAAAATGGCAAGAGTTGGAATACAAATATGGCAAGTTACATACGGGGCGTTACAACACTCCACCACTATGAAAGGATCTCGTCCTGAGATCTAGGACTGAAAAACTCTGGATATTCGAAACGGAGGTTGTGCTCGTGTTCCCAGGACGGTCGGAATGATGTGACCACATCACTTTCAGGAATTTGATAGACTTGTTGCGAGTCTTGCGCTCGGTTTCTTCAAGAATATCAACGGGATGCTCATGATAAGACATGTCTTCTTGGAGATCAATCACTTCAAAGTTGATGGTGCGGTCAGGAGTCTTGAAACACTTGCGAAGCTGAGACTCGTGAAACAAATCGTGCACATTTGCAAAGTTGGATGGAAGCTCAAGTTGATAGGAGAGATCGCCTCTTTTGCCAATGATCTTGAAAGGACCCACATATCTAGGGGCAAGCTTCCATTTGATACCAAAGCGACGAGTACCTTTCATTGGAGAGACGCGGAGGTAGACATGGTCTCTGATCTCGAAAGCCAAGTCACGATGCGTGCTATCATAGTAACTCTTCTGGCGCGATTGCGCGGCTTTGAGATTTTCACGAATGACTTTGCACATTTCTTCAGCCTCTCTGATTAAGTCATTGCCAAGAAGTTGGCGTTCACCAGTCTCTGACCAGTTAAGAGGGGTACGACACTTTCTTCCATAGAGAATCTCGAATGGGGCCTTGCCCGTGCTCGCTTGGAAGCTGTTGTTGTAGGAGAACTCTGCATATGGAAGACAATCTTCCCACTTCATACCGAAAGCAATGACACATGCCCTGAGCATATCTTCAAGAATTTCATTTACTCGCTCAACTTGTCCACTAGTTTGAGGATGAAAGGTTGTGCTGAACCGAATGTTGGTGCCCATGGCCTTCTGAAAAGAATCCCAGAACTTAGAAGTGATGATGCTTCCATGATCTGAAGATATCAACTGCGGAATGCCGTGCAAAGACACAATCCTGGAGGTATATAGCTCTACCAACTAAGCTGCTATGATAGATTGTTTGATAGGAAGAAAATGAGCCACTTTAGTGAGCTTGTCGATGACAACAAAGATAGCATCACTACCACGCTTGTACATGGGAAATCTAATCACGAAGTCCATCTCAATATGGTCAAACTTCCATTATGGAATGGCAATAGGTTGGAGGAGACCAGCTGGTCGTTGGTGTTCTGCTTTCACTCTTCTGCAGACATCACATTCATTCACGAACTAAGCAATCTCGTGCTTCATTCGAGTCCACCAGTACGACTGCTTGAGGTCATCGTACGTCTTTTTACTTCCAGGATGAATAGATAGGAGTGAATTGTGAGCCTCATTCATAATGACTTTACGAAGGTCACCCTTAGGAACAACAATTCTATCCTCGAAGAAAAGACCATCTTTGTCCTCAAGGCAATAGCACTTGTACTTGGGTTGGCTCCTGGCAATCCCAATCTTCACCTTCTTCACCACTGCATCAAGAAGTTGAGCCTCACGAATCTGATCTTCTAAAGTAGGGGAGACTTGGAGGTTAGCAAGGAATACTTGAGGAACAACTTGGAGATTAAGTTTGCGGAAAGCTTCACAAAGATCCGATTGGAAAGGCTTGAGAATCAAACTATTGCAGTAAGCCTGCCTGCTAAAAGCGTCATCAATGACATTGGCCTTGCCTGGAGTATATTCGATACTTGGATTATACTCTTGAATCATTTCGACCCAACGAGTCTGCATGTGGTTGAGGTTGGGCTGAGTGAAGATGTACTTGAGGCTCTTATGATTAGTGAAGATGTCCACATTCCTTCCAAACAAGATATGTCTCCATGTTAAAAGAGCATGGACAACTGCCGCCAACTCGAGGTCATGAGTGGGGTAGTTCTTTTCATTGGGCTTCAACTGGGGAGAGGTATAGGCCACAACTTTCTTCTCTTGCATTAACACAACACCGAGAGCTTGTAGGGAAGCATCACAGAAAACCTCAAACGGTTTGGATTCATTAGGAGGAGTCAGAACTGGAGCTGTGACTAACTTCTCTTTTAGGGTGTTGAAAGCGATGTCACATTCAGGCGTCCAAATATACTTCACATGCTTCTGAGGAGGTTGGAAAGAGGCTTCACGATCTTAGAGAAATTCTCAACGAATCTTCGACAATAGCTTGCGAGCCCAAGGAAGCTGCGGAGTTTCTTCACATTCTGAGGCGGTTCCCAATTCACAATTGCAGACACCTTCTCAGGATTAACAGCTATGCCCTTTGGATGAGATGATATGCCAAGGTAGAGAATCTCATCGAGCCAAAACTCGCACTTTGAAAACTTCACATAGAACTGATGTTCTCTGAGTTTGTCCAGCACCAATCTCAAGTGCTTGGCATGATCCTCCTTGTTCTTGGAAAAGACCAAAATGTCATCGAGATAGACCAAGATGAAGTAATTTGTGTAGGGGTTGAAGATGAATTTCATCATGCGAGAGAATGTTGGAGGAGCATTGACAAGGCCAAAAGACATGACTGTGTATTCATAGGAACCATAGCTTGTTCTGAATGTTGTCTTGGGGATGTCTTGTTCACGAATGTGAATCTGATGATAGCCTATACAGAGGTCAAGTTGGAGAATACTTGAGCACCTTTGAGTTGTTCGAAAAGCTCATTGATGTTGGGAAGTGGGTACTTGTTCTTTATGGTCTTCTTGTTTAATGGACGGTAGTCGACACAAAGACGGTCCGTGCCATCCTTCTTCTTGACAAAAAGAACACCACAACCCCATGGAGAAGAACATGGTCGGATCAGACCCATATGCTCTTGTTCATTGAGTTGTTTCTTCAGCTCCTTTAACACTTTCGGTCCAAGCTTGTAAGGACGTTTGCAAACAGGTTCCGTGCTAGGCTCAAGATCAATGAAAAATTCAACTAGCCGGTGAGGAGGCATTCCTGGAAGCTCTTCTGGAAAGACGTCTTGATATTCACAAATGACTGGAATCTGAGAGATGGGATCTAACTCGCCCTTCTCATTGAGAGAAAACAGTCGAATGGTATCGTCATGAGCTGCATGGATGATCACATCCTCAGACGAGTGTGTCAATTGAATCTGCCTGGCAGCACAATCAAGTTGAGCCTTGTGCTTAGAAAGCCAGTCCATGCCAAGAATTAGATCAATATCCAAGTTACCAAGGACCATTGGAGAGGACAGAAATTTATAATCTCCCATCTTGATAGAAACAACCGGAGCCATCATTTTGGTGTTCATGAACAAACCTGGAGAGGAAACTACTATCGGCTTAGGCAAATCGATAGTATGCAAATCGTGCATGCATGCAAAAGGCTTCGATATGAATGACAAAGATGCACCAATATCAAAAAGAACTCTTGCAGGAATATCATTAACAGGAAGGTTACCCATGATCACTTCTGAAGAGTCCTCTGCCTGAGCTGCGTTCATCATGTTGACCTTTGCAGACTTGGGATTATGCTTGACCACTTCATTGTTGGCAGATCTCACAGGAGGAGGAGGCGGAAGACGCCTCTGGTTGAAAGCATTTGTTTGCATATTGACCCTTCTGCTGACACTTGTTGCACGTCACCTCTGAAAGCGGCCGGTGATACAGAGCAGTTGACCTTGGAGCATGAGACGAAGCTTTGTTCTGAAAGCCTGGGTTGGGTGGGTGGGAGGATCCATTGCCACCTTTTCTCTTCTGCTGATAAGGCTGACAGAACGGAGGTGGAGGAGGCAACCAATACTTTTGCTGCTTAGCTACCATTTGAGTTGAAGAAGAATAAGGAGTTGCATCCCTGACTCTCTTGTTGGAAGCATCGCACTTGAGCTGAGCAGCCTCTTGCTTTAATGCCATGTTGTAGAACTCATCATACTTTTTCGGCTCAAAAAGCACAAGAGCTAGTTGCAGATCTTCTCTGAGGCCACCTCTGATCTGATAAATCATGCTCTTCTCGTCAGGGACGTCTTGCTTGGCGAAGCGAGCGAGCTTCTGGAGCATGATGTTGTATTGGTAAACAGACAAGTTGCCTTGCTTCAGGTTGCAGAACTCCTCATGCTTACTCTCAGAAACACTCCGAGGAATGTGGTGAGCTTTGATGTCTTGGCGGAAATCATCCGAGGTAATCACACGACCTCCTCTGGAATCTTTATATTGTTGATACCACTCAGCAGCTTGGTCTTTGAGTTGGAACGAAGCAAACTTGACAAAGTCCTCAGGCCTGACGTTGCAACACTCAAAATGTTTGGAGATATCCACGAGCCAATCATCAGCGTCTGTGGCCTCGACATAGTTACTGAAAGACTTCGGCTGGTTTGCGAGGAACTGGTTGAGGGTAGCAAACAGAGTTTGATTGTTGCCATTGCCTTGATTTCCTTGGTTGCGCTCTTGCAAGAGTTACATAATCAACTGCGTGTTGGCGTTGGTAGCGGCCATCACAGCTTGCCATGCCTCCGGAGGTGGAGGTGGTGGCGGAGGTTCCAGATTCTGACGCGTTGGAGGAGCCATCCTGAAGAGGGTGACATCCATTAGCATCTTGACAGACATATATTCAAGATGAATCAAATGGATCAAAATTGCAACATGTAGCCTTAACATTCGAACAAGAATGAACGAATGAATTCCAAATAAATGATCACATTTCGATAAATTGAGAAGCCACTTAGATAGAGGTAGATGAATAAAGCAACAAGGTACGAATATGAACAAATACTTGGTAAGGATTACCCAATCACAAACCAAATATCTGTGGAAGAAATACTAGAGCTACATGAATTCCCACCTATGAAACTCCCGAAACTTTCCGGTTATGCAATCAGGTGTTGGGGATACAGGGGAAGCATAATATCACACCCAAAACTAGCAAATCCTACATCCAGCTATATCCATCCTTCAACACATAACCAAAAAACCTTCGGAAATCATTTACCTCAACCTTCGAAAAGCATCCGTTATACGAGTTATGGCAATACTCCCACACTCCCGCCCCAGTACTGGGTGGCGTCGAGGTTATCTCACCAACAACTGCATAAAAGAGATTTTCGATGTCGGCGAAACTCAGGTATTCCAGAATTGCAACAATAAAATTGTGACGACAACACCTCGGAGCTAAACTCCCCGGGACACTACCACAACCCCTAAAAGTCATGAGGCACCAAGAACAATGTTCTCGTCACAAAACCATCGGAACGATTCCAAGATACCCGCGTGATCCTAAATTTTTTTAGTGAAATTTGAGAAGAGAAGAGTCAAAACTCTATGTTAGGATGCCTCACCAGAGCGACGAAGGGACTGAGTAGTAAAAAGAATCCTACTCTCCGATATATATAATCCTAAAAGACTCAAAACATTTTTCTAGACTCAACAACGCCAGCGATTCGATCAAGCAGGGGGCTCCTAAGTCGGGGAAGGCTCTGATTACCAACTTGTAACACCCACGATGCGGCTATATCTCCCATGTGTCGGAGCACGACTTAGAGGCATAACCGCATTGTAGGCATATCGCAAGAGGGGTAATCTTTATACATCCCATGCACTAAATAAGAAAGAGGTACATAGTTGGCTTACAATCGCCACTTCACACAATACATAAATATAGCATTACATCATCCAGATACAATCAAGGTCCGATTATGGAACCAAAATAAAGACAACCCCAAATGCATAAGATCCCCGATCGCCCCAACTGGGCTCCACTACTGATCGTCTGGAAAGGAAACGTAGTAATGTCCTGAGTGCTCATCGAACTCCCACTTGAGTTCAGTCGCATCCCCTGGAATGGCATCATCGGCACCTGCATCTGGTTTTGGAAGTAATCTGTGAGTCACGGGGACTCAACAATCTCACACCCTCGCGATCAAGGCTTTTTAAGCTTATGGGTAGGCAAAGGTAGTGAGGTGGAGCTGCAAAAAGCACTAGCATATATGGTGGCTATCTTACGCAAATGAGAGCGAGAAGAGAAAGGCAAAGAACGGTCGAGAATCTATAAGATCAAGAAGTGATCCTAGAACTACTTACGTTCAAGCATAACACGAGACCGTGTTCTCTTCCCGGACTCCGCCAAAAACAGACCATCACGGCTACACACTTTGTTTATCCATTTTAACTAAGTCTAGTGTCAAGTTTTCTAGAACCGGACATTAACAAATTCCCATCTGCCCATAACTGCGGGCACGGCTTTTGAAAGTTCAAAACCCAGGAAAGGTGTCCCAACTTAGCCCATCACAATCTCTCATGGTCAACGAAGGATAATCCTTCTACCAGGACGGCCCGATCAGACTCGGAATCTCGGTTACAAGACATTTCGACAATGGTAAAACAAGACCAGCAAAGCCGCCCGATGTGCCGACAAATCCCGATAGGAGTCGCACGTATCTCATTCTCAGGGCACACCAGATGAGCCAGACGTCGGGTTGGCATAAACCCTGGTTGCCCAGAGGGCGCCGGATATCACTCAGGTTGGACCAACACTTAGAGAAGCACTGGCCCGGGGGGTGGTTAAAATAAAGATGACCCTTGAGTCTGCGAAACCTAAGGGAAAAAGGCTAGGTGGCAAATGGTAAAACCAAGGTTGGGCCTTGCTGGAGGAGTTTTATTCAAGGCAAACTGTCAAGGGGTACCAATTATAACCCAACCACGTAAGGAACACAAAATCAAGGAACATAACACCAGTATGACGGAAACTAGGGCGGCAAGAGTGGAACAAAACACCAGGCATAAGGCTGAGCCTTCCACCCTTTACCAAGTATATAGGTGCATTAAAGTAAACAAGATATAATAATGATATCCCAAATAATAAACATGTTACAACAAGGAACAACTCCAATCTTCACCTACAACTAGAAACACTATAAGAGGGCTGAGCAAAGCGGTAACATAGCCAAACAATGGTTTGCTAGGACAAGGTGGATTAGAGGTTTGACATGGCAATATGGGAGGTATGATATAGCAAGTGGTAGGTATCGCAGCATAGGCATAGCAATAGAGTGAGCAACTAGCAAGCAAAGATAGAAGTGATTTCGAGGGTGTGGTCATCTTGCCTGCAAAGTTCTCTGAGTTGACGTAAGCTTGATCCTCGTAAGCGTACTCAACGGTTCCTCAATCACGTACTCGTCTCGCGGCTCTACCCAAAGCAAGAACACAAGCAAGGGAAACACAATTAACCACGATGCAATGCACAAGCAACATGATGCAAAACATGGCATGCTATGCGGGATATGATATGCAATGCATATGCGTGCTCTGTAAGGAAAAGATTGAACCAGGCCTCAAATTGGCAAACCAATTGCGCCGCTGGAAAGATGAGTTTATTTCAGTCGAAATTGATATAAAGATCACCGGAATCGAATGCACGGTTTGCAAATGGCAAGCAAAACAATAATGGCACTATTCTGCGATTAACAGCATGATGCCATCTAGAATGCAACAAGAAACAAAGCTACTGCACTCTAACATAACAACAAAGAACATGGCAGTGATCCACTCAAGATGCTTGACAAAAGATGAACACTGAGCTATGGCTAAATCACAAAATAGCAGGTTCAAACAAACATGGCAAAAGTGCAAAAGATATCAGGTTCACAGACTTTGTGAAAATAACATGTCAGGATTTAACATGAGGAAGCAATGTTTAGAGCAAGATAACAACATGCTACATGAACATATCATGTCAAAGAAAATCATGGCATGAAACTACTCAAAGCATATAACAAAAGTCCCTTACTGACCATAAGCCAAAAGGGATCAGAAAATATGGTGGCACCCATGTAAACATAGCAAGTTCCGTTAACAGATTCAGACTTAACAGAAAACTGGACATGTCATAAACAGAGTTACGTAGGCATGTTTGCGAGCTCGATGCACTCACCACAAGGCATTGCATGACAACTAACCATGGCAAGAACAATCTCATAGCATGCATGGATCAACTACAACAACCTTGGCAAAATTGATTAACACGTAAACAATCTGCCAGGAACATTTTATAGCAAAAGTAGAGCAAGACTGAGTCATGCTAGGTTACTCCATAATTGCAAACAAAGACATGGATGGATAGAACATAACAATATCTCAAAATCATCCTTACTGAACATGCTCAAAAGAGGCATGGATCACTTTATAGCAACATGTCACACCCTAGCTGGTTCATGCATTAGAGTGTTGCATCATGTCTTCTTTTACAGAAACTTGAAATGGTGATGACAGAACCCCCAGCACCCCCTGGAAACAACTAGGGTTTACTAAAATTATTTTCAATGAACCCAAAATGCCCTTCATAAAAGCCCACCATTTTTGGTTTTGATTAAAACCTCTGCCATTCTGGATTCTTTGAATTAAATCATAAGTATTTTAATTTGAGCATTTAAATGGTATAAAATATTTTAAATGCCCAATTAATTCTGGATTTAAGTGAGGGCTGTTAGGAATAATCCCAATAGAGCCCACAATTATTTTCAGGATTTTAGTAAGTGCCTAAGTATTTTTAATAAAGCCCTAAAGTTATAGAAAAATAGAAAAAGAAAACAGAAAAGAGAGAGAGAGAGAGTTCGAGCTTACCTGTCGCCCTGGCCTGGCCCAGCTCGGCCCAGCCCACTGGCTACTGCCAGTCATCCCCCTCCTCTCGCCAGGTGGACGTGAGGCGCATGGCCGGCGCCCGCAGCCACACGCCGGCCACCTCCTGTTTCTGCCGACACCCAGGACGCCGTCTACGAGTGCCACACACTCTCCCTCATCCCCCTCTCACTTTCCCCACTCTCCCCGTGCCCCTCTCCTCCCTCTGGCTCTCTCCCCATCCCCTCCCGAGAGGAGCTCGTCGCCACCGACGCCGTCCACCGCGGCCATCGACCCCCTCTCGTCTCTTCGACGTGTCCCCTAGCACCACCGACGTCTTCCTCTTCCTCACGGGCGAGCCACGACGCCTCGAACACACCGCAACGCCGCTAGCGCCATCTTCTTCCACCTCGGTCCGCCAAGATCGCCGGCGACCGTATGCCGCCCCTGATGCCTCCCCGAGCTCGCTGAGGCCACCGCTGCACTCCCCGTGAGCTCCTTCTCCGTTCCCCTCTCTTTCCTTTGCCGTTTTCTCCCTCTAACCGCGGGCTCCGTTGAGCCCGAGAGCTCGGCTCCGCCGGCCATGTCGCCGCCATGGCCACAGGCGCGTAAGCTCGATTCCGAGTGCGTCACCACACTCACCACGTTCCCAGGAGCCTAACGCACCACTCCCCACGCCTCGCCGTGACCCGTAGCTTCGGGTTTATCCTCGCCCGAACTCCGGCGACCGCCAAGGTCATCGCCGTTGTCGTTCCCGACCTCCTCGAGCTCCACTTCCACCACCAAACGCCACAGCTTGCTCCCAGCTATGCGTAGGACCAAACCGCAGTCGATTTGGTCGACTGTGGGCAAAACGCGAGCCCCTCCGCCACGTCTGTCGTCGCCGGCGTCAAGCCGCCGGCGAGTTGACCATGTTTTGACCCGTGTGGGCCCAGGTTGACTTCCCCCCTGAGCCTATGACAGGTGGGGCCGGCCTGTTAATTAGTTCAGGATTAGCTAACTAATTACAATTAGTTTAGGTCACTGACATGTGGGCCCAGGCCCCACTGACAGTTAGTTACTATTAACTTAATCCTGTTAGTTAGGTGAGACACTGATAGACAGGGCCCACCAGTCAGGTTTGACTGGCCCTGGCGGCTTTGACTCGCTGACGTCACAGTGACGCAGTGCTGACGCAATTATTCATTTTCTGGATTTATTTTTATATAGGAAATTCCAGAAAATAGCCAAAACTTCTAAAAATCATAGAAAATCAACCATAGCTCCAAATCAAACAAATTATATATGAAAAATGATCAGAAAAATTCAATCCATCCATCTGTAATGGTTTCATGCAATACAAACCACTTTAACCTTGCTGTTTAGGTGAAACAGGCTAATACACTTTTTATGCATAAGAACTTTAACCTTCATTTGAATCTTTGATTCAAATGGACCCATTTCAACTTGTTTCACATTGCATTAGGCAGGACACATCTTTTTGCCATGTCATAGCATGCATCATATTGTTTCACATTGTCATGTGATGATTATGTGTTGTGTGTCCTTCGTGGTAGGTTCTACCTCCGAGGATATCTCCGAGTATCCAACTGAAGGGCAGTACCCTACTACCGCTCCATCAGGCAAGCAGCCCCATTGATCATACCGATACAATCCCATGTTCTCGCATCTGCTCTCATTTACTACATTAAGACAACAACGTTTCAAACTGTTGTGTGCTATGGTAGTTGAACCCTTATCCTCTCCATGACCTGTCATTGCCACCGTAATTAGATGAAACCCGCTTGCATGTGTAGGAGTTGATTGAGCCATGTATGTGTTTCCTACATTTCTATGCCCACTATGCTTAGAGTTGTGTCAGGTCTGGTTCATCTAGGTGATGGGATACAGTGAAATGATTATGTCGGTAATGTGAGGGATGTGTTGAACATGATTTGGTAAAGGTGTCTATGAGAGGCCATGTAGGAGTACATGGTGGGTTGTTTCATTGAGGCCGTCCCTAAGAACTGAGATCTGTATGCGTGATTTAAGATTCAGCTACTACCACACATTGGGCCCTGAAATATGATCCCGCTCGACTTACTGACCCCTCTCGTCCTCTGTCCAGGAGTTGCAACTAGTTTCTGGTGTTTTCAGGTTATGTGTTGGCGGCCGTGCGTAGCGCTGACCCTATGGGTGGGCTATGATGCGGTAGATACACCATGGCACGGTGTATCGAGTCGCCCGTTTGGTGTCTCAGGAACCCTGCACACATCGTTTGGGGCCGTTGAGGACACCTTGGCCGGATTTCCTTGCGGATGGAACCTGAATAGGAGATAAACCTGGACTAGGGACTTGTGTGGTTAGTCAGGTCGTGGTCTGCACCCACGTCGGCTTTCGCTTGAAGTCTGCCGAGCACATGTCATGTGCAGATGCTAAGTGGTGGAAACATGTGTGATGAAGTACACCCCTACAGGGTATAAAACTATTCGAATAACCGCGTCCGCGGTAAAGGACTACTTGGTTGCCTATACAGTTCATAGACAAGTTAATGGATACTACTAAAAGACTCAAGATAAGTGTGAGTACCGAGGATGGCCCTCTCGTAGGATGACGAGAGAGGATCCCCGGTGAAGTATTGTCTTGGTGAGTAGTGGACTCGTGTGCGAAAACTATTTTACTAGTGGAGTCTCGTAGGATAGCTTAGCCAAGAGTCAAAGCTGGCTTGCTGCAATAACTCCACCACCTTCTTGAGAATGAGCATGTATAGTAGGTTCTGATGAAAGACTTGCTTAATTACTGATTTCAGACGACGACAACACCCCCTCCGATGGGTTTTATGTAGATCTCGACGTCGATGAGTGACTTGCCACCCAGGTGGTGATCCTGGCCATGGAGGGCCCTATGTAGATAGACAGGCTTCGAGAAGCCTTCTTTCTTTCTAGTGTCTGTACTCAGACTCTTTGCTTCCGCATGTGCTTGTATGCTTGTATGACTTGAGTGTCGGGTCATGTGACCCCTACCTGTATGAACATGTTACGTATGGCTCTTTGGAGCCTTTAAAATAAAGTACTTGAGTTGTAGAGTTTCGTTGTGATGCCATGTTGTATTTGCACATATCGAGCATATTGTGTGTATGATTGAAATGCTTGGTATGTGTGGGATCCGACAATCTAGTTATTTATCCTTGGCAGCCTTTCTTATGGGGAAATGTAGTCTAGTGCTCCTCGAGCCATAGTAGTCTGCTACAGCCCAGTTTAGCGGAGTCCTGCTAGCCCAGCACTACTTCTCGGGACACTTGACTGGCCGGCATGTGTTTCACTTCGTTCCTATGTTTGTCCTTTCGGGGAAATGTCACGCGGTGACATCCGGAGTCCTGCCTAGCCTGCTACAGCCCGGGTTCCCCGGAGTCCTGTTAGCCCAGTGCTACAGCCCGGATTCACTAGCTGATGACCGACATGCTCGATGTGATTCATGTATGCCTATCTCCATAGGTCTGTGCCACTTTGGGTTCACGACTAGCCATGTCGGCCTGGGTTCTCTGTCATATGGATGCTAGCGACACTATCATATACGTGAGCCAAAAGGCGCAAACGGTCCCGGGCCATGGTAAGGCGACACCCGTGGGGATACCGTGCGTGAGGCCGCAATGTGATATGAGGTGTTACCGGCTAGATCGATGTGACTTGGAATCGGGGTCCTGACACAACATGAATACATGGCATAAAAATCACATCAGGGAAATGACTTGGAAGAATTCTAAGTCCCTGAAATCAGCAACATCACGAGAGCTACTTTGCATGCTTGTGCTAGTCACCACATTGATCACAAAAATACATGGCATACACCTCTGTGAAGATGGCATGGCATAGCCCAAAACACATGTAGGGCTCAAGTTCATAGGAGGCACACAATAATCATGGCAAAATGACAAGTGCTCAAGATCTGCTAAGTACCAGGAACCAACATTATGAAGCACTCTTGCAACATCATTATAGGCATGAAGATGGACTCAAACAAGCATGATGCAATGGAATGAAATGAAGAGCACATCCAGACGAACAAATTGATATATGGCACGCTCAAAACAGAGCTATATGCAACAAGTTATGGCACGTCGAACATGGGCTAAAAATATGACAGAAAAAGACTTAGACGAAAATCGGGGTCAACCTTCCCAACTGGATCTAGGGTTCCGGGGCACAGGGTTCGAAGATCGCCGGAGCAGCTGGCCGGATAGATGCGGGGCTCACAGGAGTGATGCGGATCCAGGCACCGGGGAGGAGGAGCAGGGCGGCGGAGACAGTGGCGGCTCTCGGTGGCGGAGCAGCGGGCGGCGGCGAGCTCCGGGCGCGGCGGGCGTGTCCGGCTCCGGTGGCC